>NC_072865.1:0-321000 GCF_028858705.1 Grus americana | reverse complement strand
TGGTTTGCATTTCTCTGTTAGAAACATTCAGGTGAATATTCCTAAAGTTGGTGCAATGTGTGTCTTTGTGAAAACCCACAGGCCTCCATTTACCTTTAAAATCCAGCCCCTTCACACCTGGGCAAAAGACGAGAAAACCTTTGTGATTCTGTGCCAAATTGCAGAATTACCTGCTTTGGCACATCTGCCTAACCGCAGAGTTTTCAGGTTGAGGTGGAAGACAGCCCCTTGTAAACTGAGCAATGTGTCCATTTTTAATTGTCACTGTCTTTCAATGTACTCAGCAAATTGGTGAAACGGACATCTCTCAGTTGTATGCATGTTGTATGTAACTCCATTCCCTTGTATGTCACTTCAAGGAGCTTGTATGTCCTGATAGCAATGAAATGCTTTTACTCTCAAACAAATACTGACCTTGGCTTCTCTTTCAGCATCTATGATGCCTCCTGTCTGCTCCTGCAGTAATGCATACGCTCTCTGCAGGGCCTGGTACTCCTTTGTCAGCTGTCGAAACCGCAGCTCTGATTCTTCTGCTGCTAAACCCTGAAGGATAAGAAAGGACACGTCTAAGCACCAGACAGGAGAGCACTGCCAAAGCAAAGAATGCAAGTGTGATCTGTTAAGCACAACAGTTTGTTTACAGATCTTGATTCAAATAGCTTTTTTGGTGAGGTTGCTGTGATATGAAGTAACAAGAATGTGGAATTTATACAGTGTTTATAGGTCTTTTAGCTTAAAGACATGTGACAGGTTTATTTTCTTGAAGGGGGAGAGGAAAAACATCATCTCAGATTACAATGAAGTCATAGCTGTAGACTCTATGGACTAGATCTTGAAAGAACCTCTCACCATTTCAGTATATCAGTAACCAAAATTGAGGCCAAACTTAATAAAGAACTTATAATTCAATATGCATGATAAAAACCTAAGTGTTTTTGAGACCCTGGCCACTTGTTTTAGAAGTCAATGTCTCTTGAAAACTTCTCCTTGCCCATGGAAAGAGTCAAATCTTACCTCATCCAGATCATCATCTGGGGTTGCTGGTGTTCTGTCTGTTCTATATGAGGCCACAGAGGATGTTTCAGAGTCCATGGAATCATCATCATACCCAAAAACTGTATCCACCACATGTCTCTAAAGAAGGGAAGACATGATTTCTGAATCTCCTTGGAAACAGGTAGCACGAGTTTCTGATGGGGGGGGAAGTTAGTTCAAAATCACATTGCTAGTTACTTAAAAAAGGCAAGACATGAAAAAGAGCAATGGGCAACTCCTGCATTTATCATCTCCAAACAAAACCAAAGGGTTTGAAGATTAGGTCTTGTACTGTGGAGAATGAGTTTGCTGACTAATTTTTCTGAGCTGAGGATCTGGCTCAGTCTAAAACTTGGAAAACATAATGGGAGCAGCAACATGCTAAAGGAAAAGTCTCTGCGTCTCTTTGGCAGGAGAATTGTTTGTTAACCCCAAAGCTGTTCAGAAGACATCTTTCAACATGCAGACTGGTGTGCAAAGATAACACCATAAGGGGCTGGAAATGTGTGCAGAATAGGGAACCCTTCTTCTTCTCTCACTGACACTGCTGATATTTTTAATATCTCAGTGCTTCTCTCACAGATATTGCTGTTGGAGTGAGTGAAAGCTATGCTAATACAAAACTAGCGTGAAGGAACTTTTAATCTCGCACATCTCTACAGTACTATAGTAACTGCCGCATGTTGTACAGGATTGCTCACACTACACAATTTGGTTGTATGCCTGACACCTCACTATCTCCAATCTCAGTAACTGAATTAAATCAAATGAAAACTGTGAGTCATGTCCTATGAAGGTATAGATGCTTGACCCTGCGGGCTTGGCTTCAGAGTACAGATTTGAGTATTTAAATATTTGGCTTATGAATAATTCTGCAGACAAAATGATCGATGAGCTATTAAGATGCATTTCTGCTTTGCAACATTTTTCACTTTTGCTGACAGGTTACAACCTTCTAAACCTGGCATTTGAATCACACAAAAAACATGTACCAAAGATGCTGATAACCTTTTGCATATATTATCTTTTTTTGTTCATTATTTTTCCAAGTGAAGACAATAGCTGTATTCTCCCATGTTATAATCTCTGGTTTAAAAATAAAGTTGACTGATGAAAATACTTTTTAGTCCCTATCTCCCAGTTACGTCCACTGTGTATTGCTTCAAAACCATACAGAAACAAAGTGACAACACATCTAGGATTTACTGGTCTGAAATTCTCTGTGTGTAGGAAAGTGTTGCATTACTTTCACAGGACATGGCTGACAGACTAAAGGATGTCCTTGGAGGGCAAAGAGCAACCAAGCTCTGTTTCCTGCACAGTATTTCCACTTTCTGGAGGTGGGAGGTGTCTGTTGCAAAGTCATTCTTCACATCTAGCTGATAAAGGAGCTATTTGAACTACTACTGACTACTCAGCTCTAAAATTGTTGTAAATTATACCAGCTTTGGTCTTGACCCAATTCAGGGTAATACAAGGGATAGCCAAAGGACTGTGGAACTGAGCAGGAGAGAATGAAACTCAATTTCTCAAGGCAGAAACTTCCACTTGAAAAACAAAGATGCACAAGGATTTTCTTTTAGCCCATATGTGCTGTGAAAAATAGATAGCAGAAGATAGATGGGAAGGTCTATGGAAATGTAAATACATCTCAGCCTAATAGATCTTGAGACCAGTATTTATAGAAACCAGATGGGAGGAAGATTACTATTTGGGGGGGGACGGGACATGGGGATGACCCTCATTTTGCTGAAAATTAAATAGCTATGCACCTTTAACTGCATTTCAAAGTGGACTTAAAAAGTTCTCCCAAAGTAATTAAGGTGTTTATAAACCCAATCACTAAAGCAGATTGTTATAATCTGCAAAGCTCTCTTTAATCAGATTGCTAAAGTGTGTTTTCCTACAGAGCCTACTAGCATTTTCATAAGCTAAAAACAATTTTTCCTCTTACCTTAATTGGCTTTGAGCTTCTTTTATGCTTTCTGCGACGAATGAGTTTCTCCCTGTCCTGGAAAATAAGATTAAAAAGTTACTCTCTCTTCTCGTTTGCAGTTGTAGAAGGCCAAATGTACAGAGAAAATAAATCATTTGGCTTCCACCAACTGTGCATATGTTCAGACAGGAATCTGATTCCAGGTGGAAGGGAGGATTCATATCCAAATCTGTATGTGTGTCAGCTGAAAACCACTTGAAGAAGGGAAGATGGCATATCTGAAAAAAACCCCTTGTTGTGCAGTTGCCTTGACAGGCTGTCGAACGACAGGCACTGATGGATTTCTTGTTAAAATCACTGGGAGGCCTGTTGTAGGGGACTGGTTTGGGCTTTGTATGAGAGGCTGTCTGCCTTCCCTGCAGAGGGGATGCTGCGTCAGTCTCAAAGTCATTAAATGATGGTAGTGTTGATCTCACCACTCCTAGCAATGATGTCTTAGAAGAGGCAACAGCCTGTTTTGGAGTCCCTTTCTCTTTCCCCTCAACATCGTAATGCAAAGTCAGCTGAAAAAGGGATTGTCAGTATTAAAAGACAGAAGAACTAGTAAACCACTGTCTAGCAGCCCACAGTTTTCCAGCACATGATACTGCACTATGTGCCTGCATCTTGTTAAGGAAACTTTTTAATGGTAGCTTAGTTACAATGGTAAAACAGCTTGGCACAGCCCTGCCTTGGGAACATGTAGGTATCTTCCCAAGCTCCATGGTTCTTAGTCTGCATTCATTTCCAGAGCTCAATTCACACACAAAAGTTATACCTTTGAGTTGTAGGGGCTGATGCCCCACTAGAAGTTCAGTTAAATTGCACCCATACACACCTACATGTGAAAATTTGCAGGTGTTAAGAGATATGATATGAACCCTCAGACTTTTAGTTAGAAGAAGAAATACTATCAGTGGTGAACTGTACACAGGAATCAGGAATGATTTCCTGGTGCTCTGGACATACCCTTGTTAACTCATCAATTATGTTCTGTTGTTCTATGACCTGAAGCTTTAAGAATTCCGTTTCTTGTTCCTCATTAGCCTGATCCAGGTCATTGAGAGATCTTAATTTCTTTAGAGGAGGATGTGATGTAATTTTTTCTCTCTGTGTTAAGAAGAAACATAAAATAAGATCCAGCAGTTAAGAGACAAAAAGACCATTTTTCAGTTAAAAATTAGGCATTACCTTTCATTTAAGCTGTACAGCCCTTTAAATATGCTTCAGCTACACCGTTTTTATAACTTTATTAATACCCATCAGCACTTCTTAACAATAAAGCAGCACAGCAAGGCTGAGTTCTTCAACCAGAACAACAAAGCTTTATCTATTTACTTATTGTGTGGCAATACAGCCTCTACAGCAGCCCTTAAAGGTCGTATACCATAGCTCTTCCTTTGCCATGCATCAAGATGCCCCAACATGTGGCAAATATAGTTGAACTCCCAACCTGTCCATACCTGCCTGAGTATGCAAATAGTATCTACTCCCATGACCCCATGCCCTTACTGATACCCACCAAATGACCATACATGATGAGGAGATGGCTTTAGTCATGTGAAAGACATGCATCCAGTCAGAAGAGGAGGAAAGGCAAAAAATATGGTACCATTCTATTTTAAGTAGAAGTCCACATCCTGCCTGTTCCTGAGCATATGTGGGAGAAGGGATGGCTACAGCCCATGAGAATTACTCTAGTCACCCACAGCTTGCTAACTTCTATCATTTGGGCATCTGTAGTGTAAAGAGCAGATGTCAGGAGAGCTAAGTTAGAACATACGTGCTGTGTGCACATATATGCACCAGTAGCACTGCCCACTGACATCTAATGCATACAGATTCCCAAGTCCCTTCTCTTTGCTGTGGGAGAGCCCAGGGGGCTGTGATCTGTACTAACACAGCTGTGGAAGAAGAATTCTGATCCGTGACACCTGCAATAGGTTTATCTGTCTTCTGGGCATGGGTGAATTGCAGAGTCCTAAAGTGGATTAACCTCGTAACACTAAAGCCTTTTTTCTATAAGACAAGAAAGTGAATCCGATTGTCTCATCCTAATCAGCAGGAAAGCTGCAGCCATTGCAGAACAGTCAGTCTGCTCAAGATGAGGAAAGTGGCTATTGCAAGCCAGAGACAAGACACACAAACACACTTAGCAGGGGAAGCCTTCTCAACCTGCCAGCTTACATCTGGCAACCCAGAACTTCCACCTAATTTTTTATTAATGCCAAAACAACATCAGTGCATGTTTAGGTACTGGATTCTGACTGATATTCAGGGCAATTCTGTTTGAAGGATATACAGACATAACTGCTGATCCCGCTTCATATAGCCCTGATATGTGAAATTAATAACCCTAGTCAAATTTATAACACTACCATTCTCCCTTTCCCATATCCATCTACCATGCATATCTTTTATGGAAAGAGTGTACATGCTCAGTGGCAGAGCAGAACTTTACTTTGCCGTCATCAGCTCTAACAAGAACATGTACATTCAAAGATGAACATCATGCTGGCTGAAAACATTGCTCTTAGCAGCTTCCTTTTTGAGTTCCAGATGCAAAATAGAACAGTGGGATATGACTCCATGATACAACTTTTTTTTTTCTTTTTTTTTTAAGCAATTGAAACTCAATATTCTAATGTTGGGGATACTATTAAAGACTGTGAGTATGTATTTACTTAAATATATTGCACACGTATGCATAATGTACAAAGTTATATTATGTAAGTCTATTATATACAGACCTAAGCATGGCTATATCTTATCAATATATTATACACTATATACAACACATTTTCTCTATGTATATACATGCATACGCTATGCAGACGTGGCCACCGTAACAGACATAGATCACACAGTAATCCTCATTTTGCTTTTCAGTACCAACCATTTCTATATTTTCTTTAGTGACTGCTTTGAGTTTATCTTCCATGCGCTGCAAAGACTGCATAAGTTCATCATTTCTCTTCGTGAGGCACTTGTTCTTTTCCAGAAGAGGTTTACATTGTTTCTCAGCTTCTCGGACACGCTTCAACTGGATTGATAATAGCAATTAATAATTGTAAATAATCCAAATAAAAAATATTTTTTCTCCCTCCTTTGTTAGAAGTATTTTTGTTACTTCCCTGTTGGACTACTGTCCCCGTAAGATGTCAAAGTGATCTAATGGAACTGGTGCTTACAGCTTCCATAACTTATTTTATCTGTAAATCTCAAAGCATAATTCTGCACATCTGTTTCCAAAAGATGGCTTTATCTATGGGAAAACTCAGACATAGAGATGAAGCAACCCAACACACAGGCAACTGCAAAGCTGCTACAAAAGTCTGAAATTACCTGTGCTCTATACACAAGAAACCCACTGATTTTCTCATTGAAAGACAGATTTGCATAGGTACCTACTCAGTCTGGATCACAGCAACATAGTTGTAAGCCTGTTTCTTAATGCCGCACAGTGAAATACTTGTGCACATGCACAGTGAACTTTGTTTTAATCAACAAATCACGTAACATTTAAACAACAAATCCCATAAGATAGGAAGGTATCTTAGGGCATGCTTGGAAGTTCCAGTATTGGTACAACTAGAGTTTTAACTAAGATCTCTTCCTCTGAAAGATTAGTTCCATCCACTAATACCGAGTGTTTTATAGGTATAATTTCTTGTTCTAAGGGAGGACAAAGAAGATGGCACATGGCTGTGGAAAGCCATCTTTGTGCCCAGATGATCTACCTAACAAAGGCACCCTCCCAGTTCTGCATTACTGTTCATCACTGGGAGGTTCCTGCCCCTTGCAGTTCTGCTGAGGAAAGGACTGCAAGAGTTTTCTGTAGCTATCAAGGGCAGTTAACCACATTTGCTTACATCATCACGTCATCTTACTAGACTATTTAAACTAATCCAGTGATTTTGTCTGAAGCAGGTTAGCAAGTACCTGAAGATCCCTTCTGCTAACAGAAAAGGGGGGAGCAGCCAGGAAGTGATTACATCTTTGATCAGCACAGTCGTGGGTAAAACAACCATTTGTCCTACCCTAAGAATTAAGTTGTTTGTTGCTAGGCCAAATGTATCTTAAAGTGTACGGTATTTCCAGCAGTACTCCTGGTCACATTTAACAGAACGTGTTCCTTGTAGTCACATTGTGCAAGATAAAGCTTAGAAGCCTTTTATTTTTTCCTTGTGGCTGCATATTTAATGACATGCAACAGCTAATCAAGCTGACTCAGCAGCAGACTCCAAGCTAGTCAGTAGCACAGAAATTTGGGGCTTGAGAGCTTTTCATAACCAAAGAGACACACATGAACATATTTGCAATTTGCAATCTTGATAAGATTATTTTGCAAATATTACATTAAGAACATTGAGGAGATCTAAGCCAGCTAAAGTGATATGAAAAGAGAACATTAGGACTCCTAGCTCAGGAATTAAAAAAAAAAAAAAAAAAATTCTAGAGTTGAATTTCACTACCCTCATCCTTAATCACAGAAGTAGAAATATGGAGAGGTTAAAAAGCCAGGGTGCTGACTTCAACACACAGGTATCACCACCTAGGAGTAAATCAGATCAAGGGATCAATTCTCTGTTGTCCATTCTCCCTAGATCAGATACTTAACTATTCTGAACCTGGACAAATACTGGACTACAGACATTATTTCATTTACAAGGTAAGTCTTACCATACATTGTTTATGCTCAAAAGGTCAAGAAGGGAACATAAGCATTCATATAGAACCTACAAGCCTCTTTGCCTCAACTTCTGTTGTGATTTTGTACTCGTATAACTTCAGCGAAATTACTGTTTAAATCTAGGATAAAAAAAAAAAATCACCCTCTGCCTCCTGAGTGACTAGACTGATGGATGGAAAAGGCATATTCATCACTGGCTATCACCCTTGGATCCTCCTCCCTCTGCCCTTCCCTATGGCTCCCAACCTCCTCTGTCTGACAGTGCAAAGCTCACACACCAGTTCATTTCGTTCATCAACAAGCAACGTGTTCCTGTCTTCCAGCTTCCGGATTGTGGCATTCAGCTCTGCTATCCTCTTCTGGTTTCTGCGCAAGTCCTGTTCATTGGCAACAACATAATACAGTTACTGATTCTTTTCAAAAGACATGCTTGGGAAAAGAATCCTAAAAAACTACACAGCACTCAACTTAAGCTGTCATCATCATGATGAACAAATTATATTTATGGATTTTTTATAGTATGTAACATGCTGGCAAATATATATTTTTGGAAGAAAGTATCTGGTTTGGGGGATATTTTAATTGAAAATTTTCAGCTGTTTAAAAAAAAATAAAGAGAAAACAACCAAACAGATGTCAATGTTCTATTATGATGGGGAAGAAAAAACAAAAAGCTCAGAGATTCTCATGTTTATTGCCTTTTCCTATACATTGCTTCTATATGCTGCGCCACTATGTCAGGTGAAAAAGGACATCCCTTTCAGCATCAATTGCATTTACTTTCTTATTCCTCATTTGTATATGTGTGTATATATATACACATTTGTTGTGTAAACATCATATATTTATTCACACAACCAGTGAACTGAATGCTTTGTGAATGACAGCAAGGGCAGTACATGTGGAGAATGAGAAAGAGGAGGATCTCCTAAGAGTCTCCTGCATCACTCCTTCCTCCCCCGCAGCCTTCTCCCTGCCAATCTTCCCAATTCTGTCTGTTTTTGAGAATACATGCTATCCAGGTAGTTATGTTCATGGAATGAATCTTTCAAAGGGGCACTAATTATTTAAGATGTTTATATTTGTAAATACAGCAACTGAGGAAACAGCCCAGCAAAGCTTTGTCCCACTAGCATTCTCTCTGGAGAATCTATGGACATAACTGCTCTGTAGTGAGTAAGAGTGGGAATGTTTTCCCAGTGCCTGAGAAAATATTTAAGCAAGAGAAACACAGCCATGTTTCTGTTTTGCAGGGGCCAGTAAAACCTGCATACAGGGCTGCTGCAGTGCTCCGAACCATCTCCGGCCCTTCCTGGGATCTCTCTCTTGGGACTGCTCATGTTACATTCTGCCTCCTTCGCCAAGAAGAGCTGTTCATCCAGAGCTTCCTTCTGCAGCTGCAGCTTCTGCACATAGCCTGTCTGTGTCTCCAGTTCTTTCTCCAAGGAAAATATGATCCTGTCTTTAGCCTTGATCTCGTCCATCTGAATGAGAGAAACACCAGAACGATATTACTGTGTAAAGGCAACAGCATTTCGGCCTACTCCAATCTAGTAGTATATGATTTACTTAATAGCAGTGTTCACCACTTAAATCTGCTATATCATACTGCACCAGGCTTGTAAAACAATACACTTTGAGGTTTCAGCCATAACTGTATGCTGGCACAGTAGCAGATTCACCAGCGTTACACAGAGTGAAGCCCAGGAACTGAGCGTGGTGTGATGTGTTAATGGCTAACTGGATGAAACGTTCAGGCTTTGACATTGCGTTTTGGTCAGGTATTTATACCAGTGAAAAATAAGTATAAACTCTGACAAGCCCAAAAAGTTTAGACTAGCTCCTGCTTGTGTAAATGGAGCTACATTAGCTGAGACGGTAGAGGTTACAGTCTGATTCTCACAAACAGAAGATCTGTGCTGACCTGGTATTTCTTAAAGCTAATCGCCATGTTATTAATCATCTACTGAGTGCAAACTCAAGGCTATTCATTTTATTGTTACTTCATTTCTGCCTAATATCCCAGGCCTATCCAAGACAAAAAGAAGTGCCTCTTATTTCATCTCATAGCAACTTTAAGAATGATGGCCGAGAAGAAAATTTTAGATTAAAACTTAGATCAGTCCATACAAGCCTTGCAACCATAAAAATTGATACAAAGCTGCTAACATCATTGAGCTCAAGAAAATTTGGTGAACCAGAATTTGCAAATCACTCTGACAAAATAAAAGTACTATTATCTGGGAACGATATGAATCATTCCCTGAAAACAAAAATTATATCTATGCTAAATTTTGCCTGAAGCTGCCAAAGATACTTCCTGGTCTTGCAGCTTTTTACGCTCGCTGAAATCCTCCACAAAGTATTTTTCAAACAAGTAGGGCTAGCTTCTGTTCTCCATTAACTAGATGTCACTCTGATGCAACTTCCTCCACTCTGATAGCAATAAAATGGATTTAGCAACCACTTGTATAAGTCAGATAAAAATAATTCTGGACTTGTTCATGGTTCTTATGCAAGTAAATAGCCTTCAAAAAGCCTTTCATCAGTTGATAAAGGTAAAATCATACAATACATAGGTGGAACCTGAGTTGATCTTAATGTTACTAAATGTCTCAGTTTTATCCTGAATTCCACTATAGTTCCTTTTTATATTAAACCCCTGAAAAAACAGATCCTCAATTTCAGATGAGAAAAAAAGAAAAGCAGTTTGTCCTCATGGCTACACAGAACTGCAAATGGGAATCAAAATAACAGGAAGGGTCAAAATTCAGAAGGCAGATAAGAAGAATCCACCACTACTAGTCTGCACTATATTATTGAGCATTTTAGCAACACAAGAATATACTTCCAGTACACAGATTTTGAATTGGGGAAAACAAACAAACAATCATTCTTGACAGTTTAATTTACCATTTATTTTACTTAACTGTCAAATCTTGAATTCCAGTTTTCAAGCCAAATTTTCCACTCCTGCAAGCAGGTCCAACTCCCTGGATGACAGGGAAACATGGCAACTTGGACCATTGCTGACATGGGCCTCATTTTGTTCATTTTCCCCAGTAATTACTGAAGGCTATGCCAAGACCAAACCAAAAGACATCTCCCCTCCTGCCATGGTTTCATGTGTTTAGGATACCACCACAAGGGCTAGAGAAACTAACAAACTGCAAGTGCAGATGCAAACACTCTTTTTCTAATATTTGTATTGCACATGTATTAGCATCTCAGCAAGACAAATCCTTACGGACTAGGCCAACCACTCTCTTACTTTAAGGTGTTAGCTGCCATCACAGTGGTTGCTCTAGCCAGCTCACCGTGATCTATTTACTGCTGAGAAACAATGGTAAGAAGTTTGCTTTTGCAAACAGAGGTACATTGCAGAGTTCTGTTATTCACAAAAACTAAGAGGCACAAGAGACAAACTCACTACAGCATAAAAGAACACATGAACTGTTTTGGTTACTGACCAGGCGGCGAATATCCCTTTCACTCTCCCATTTGATCTTGGAAATGGCTTCCTGGTGGGACTGATGCTCACTCCGAAGATCCCCTGCCTTGATCTTATCAGCTTGGATCATGTTGTTAAGGGCCTCATCTACCTGCTTTTTGGCAGACTTCAGTTCAGTAATTTCCTGCAGAAGCTTAAGGCGCTCAGAGTCAAACTGTTTTCTGGCCTCTTCACGAGCCTCAATAGTCAGCGCTGTCCTTACTTTATCACTGCTCCCATCCCGCAGCGCGCACAGCGCTGACTTGAGGCGCTGGATTTCGCTGTCTCGGACTTTCACCATCCGCGTCATCTCCTGCTCGTGCTGTTTGATGAGGTTCTCCCTCACAGCCTGCAGCTCCTTCATTTTCTCCTCATGGAGTTTTGCTTTCAGCTCCGTGATCTGCACCGTCTGCTTGCGCTGCTCCACCTCGCGGATACGCTTAGTTTCTTGTGTCTTCTCTCTTTCAAGTTTAGCAACCTACATTGAGATAAAATGAAAGTCACCTGCTACCAACATAATGTTATCAAAACAAGCTCACCCAGACATACAGTCACGTCAAATTGAGGAAGACCCTGCATCCTCCTACAACAAAATATGGGCCAACTCCTGAGGCATTCACATAGGCAGACGAGAGAGAAGTGCTTGCCTCTGTATGATCCCAACTGAGGTAAGGTGCAAGTCTGAAAGTCCAGGAAACATTTCATCTTTTACAGATGTTCTTACCCATACATAGAGCTTTAATGGGCATTTGTAGTCACTTCTTAGACACGTATCTACAGAAAAGCATGCTTCACTCATTATTATGCTTATGGAACAGCTAGCTTTACTTAAAATACGTCCTTTGCTACTCTTTAAAAATTATTGTTAATGAAGTTCTTTGTCCATTGCTTTGGAATCAAAGTTACACAGCAACCCACCAGTCCTCAGTACACTTACACTAATACATATACCTTTAGATGCAACTTCATACCCCTGAGCAATTCCACAGTAGAAACCTGTGTGAATCTACACCAAGAGAAAGTAACGGATAAGGAATGGTTTCAGTTCAAAGCAAACTCGGTAGGTTTGTTATTTACAGTGAAAAAGAATGTGGTTCCAAAGATTGTTAAGAACTTCCTTGTTAATTCCTTTTTAAATAAAGACCACAAAGAACGAGGAAGAGTGAGCAAACCTTTCAGAAAGAAAAGCCAGAGGGAAAAACAGTAAATATGAATAAGCATAGTAGTAGGGTATCTGAAAGCCCTCCAAGAGACACTGGTGGTCCAGTTTGCAGGCCTAACTGATTACTTGGAGAGGATTTAGTGAAGGTAGGAAGTGCTATTAACTATATGCAGAGCTGATTGACATTCTTTTTTCTCCCATGCTATCCTCATCTTATTTCAGATATACCTTTCCCAAAATAAGCCATTAGAAGAGTTTGAAAGCATACTTTTTACTCTGGTTTCAATAACCAAAGTCATTCTGACAAGTAACAGACTCTAAAAACGAGAGGCATCTTCCTCAGAACACTCCATGGAAAACAAATCTGAAAGATTCTCCTAGGACACAAAAAGCTTTTCAAAGCGAAAGTATTCAAAACATGTTTTTTAAAGGTGGTCTGCACTTGCAACTGCCACTGACTTCTCCAGAGGACTTCAGAGGCTATTGATACAGTAACTCTGTGTAATAATACACGTCATGCAACAAGATTTTGCAGCCAGGGACTAAAAAGCAGATGCTTTTAATCACATCTGTACAATTCATGTGAGATATTAAAATGCCTTTACTACATAGATCACTTCTGATAAGAAAGCCACACATAACCTTAGCCCCTCAGCTCCCAAGTCCTTAGGACAGGTTTTTGGTTTGCCTTCACTCCTTTTTCATTCTAGGTTCATCCTTGATTTTGAATACTCGTGACTAAAAATGAGCCTGATGGCCTCTTTCTTTCTTGTAACACATCTCTTCCTGTTTAATAAAAAGACAGTTGCATGCACTGCAAAACAAGGTACAATTATTGTAAATGATCTCTTCTGGCATGACATAGAAAGATACATCTAAACTTTCACGGTAGTTTGGGTATCCACAATGGCGCAATGCAGACCCAGCCAGGGCCCAAGTACAACCCCAGCTAAGCTCTGGGATGCCTGGTTTTATGGCTATTAGTTTCCAGGCTGCCTAGTTTATTAAACTGAAATGCCATCAGATGTTAGGCTGACTTGTAGATGTACCATTCTGATGGGAAGAAAGGGAAAGTGAATGAGGGCCTTGTAAGAAAAAGATTATATCTGAAGTAATGGAAAAGAGACCTGCTCAATAAAAGACCACAATGGCCCAGAGGTTTCTACCCTCTTTGGATTCACTGGTAGAGTGAACTTATTGCTAGCAGAGACAGGAAAAGTCCAAAGGTCCTATTTGTTTGACCCCTTTGTGGGATGAACGCTTTCTAAAAGCTCCTTCTGACGTGGGCAACTGCCCAGTTTGGCGTCCTATTTCTAACCTGATTTTACAAACAAGATTGTACCATGATGTCCAATCTGAACCTGCTTATGTCTACAGAAAAAGGAGGAAAGAGCTAAAATCTGAATTCTAGGTTGAAATAAAATTTGCAACAATGTCTGCTCCTCTCAGTCCAAACTGCAGAACAATTCAGAAGTGTGATCTGCTTCCTGAGATTGTATTTTTTAGCCCCTCACTGCTCCATGATGACAATTCCTTTAATACCCTGAGTGCTCAGTCCAATTTAGTTGCAGGAATGGATGAGAGCACCTATGGATGGGCATCCCAAGAGGTACTGAAGCACGCTATTTCATTATTTTGTTCATGTTCTGCTCTCCTTTCCAGCGTTACTCAAGCACATCTAAATATATTTTAGATAAGCTTTTCTTGGTTTTGTTTTCAAGACTTACTTATTCTTGTAACTCTCATTATTTTGGGCCATCCTTGAAGTGATATCTGGTAACAAAAATCTGCACTGGCAACTTCCATATTGGAATTCCATAGCTGCAGTGATAACAAAAGCAGCAAGACTCAGAATACAGTGGAAAGCATTACAGAAGCTCCTGGCCATCGGTTATCTGGCAGCCAGCCTGTGGCTCCTTAAAAGAATAACTAAGTCTTGCCTGTGTGCAACACATGAATGCCAAAGCTTGCAGGAAAAGCAAAAGAATCACAAAACATTTTTGCTTTCTAAGACTGTCATTGACTATCTATGAAAGAAAAGGACGCAGAATGAGCTTGAAAGAGTGATGATGTCCGCTTTGTTGCGGCTTGCAAATCTTGTCTATTTTAAAGGGTTGTAAATTAATGGATATAAATCTCACTAGTAGGTGAAGGGAGAATGCCCCCAAAGGTTCTCAGAACATCAGATAAGACAGAACTGGCTATTCTTGCTTTCATTTAGCTTCTCCTAAATTATACAAACCAACTTCCACTATGCTGGCTAATAGCTGTCTGAGATTACCAGTATGATTAACCTTGAGATATTGGCATGAACATCTGTCCCTAAAAGAAAGAAATTATGAAAAAGACCTCTTAGAGGTTGAAGGATTTGTAGTTATTCAGGTTTGGAAGATAGAGGCAAGTCATTCTGGGTTTATTTGCCCAGGATATATGCTTATCTGCGAAGGAATGAGAGCCAGGTTGATGGACTTCAATTATATTCCATTTGGAAAAAAATAATATATCACTAGGCATCATCCTTTGAAAATGTGGCTGCCACCAGACTGCAGGTAGGGGCTGCCTGGCTGCAGGTAGCACTGCCTCCAGTCCACTTTGTAAGAATTCACCAGGAGTTATTAAACAGACATTTGTTATCTTCACTGCTCATAAAGAACACACTGCTAAACCTGAAGACTGCCTTAATCTCACCCATGTTCAGGGAACTTTAGCCCTTACCATGTAAGGGTTTATTGCACAAAACCCGTACTCTGACTATAAAACACAGTCCTATTGTCATTGCCGCTAGAAGCATCTCTAAATGAAGAGGGAGCAACACTGTGGATAGCAAAAAGTACGCATCTTTGCAAAACCACTTCAGCATCACCTGTAGGAAAATTGATGCTGCTTGCAAGGATTTTAATAGAATGTGGGCAGGGTACATGCAGAGTAAAACAACAGCAAATATTTTATACTTGGATAACACCCAGCCTGTTACCTTTTACAGCTTACAAAAGCTGCACTAGTGTAATGAGATAGTATGTGTTTCACAAGGGCTGTCCTAGCATAGGCAACACAGGAAAAGAGGGTGAAAAGTTCAGTAGATGTAGGCAAGAGCTGAAACTGCAGCACACAGCCCTGAGGTTGTACCAAAGGCTTCTAAAGTAGATGGGAGGCACATCAATACTTCACAGGTACGTCTATACTATAGGGCCATGGCTATACCCTGTGTGCATGATACTCAGATGGCTTTAGACTAACTCCATATCTGAGACTAACTCGGGCAGATCATTGGTACCTGAACAAGCTTTAAACAATGCACACATACCCTGGTGTATACAACACAGCTGGGCTGCACTGCAGATCAATTACAAGGGTCGACATGAATTGTCATGCTACACGTTTAAGGAATACTTCACTCAACTTTGAAATAAGGGAATCTCTTGCTGAAATATCAGCCATCGGAAAACAGCAACACTACACAATTTCTAAACACTGAGTGGATAGGATGAAACCTACTAACTGGAATATGGCCAAAGACGTTACAAAAGACATATTGCTCTATTTGAGAGCCAGAGGCTTCTTAAACTTGTACCTCAGTAAAAAGGAGTCTTTTCCACAGAAGCAACAGGATATCCACAATAAGAAAACATTGTATGTGGGAAAAGAATCAGACCACTGTTCTAGGAAAGAGTTATGTTGCATCTGTTGATTTCTGTGATACTATTTTTTCCATGTGTTTCTCTCCTTCAGCGCAGACACTGTTATTTAAACCAAACCCTCACTCACCTTAGACTTCTCCTGATGCAGCTCAATTTGAATGTCTGTTAGCTTGGTCCTGAGTTCCTCATTGGCAGCCTGTAGGGCAACAATCAGTGCCTCAGGCTTTTCGCCCTTGCTACGTCCTTTTTTTGACATGGTTTTTCTTATCAGCAAGAGTCCACGTGTTTATTTCAAATATGGACTGCCATCTTTTTCTGTTCCTTCCAGTGCCAGTTAATTCAGCACCTACTGCGTGACATTCCTTAAGGTCCTGGAGTCAGCTGCTTTGGAAGTCCTGTGAGAAATAAGACATACTATTATTTGTCAGCGGACGCTACAGCATGACAGCTCACATGGTTACAGAATACAAGAGATAGCTCACTTCTCCAAACACTGCAATCTTTGTCTGAAAACCTGCAAGGGAGATCCCGGCACAATCAGGCTTCTGTATGCAAGTCTGGCGTACTAGGGGAGATTCCATATATGCCCTTTTTCTGTTCTCAGAAAGGGGCGCCATGCAATGAAGACAGGAGTTTGTTTACCATAAGGATTAGTGCTGTTGAGAGTACAGGACTAGAAAGGACAAGCCTTGCAGTCTGAGGTAACCACAAATTGGGCACTTTAGTCTCAAGGATCTACCAACAATATCTTCCTCTTACCCTTCCCAGCCCTTGATTCACCCCAAGATCCCGTTCCAGACTCAAAGACTTTTCACAACATGCCTACAATGCCTCTGGAAGAGAGGGGAAGTGCTAAAGTCCTCACTAGCATTCTGGGTCTCTGTAGAAGGAGAGAACTAACAACATGCAAAAGCCTGTATCAGACTAGATATTGTCCATTTCCAAGGGAATGCAAAAAAATTCCACCAATGGTTTCCATCAACTGATTTTTGGGGGAAAATTCTGTCCTAAGCCAAAGTGTGTGGTAAGCTTAAACCCAAGCACATCAGCAAGATATACAGCTCAGGAAGCCAAGGAGGGTTTCCATATCACTAAGAACACAAGTGTACCTCTGTCCCATATACCTATTGTTTTGAGTTGGTTTTGTTTTGGTTGGGTTTTGTGGGGGTTGCAGGCGGAGGGATATGGGTGTTGGTTTTTTAGCATTTCTCTTGGTTATTGGCACTGATTGACAGTCTTGGATAAAGAGGTATTTTGTCTACCCACGAAATAAACGTGGATTTAATAAGCTCCCTAGAAATTTCTGTGTCCTTGTGTCTCAGCACTGAACAGGGATTGAGAGATGGTGCCATGTTCATGTTCACACAGTCACTCGGACATTCCTACCACATCCACAAAACCTGCAGAAATGACACACATCCTTTGAGATGACAGCAGAATCCTCAGTAAAGAATGTCATTGCAAATTGAACAAAGCAGATTCACTTCTTGCCGTACTGATCCTGTTATCCTGAAAACACTGCCCTGTATCACCCAGGGCTTCCTACGATGCTTCCAGTTACAATACCTCTGAGGTCTTGGCGTTGCATTGTATACAT
This sequence comes from Grus americana, assembly GCF_028858705.1. NCBI lineage: Eukaryota > Metazoa > Chordata > Aves > Gruiformes > Gruidae > Grus > Grus americana. The sequence goes on along the minus strand of NC_072865.1, from coordinate 303,410 downwards.
ACAGCTACAAATAAGAGCAGGATCTGATCCATATTTCCCACAGCGTCTCATATTCAATACTGATAACAAAGGATCTAATCATGCTAATTACACAACAACTTTTTCAACAGGAGGACTGAAACAGTACAACATCAGAGCTGAGCCTGCTGTAGGTACAGATGATTGAGAAAGAAAATGGGCTTTGGAAAGCAGTTAATAAAAATGGCTTGTTCTTGTAACGTATCATGTAGCACAGCTCATATAGATCTGATTTACTGCTGGCTTGTAAAAAAAATCAGGTACAGATGGGACAGAAATGGTCAGGATGGCAGAAATTTTTGGCTGTCAAGACCAAATGAATACTAATACACGAAGACTTGTTGGGTTTGCGCAAAGGGTGATGCTTTCACCAGATTAACTATGCAAAGGATGGCTTTTGAGGAGGAAAACAGCACATAAGCAAAGCAGTAAGGACAATAGATTTAAAAAAAAAAAAAAAATCACAGATTATCTTCTGCATAGGGAAAATGCTTCTTTGCTGTGTCATTCAAGATCCTCACCCACTCTGAAAGCAGCAAGCACTTTCAGAGACTCCTCTGGCCCAGAGGCCCCTTCAGCAGAAAGCACAAGAGGCTTTGAGCACACATGGCAGCTCTCGCTGGCGGAGGCTGTCCTCACAACCAGCACATTTCAATAACCACTGCAGCTGGCACGCAGCACCAAGGGCAGCCCTACAGTCATGGACGTCACGTCATGCAATGAGCCACTGTTGGGCCAGTCTCCCAGAGGCTAGCAGTAGTTCATAAAAGATTAATGTTTTCATTCAGGAATGAGATACCTTGGATGTTTGGCTTGAAAGAATAAAGACAGATGATTACAGATATCATCACCCTGCAGATGGAACACTGCCGTGCTACCCAAACAGCCATGGCATATCGACAGTGCAGACTGGAACAGCAGCAAAAAAGCTCACATCAAGCGGCGACGGAGCATGCACGCGAGTTAGGGAAAAAAAACACAGTAAAGGGAAAATACAGAATGAGGTGCAAAAAACATGTTCTCAGTCTTATACAAAAGGATAATTTACACCCTTACAGCTAATCAAGCAGGAATTTATATTTTTTTCTCTGCAGATAAAAAATTACAGGCTTAACATTTCTATACAAAGCCATTCTAGAGGCAGCAGTGATATGCTGTAGCACTGAGATAATAGAAAGTTCTACTAATGCATTGAGGCCATATAGTCCAAACGTGACAGGGATGATGTTTACTGGGGAGTTCTTGTGATTACTTCTGCTGCCTCTTTCCAGACATGGAGTCAGCAGTCAGCCACAGCTTAGTGAGGCCAGGCTTTTCCAGTTTTCCCTGAGAGAAATTTAGAAAGGTAATCAAGTAGGGATGGATTAGGGGAAAAATATCCATCAAAAACAAGAAAAAGGAACTGAGGCAAAATTTCTGTTACCTGCAAGATGGGCTCCAGGACAGTGGAAAATGCTTTAACAGAAACAGAGAAGTGTTTCTGAGCCTAGAAAGGCACAGTTCCAGAGAGGCCTAATTGGTCACTTCCATCTTTTAGTGCTATTTTTCTTTGATTACTGAAATAAAGTAACTACCTCTGAGGATGCCAGGGGGATGATACTAGGCCTAGAATACATTAATAGAGCTGACATTACAGCAGATACAGCATGTATATGAAGCTATACACATACATATACACATACTCCATTGAGCAGAAAGAGCAGGCTGCTTCATTTTTATCTCCTCTTCCAGAGTAACCCCCAGAAGATGTTACCCTGCAGTTACTTGGAAAAAACCCACTATTTGCAGAGTTTTACTCTGTCAACAATGAATGTGGGAGCTGTAGCCTCCAACATTGACTAAAACATATCTATAAAACTCAGAATGCTGTCAGTCACTTCATCTTCATTTTTGCTTCCTTATCTGTATTTCCTTTCTTAAAAGCACTTAGCACTTCTCTGTTAAATTCCCTCACTTCTCCTGCTTTCACCTCTTCCAAGACCTTTTTGAAGAGCAGTGTTCTACAGGGCTCCTCTCGACATGGGGCCAAGGTGCCCTGGCAGTAAGGGTGCAGCCCTGCTCTCACCTGAGCCCTTGGGTGTTCTGTCACTTACACAGCCTGCACATCAATATTGTGTGTATTGTGGGCAGAGGACCACAATGTACATCTAGGATGGTCTTACTGTCACTGGAGTCTCCTGGCTTATCTAACAGCCGTTCCTGCCTTTCTCTATGCATGCACCGAAGGGCTGATAAAGCCACACACACATAGCTGGAAGCCTCAAGGATAGAGAATGGAGAGTCATTACAGGAAGTATGGGTTGCATCCAGAACAGATAAGGGTGTTTAGGAAAGAAAGTGGGTATATTTGCTATTTTAAAAACATAGGGACAGTTCAACAACAACAACAAAATGCCCTGGAATGTCTCCCTGGAAGAATATTCTGAAGTTGTGAATGTCGGTCAAGTTTTTAAAATCAGAAGCTGGAGGATAAACCCACAAGCATGAAGCTGGGAGCATTCCATAAAACTGCCTTTACAGTGCGCTGTGTTCTGAATTAAACATAGAATTATTGCTGCATAAACAGTAACAAGTATCCTTTTTATTTACAGTTCAAGCACCTTAAGGCAAAATATGAGGGTTTAGACAGTCTTTGCCTTTGTTCTCATTGCTCTCTGCTCTCTCCCTCCTCAGCTCTCTCTGGATCCCAGAGCCCATCCCGTTCCCTTTTTTTCCAAAACCTTTTGGAGTATTCCAGGCAATCCCTGAGACCACTGAGTGTGGGACCCCAGGACTGATAACAGTCAGAGCACTGCTGAGCTGCTGATCATAAGCCGAGCAGACAAGGCTTCAAGGAAAGTAGGAAAGGGCAAACAGACAAAGCAGAACATTTTCTACTCCTATGAAAGGAAAAGTGGGATATAAAGCATGAAATTATTCTCGTTCTCCTGTGACAAAACACCACAACTCAATGGTTTAGAAACTGAAGGTGTTTTGTTGGGTTTTTTTGCTTATGAGTCCCCTTCCTTCCTTACTGCAAGCCTACATGGTTCATTGCTTCCACTAGCATTGTCAGGTTTAATATTATCCTGCAGGCTCTTCCAGTGAAGTCCAGCTCTCACAGACATGCTGCTAACAGTAAATAAACAACAACTTCAGGAATTCTGTTATTCTGCATGCGGTTTGCCCTTTGATACAACTGATACTTGGTCAGGAAGATTTGCTCTGGAAAGCAAAAGACATCATTCAATAAGTAAAGCTGCATGATAATCTTTTGACATGCAAAACACTGAGAACCAGGAAGCACTGGAACCATATAAAAGGGAATGACAAGTGTAGGTACATGCTCTCTGTCTACCTGACCTGCAGAGAATCAATGTGATAAGAGCTGTGGGAACAATATCGCCAGGAGTTCAGTGTTGTGTGCAACTTTCCTGGTGAATGAAAAGAAAATCTGTATGGCATAAGGATGAAGCAGATGTCAAGGATGGCAGAATGACTGATGAAGGTGCAACTGCTCTTCAGCAGTCAGTGTAAACTGCATCCTAAAGGGCCACAATCTTATTCCTGCCAAAATCATTGCAGACTGCCATCTGTCTTTTCTGAACTGTCTCTGAGAAACAGACAAACAAAATCTTTCAATTTGCCCAAATTAAATGGAGCTTGGAAACAGGAATAAGCCCAGGAGCAGTACTGTCCTCCTCAATCTTCCGATAGCTTTTAAAATTGAAACTAGATGCAGATAACTCCCCGAGTCTGGATGCAACAGTAGGGAGGCCCTAAACACCCCCGAAGCTCCTGTACATCTTGGAAGATAGCAGATGGCAAGTCCTTCAGTTACAGCACATCCACCACCCCACATCAGGTTACCTAACAGAGGAGAATGTGAGCTGGGTTACCAAAGCTGAACAAAGCACTTCAAGTATTAACGGCAATTAATTTCAAGAAGTCCCAGACTGGCTGCAGCTCTGTTCAGGAATTATCTAGCAACGGGAATGACTGCTCAGGAAGTGTAACAGCCACTGGTCACATTATCACTTCCTCACCTTATCTGCCATTGAAAGGAAAGCTGCAAGGTTTGGAAGAGAACCACAGCATATTCCTACTGTGTCTCTTGACCTGGACATCAGGCTGGAGAAACAGACTTCACAGCAAGCTATGGGGCACATGTGCTCTGCACATTCGGTTTTCAGTGCCCAATACCAGAGCTTTAAACTTTTTTCCAATTTTTTCTTTAATAAAAACAATTAGCACCTGTCTCAAAATGCCTCTGATGATGCCAAGATGATTTGCATTGGTGTAGCTACAGAATAATAACCCTGAAGTCATGGAAGAGATGCCAGTTAGACCACAGAAATTAGAGAGGAAAAAAAATCTACCTCCTGCATGGAAATTTTACCCTTAGATCCAACAAGAGGTCTACTCAGTTATCGAGGGTACTGCTCCACAACCAAACCAAAAAGTACGATGGTGATTTTCAGCCATTTTCTTACACCACCCAGTGTAAGTGATGTGTGGAATAAGTTTTACTGATGCAAAATCTTGGGACAGGTGCACAGTACACAAAAACAATTCTTACATTGCTAAGTTTTCACCTATGTCTGGTAGAATCATAGAATGGTAGGGGTTGGAAGGGACCTCTGGAAATAGTCTAGTCCAACTGCCCTGCTAAAGCAGGATTACCTAGAGCAGGCTGAAAAACGTTCTCTCTTTCCCAAATCACAGCAAAATAGGGTTTGGTTAGACCAATTATAATTAAACAAGGATCGACACTGGGTTTAATGCAAAAAGCAGAAGAGATGAGTCACAGAGGCATAAGCTCTTCCACCTTCTCTTGCAAACTGGTGAAATACTGCTCCCAGGAATTCACCTGTCTTGTGTCAAAACAGCAGTACTCATATCCACAGCAAAAAAACAAAGCTGCATCAGGGGAAGTTCAGACTTGACATGAGTAAGCATTTCTTTACCAAGAAGGTGGTCAAACACTGGAACAGGCTGCCTCGAGAGGTGGTTGATGCCCAGTGCCTGTCAGTGTTTAGGAGGCATTTGGACAGTGCCCTTAATAGCATGCTCTAACTTTTGGTCAGCCCTGAAGTGGTCAGGCAGTTGGACTAGATGATCATTGTAGGCCCCTTGCAACTGAAATATTCTTTTCTGTTCTAACACAAAGGATAACAGACCAGACCAACCTTTAAAATTTAGTCTATTGATTTGAATGAGTATCCCATTGAGACACGGGGAGGTATGTAAGTGTAAAGATATATTACTCTATTTTATGCAAAGCAGTTCTAAATAGGTAGAGTGAGGTTGGTCAAAAAATACACCCCTGAAACTGCTTTTTCACTGGAACTTCCATTTAATTTGAGTAAATTAATATTTTAGGCAAGAATCATCTTCTTTCTGTGGAACTCTCTTTCATTGAAAGAGCGTTGGGATATTCAGATGCCCAAAGTTGTATCTTTTCACCTGTCAAGGTAGCCTACCATTCTTTCAGAGCGAAGGGTCCAATGAGTTTGTCAGTTCTCCATCATACTGCTTTAAATGCATAAAGTTTGAATTTTATGCCAAAGCATTTCTAAATATCTGCTTTACCAATGCTTGCTCATAGACTGCAGTGAGGGAATAACCTTCCATAAAAATCCCTGGTATCCTGCAATACCACATACTCCCCACAGGGTGCTAATTATATTACTTAACAGCACTGTCCCTGCAGTCTGCTGTGGCAACCTAGGCAAGTTAGGAGGTTAATTTCTCCAGCTGCCATATCCTTACTGCCCTGAGCACTCTCAATTCCAAAGGACGGCAGGGAGCCAATAAGATGTACTGGTTCTCAGCAGTGCACGTGATCAAATTCTAGATTTTACATCTGAGAAGAAACAGTTTAGTTCCCTAAATAAATAAATTCCCTCGATTTCAGTGGGATGCAGCCTTCAGTATATAGACCCTTCTATGAAGTACATAGGGCACAGTGCTGATACCATTAGCCATATCAACTCAAGGAAATTAAAAACACCACAGCAGTCCCAGATTGTGGGACTAATGCGACCCTAGTAACTGTTTCAAAACCTGGTAGTCTATTTGGCAATGCAACTATTTAGAGATTGCTAGAAGCATCTGTCAGATGTCTGTAAGCAAAAAGACCGGCAGAATTATTTATGATGAATGACTGCCAAGTACAATAGCAGCTGAAGTATCCTATCAGCTGAAGTATCCTATCAGCTTTACCCTCTACCAGCACATGTCAGTATAATCTGTAGGAATTACTGTTGGAGCCCTTGGAGCCATGAAAACCTCTGGTTAAGCAAAAGAGGTCTTAAAAAAAAAAAAAATCCTATGTGCAGACTTCCATCCAAGATGGCAGGATTAAACCCATTCCTAAAGCATAATACATTCAGTCTGGAGCTCACAAGGAAAGATTCTATTTTACTCCTCTCCCCAGAAAATCCATCCAGTAAATTCTGCAGTAACAGCTGCACACATTTCTTCTGAGATGCATCTTGAATGAAAATCAAAATGAATTCACTGAAGAATTTGCCACACTTTTTATAAGAATTAGTAACACATTGCTATAAGGCTGTGGAGTATTTATCAGCAAGAGATCATGGCTACACTTGAACTTAAATTAGAAATGCTAGTGTGTGAAAAGGCATATTTGAATTTCAAGGTTTGTTTGTTGGTTTGGGTTGGTTTGGTTGGGTTTTGTTTTGGTTTTTTTAAGATCAATTCAAGCTTAGCTGCATGATATAAGCAGGTAGAAGTTTATTTATATTCACACTCCCAGAGGTCTGAAGCAAATATTAGTCTCATAGTATGACAAGCATTGAGTGTGTGGATAACGGTGTGCTGCTTCCTGTGGCAAAACAAGCCATAAAAAGCATAAATGCCTTGAGGAAAACACTCCGTAATCTTTAAGTCTGAATGTAACAAGACAAGCACAACAGGATGAGCAATCCCACTAGAAGCTTCTTCCTACCTAGCCTCTTTAATCTTCTGTTTTCCTTCCTTCCTACAAATTTCACCCATTGTTATTAATTTTCTTTAGGCTTCCATGCTTTCCTTTTTAAATTCTTTCTTTTCCATGGCATTCTAGGTTACCTTCTTGTTAACACCTGGGTTTGGTAATATGCTAGCAAAAGTATAGAGGAAAACTACAGTACCTACACGTGCTCCCAGATAACACCATTATCCTTTATCTGAAGCAGCAAAGGAATCTGCTCTGAACATTGCTCCCAATGATAATCTGTGGCTAGTCCATTTTTCTCCCTTTCTCTTCTAGTCATTAGTCGCTTTGTTTTCTCCAAGCCAATTAACAGTTTATGTACAAAAACAGGCTTTGCATATTATAGAAGTGGATAAATACCTTTGTCTGTCTTTACAAGAGACACCTAGGGATAGAAACACCTTGGAAAGAAGAAAAGAGCAGTTCACCACCACAGACTTTACCCTATTGAATCACAGTGTTCTGGGCTCTCAGGTAGGTGGGGATACCAAAGCACTACAAAGCCCTGTGCCTCTGCTTCAGGAACGTTCAGGATTGGTTAATCATTTTCATCAGTAGCTTTCATGCTTTTATTCTCTGCTAAATTGCCCCTGCATGATATTGTCCAAAGCAGGAAAACAGTCAAGGATGTCTAGCACCTTGACCATGAAGTATATGGGTCTCCCTACAGAGGCACAAAGCCTCCACAGGTTACACCTAGATCTCAGAAGCAAAGAATACAAAGGACAGTCCAAACCCACTCCTATCACTCATTTCCCTATTAATTATGCCCTAAAACCTGATTTCAGGCTGAAGGTAAAAAAGCAGGGGAATGCAGCTGGCTTTGAATACTTTTTTCCTCCCTCTTGCAGTGCATATCCTGCTGCTGAGGCCTTGGGAATGATTGCTTCATTTCAAATTTCTTTTTAAGCCAGGCATCCCTTTCCCAGGAAAGCCCAGTTAACTGCTCTCTGAGCAATTCCTTAACACAAGACACAGACGTGACCTGTCAGTATGTGGGCAGTCAGTCAGAATCCTTGGCAGATGAAGAGGTGGCTCTGGTATGGCTGCTGAGAGCTGAATTCTACTGGGTTCGGCCAAGAGAACCCAAATCCACCTCAGTCAGGCAGCCATGCTCACGGCCACAGTCAGACCCCAGACTCACCGCCGCTACTGCAAGTCTTAGCAGGACATGAACGTACCACAGGCCGCTTCCCCCAAGCTCACATGAAAGGCTGCCATGATCTTAGGCTAAACAGTCTTCATCCTCTGAGGTGGTGAGGCGAACCAGGATGGATTAGTAGAGGCAGGACTCATCTGCTAACATAGGTTTCCCACCTGGGTTGTCTCCTGAAGCTGCCTTTGCAGTCAGTTCAGACACATGCTTGCTTATTCACATCAGGATAAGGTAGGTCACACTCCCTGATCTAAAGAGATCCAGGACAAAACAATCCTACTAAAGATACTTGAAAGTTTGGGGCAGGGTGGAGCTTAGCAGTCTGTATGAAAGCCTTCCCACTGTATTTTTCAAGGCTAGAAGCTCATGCAAACTGCACTCAGACACGTTTCACTGGACACCCTTATTAGTGTAACCACCAGGCAGGCTCAGCCCCAAGTAGGGGCACTGAACTAGAGTCTTATATCCAAGGCAGTCCACAGCTGAATCTGGGGAAACGCTCCATGTATATATTGTGGTTTCTACAGTTACGTGGAAGATGCTTTCTAAAAAAACTATCAGTAGAAAGCCCTCTTGCTGCTTTCCCCTGTAAATACGTAAAAATCACTATGATCATACTGAATGTTAATTTCCTAAGTTGGGGGTCAGGCTATTTCAAAACAATCTGTCTTTAGCGAAAGCCTTTGTCGTGAGAGTTGAGGGCTCAAAATTGGCTCCTTTCTCTGTTTTGGTTTGCAATGAATGAGACAAGTTTCATAAAAATGCCTTCCCAGTATCACTGGAATAACAGCACAAGCACAAGAGAAACTACACACTCTTTATCGGGGAAGTTCAGCCAAGTACGAAGAGGCATGAGCATGTACCAATCTAACAGCCATAGGCATATATGCTCTAGTTTGCACATGTGACAGGCGAGCCTGTATTTCTATTACAGAAATTGCCTGGGGCCTTGGCAGGAAAATAACTGAGGCCATTGTTCTCTTACAGCGTTGCAACAGTTCCCTACTTGACTCTCCCCATCTGTAGTAAGAATCTTGGCCATTTTATCTTGTTTTACTGTAATAAAGTACATTAGAGGAATCTAGCCAGACCATTTTTGTCTTCTGAACCATGGGTTTGTTTTTTCTATGAATTACGTACAAGAGGCACCTGAAATGGCACGCCTAAATTATGTGTGCAAAATTAATGTAGAGGACAAACATAGTGGACATAACTTGGCTATGGGTGCAAAGAGGGTCAAGGTCACACACTTAGAAAATAATATGCCTAATGTAAATTTTGCTCCTGCCCCAGGAAACACTATGTTACACACCTTTCATGTGTGGCTAGACATAGAGACCTACGTTCAAGTGCGTAGATCTAGTGGCATAACTTCAGGCTATGCCTTTTCCACATAGTAGTTACTTGGTAGTTTGTCTATGAATTTCAAAACATTGTCAACAATGCAAAGCTACATCGGCTCAAAGTCACCATTAAAACAGTCCTGAGCTCCTTCTAGCCTCTGGGAAATAATCCTGGGCACATCATCCTCTGTGGGACAAGGACATACTTTACTCTCTCTGTTGACCTCAGGTTTAAACTGTCACATCCATGAGCAACACAGGAGGGTTTCACTGGCAACTTGTGACTCAGAAGAATTGGACCAGCCTAACAAGCCATTAAAAAAACCTGTAAAATTATGTTGCACTCCCATGACTCTTGCCTACAGCTGTTTTGAAAAACAAGAGAAACAATCTGCAAAACATGATCTCAGAGAAGCCAAAAATCAGAACAGAAGAATCTAACCAATTCATTTTTTAATCTATCGGCATAAAGCTAACTTTCCACTTGTACAGAATGAAACAAAATAAATGAGATTATAACAAATAATATATTGTAACAAATAGATACCTCTGAGACTTACAGTTTCCTTCTCATCTCAATTGAAAAAGACCTGCTGCTATATTTTGGGAATTCCTTGGGATTCTAAGAAAAATCTTTTTTCTTATGGGGAATCAGTTTCAAATAAAAAGTGAAGAGACACCAGGCCCAGCAATCCCTCTGCCCCAGCCAATTCTACAGCCTCACGTGCTCCTCTTCCTCAGTGCCCCAAGGACGCTGATTTAGGATGGGGGTGACACGCAGATAGTTAACCACTAATCATGTACACCCAGGCATCCAGCCACGAGAACATGGGCTCTGGCATTCAGCGTTTCCAAAACAAGAAAGCTCGCACTCGGGAGCACTGCAGCCTTCCCAGGCAGCCAAAGAAAAGCAGCTACCCACAAGCCCATACAGACACACCTCCGCGTGCCTGGGCCCCTTTGTTTTCTGTCTCTCAGCTCTTCCTCTCCGCCACTCACCTCACTATCTTCTTTCATCGACCCTCTAAAATACCAGGCCTGGAGAGCCACGTAGTGCCAGGTGGCCGCTGCAGTTTCTCCTGCTGACAGAGCCTACCTACCTCCTGCCACGGGAGCCCAGCTTTCCGCTGAGTGTGAGACGCAGCCAGCCACGGCTGTACCAAACAGCCACAGCTGTACCAAACAGCCACAAGTGACTATGGCAATACTCTGACCACAGAGGGCAGGTTCCAAAAATTACTTGTTTCCAGGCATCTTTCCTTTATCAGGAATAGATGGTTCTCAAAATAACAGGTCATTTTGTCTAAAACTTTTGTCACCTCTTAAGGTAAACATGCTGGAAGGTGAAGGTTCACAGTGCCTTACTGTGGCACAGCAGGTTACACACCACTGGCAGAGCTGAGGTGAGGTGTTTTTTTGCAGCTCTGTGCACTTTCTAGGTCCCCACACAGCATGGCCAGAGGAGGAATAAGGCCTCAGCATACTTAGAAAAATGCAGAAAAATTGGAATTCGTCTAGGTGATATGGGAACAAGAACAGTTGAAGACTCTGGATCCAAGAGGGCCCCGAGGAGGCCTCGCAGAGCGTGTTCCTCAGGCCCATCTCAGTGCTGGAAGCTATGTCTTCGCTTCGGCCCCGCTGAAGTTTCTGTTTAGATCTAGGGCTGTAGCAGTGAGCTCCCCTGAAACCCAGCTGGAATTCTGACTCAGAGATCAAACGCAAGCCCGAACAGTAATTTTTCAGAAAAGCAGTAGCATGGCAGTTTCCACAGAATTTAGAGAATCAATCAAAATACCTTTAAAACACATCCTAAAGCATAACCCCTCCTTACAGCAAAGTGTCTCATGAGCTAAATTTGACTCACTCCTGAATAAGTGTTGGGCTGTTTGTCCTCTACACATGAAATCTGTAAGTCTCAACACAGGAATAACCTTGACTATGAATGAACAAAACCACGTGCTGCGCCTCCTGAGGAACAAGGAAACCTACATTAATTCAAAGTGGTAGAGATCACAGTGCAGGCATCTAGCAAAGGCAAAACTAAAACCAAACACATGCTCCTAACAGCCTTTTGCAAGGGCAGAGAAATCAGCTCATCCCGATGACTCTTTCATCATCTGGCCTTCAAACACACAATAGAAATGGACCCGAAAAATAGACTAAGAATGCCTCCTCTGCATATTTTGTGCCCAAATATTCAGTGGAGTTTGGGCCTATAACTCTTTCAGGACTTTATGAAAATTCCAGCTGTAATATTTTCCTTTAAACAAATAAAAACATCATCAGTTCAAAAAAACTTTTTTTCTCATTAGTGTTGGGAAAATAGAAAGCATTTAAATTCCCACACATCAGAGCGCTGTTTGCTCTGACAGGTGGCAATAGAGTATAACTGTTCAGCATATATTTTGCTTTCCCCTCTGCACCTGATCTACAGAGGACAGAAGTCTCCCAAAGCTACCATCTGTGGGAATGCATGACCAGATTTATAAAGGTAATAGTGTGCCAAAACATTCACAAGGGATTCTCAGCACTGTCTGGGCTCTCACTCCCTTGTGAAATGGGGACAGTTTTTCAAAAAATAGTACCAGTCCTGTCCTCACTCCTAATGGTCTAAGTAGCTTTAAAATAAATAGTCGGGTCCTGCATCCCTGGGTGTACACTTTAACATCTCAAGTTTCAGAACTAGAAACCTCCAGTTCAGGTCCTAGCAATAACCAAGACAGCAGTAACAGATTAACTACCACATCTTCTTGCTTGGTGGCTTCTTTTTTTCCAGTCCACATCCAAGAGGACTTTTAGCAGCTGATGTCTCAGTAGCGGGTCGGATGCTCAAGTAACAAAGACGCATTGCTTTTGACAATCTATCTAACGTCCCATCTATCCTGTTGAATTCTGCCCCTGGGAAGGAATAATGACCAACACCAGTCTAAACTGGGAGAGGAGTGGCTGGAGAGCAGCCCTGCAGGATGGGATCTGGGGTGCTGGTGGCAACAGGCTCAACGGGAGCCCGCAGTGTGCCCTGGCAGCCCAGAGGGCTCCTGGGAGGTATCAAACACAGCAGGACCAGCCAGTCCAGAGAGGGGATTGTCCCGCTGTGTTCAGCGTTGGTGCAGCCTCACCTGGAACGCTGTGTGCGGAGCTGGGCCCCGCCATTTGAGAAGGATGTGAAGGTCCTCAAGCGTGTCCAGAGGACAGCAACCAAGCTGCTGAAGGGCTGGAAGGCATGTCCTGTGAGGAGCGGCTGAGTACTCCGGGTTTGTCTAGTTTGGAGAGAAGGAGGCTGAGGGGCGACCTCATCGCTCTCTGCAGCTTTCTGAGGAGGGGACATGGACAGGGAGGTGCTGATCTTTTCTCCCTGGGATCCGGGGACAGGACATCTGGGAATGGGTCAAAGCTGCGTCCATCAGGGGAGGTTCAGACTTGACATGAGTAAGCATTTCTTTACCAAGCGGGTGGTCAAACACTGGAACAGGCTGCCTCGAGAGGTGGTCGATGCCCTGTGCCTGTCAGTGTTTAGGAGGCATTTGGACAGTGCCCTTAATAACATGCCTAACTTTTGGTCAGCCCTGAAGTGGTCAGGCAGTTGGACTAGATGATCATTGTAGGTCCCTTGCAACTGAAATATTCTATTCCATTTATAATTCCAGAAAGCGTCTAAGGCTATTGCACTTCCAAATAAATTGTGCTATCTAGCTACAGAATAAGGCAAGATACTGGCCACTAAATCTAAGGCACAGGCAATGCAAGATGTTAATCCCAAGGATTTATTTTTAGCATGTAGTATCTTACAATCTGTCACAGGGCGAGAAATGAGTGCCTATGCCTTCAGGAGGGTAAGATCCTAGTTTACAAATGACGCAAGAATTAACAATATCACACCATAATATAACCATTAGGTTTTTAACATCTGGTTGCTAACTGTATAAAATAAAATTCTGGACATTAGACAAGCATCATCATCATCCCTGTATTCACTTTCATTTGATGGCATTGTTATTCCCAGTTGTGGTGGCTAGCTGAGAGAATGTTTGGAGATCTGGTTTGCAATGTTGGAAAAAATGTAGTTTGTCTATTTGGAGACGGGCGAAGTGCTGAAAAATGAAGCCTGCAAAGAAGAGGGTAGTGAATACTGCACCAACGGTCATGAAGCTTTGCAGGAACAACAATCAGCACTCTGATGCTAGGCAAGCTTTCCTGCATTATTGTCAGGCCGCACATTAATTTTCATTTTCTACTTACTTCAAGTACAAAACAAACAGAATCATAATCTCCTGTGCTCAAACAGAAGTAGAGACCTCCAAATATAAAAGTTTGTTTAACTCAACAAAAACTTGCATGCATCAGTAGGAGGAAGGGAAAGAAAAGAACTTAATTTCCCTGTTTTTTAACCCAAGAGGGAATTTTGAGGCTGTTCCAGTGAACCTGACCAAACTCTCACTTGAGGGTACAGAATTTGTGGCTCTTTACTCATACCTTCTCTAGAGTGCTACAATGACAGCATCAATGCATTATGACAGCCGCTTAATACTAAGGCTGATAGAGAAAGGTCATTTGCAAACCGTAGACCTGGCATGCTCCAGCTGTGGAGTGTGTTTTTTATAACGGAGAGCAACCATAGACCTTGTTTAGCTAGAAAATCAAATGTGATTTACCATCAATATCACAAAGCGAAGCAGGCAAAACACAGTAACAAATCTCCTTTTAATGTATGGAGATGGATATGACCTACAGAATTCAAACCTGCATTTCAGAACATAAGTTCCTGCTTCAGCAATAATATTTCAGTTCAAATCCAGAGCACAGATCTCACACACTAACAAATCCTCAGAATTAAGGTTTCCTCAGTTAGTTATTATATACCATAGGGATAAGACAGAGGAAAAATTAAGATGCAGTCTCTGCCTCAGTGATCTTTCAACTTGTTCAAAAATTCTATTCCAATTGTGAGCAAAGTACCTTCCAGAAGACAGAAAGAACTACCCGTTTTCTAACCTCGGATGCTGCTGTCCACTTTGACTGTACAGCATGCATCTGCACAGCAGTCATCACAGTTACTTAAGTATGTCATTAATGCATCTCATGGCAGGCCTCATTACAGAAGAATATGCGCATAGCTGTACATTTATAGCAAGAAGACAGACCCTGCTAGTTATGCAAGAGCTGCCTAATATGAGGGCCACCAAATACAAGAGGTATCTGAAATAGCAAAACTCAGAGAACACTTGCGTGAAATAACTTTACAGAGAACCATTGAAAAACTGTTGGACTGAGGTCTTCATTTTCCTTCCCTAAAACAAGAAGCTCCCATCGAATAGTTGTCCACTTGTCTATCAAACTGCAGTTAAAAAAAATCTTACTTGAAATATGAAAAAGTGCCTTCAGTTGAAAACTGCTTTACCAGTATGTCTGTACAGTGCTAAAGTAAAAGGGAACTTTGCCATTGACTGCAACAGGAGCAGAAAGTAGGAGACCAATTATGTCTCCCAGGGTAAGTGAATTCATAAGACGAACTTACAGTTGAGTCTGGGGACTCAAGAAAAAATAATGAAACAGGCTTCTATTTACTCTCAGAATCTTAATCAGCCATACTGCCTTTCATCTTGATGAATTAATAAATTAACGTACTGATGGTTTTTCTTGTTCTTTGAACAATGCCACACACGTACTAGAATGCTGTAGTGATGGGTGGGTAGTGAGAGGCTGAGAATTCATAACTCTGGTTTGACCAAGAACACTTCAGCAGCGTTAACCAGCATTCACATTATTCATAATAAGCCGTCTTAATTTCCTCTCCCAAGAGAGATCCAGAGAAGTATCATTTAGCCCAACTGAAGTTTAAATATGAAATTAGGTTTAAAGTAAAACATAATTGAACAGTCCCCCTTGCTGTTCAGGTATTGTCTGCTCTAGATGTATATTGAAGATGGGCACAAGTACCCAACTCTCATCTCTGCTGAGTAATTTCTCCAATGCATGCTTGGGCTCTTTACACTTTCTTTACCACAAACTTGAATGCTAGAAGACATGTATTGTAATTATAGATGTGTTTGGCATACTAGACTGGGATTCAATTTAAAATAACTTGGAACAAAGTAGACAAAACTCTGTGCAGGGCAAGCAGGAGAGAAGAATAGAAAATATTCACTAACAGGTGATGCATTCTTTAAAGGAGATGAATATAATTGTACCACAATTCAAAGCAGTGATTTATCAGACCCAGCCACAGGAGTCCTAGAACACCCTGTGTTATTGTGAAAAATCAAGAACAGACTCAGCAGTCTCCTCTCAAAATAGAAATGTCTTTTTCCAGATAGGAAAAAGGTATCTGAGCTAAGAGATCTATGAAGTATCTTTGGATTCAAAGCAAAAGTAGTGAAAGAAATGCTGCCCTTATGAAGTTAAGCGTAGCTTTGGCTGAATAGCTAGTGTAGGCTATAGCTAGTACACAGTGGCTGAACTTTGCTTTTGAGAAATCCTATGTTTCTGTTTGTGTGATATGAGTTTATCAAGGGGGGAAAAAAATTACAACCAATCATTATTATAATTTATATTTAAAAGAATTATTTGTTTTAAATAAAAGCATATATCTACATATAAAATATATAGCGAAGTATTTTGGATAATTGTATCACCCCAGGTGTTTTATGAGGCACATCAAGCTGCTTTAGGCATATTGTACTGATTTCTGGAGTTAAACATGGTATGCACAACACTGTTTGCTTTATCAAGAAGTAGCAGGTCAAAACATTGCAGAACAGAATAAATTCTGCTCAGGCATAGTTTTATGATCTCATTCCACATGGTGGAATTTCAAATACTTAACACATTTTCTGCCTTTCCAATGCAGGAGGTAAATCACGCCAATTATTTTACCACTTCTGTAATAAAATAAAGTGTTGGGGTTTTTTGTGAAGTATTAGTCGTATTGCCAACTATCATATTTGCTACTAATTTATTACTAATAGTATAAAGTAAACTGTATGCATAATTGTGAGGAAGTGTTATTCATGGACTTTGAGCCCCACACAGGGATGTGCTGCATGTAATTTTATCATATCCCATGATGTTAAGATGCAACTGCAGTAATAAGATGGGAAAGGTGTATGGTTTTAAACTGAAAAAGGGTAGGTTTAGACTGGACATAAGGAAGAAAATTTTTTTATAATAAGGGTGGTGAGATTCTGGAACAGGTTCCCCAGAGAAGCTGTGGATGCCCCATCCCTGGAAGTGTTCAAGGCCAGGTTGGATGGGACTTTGGGCAACTTGGTCTAGTGGAGGGTGTCCCTGCCCATGGCAGGGGGGGCGGAACTAGATGATCTTTAAGGTCCCTTCCAACCCAAACCATTCCATGATTCTATGACCTGAAGATAGTGTCCGTTTTTCTAGCTACGTGTTAAAAGATTCCCTGAAGTTTTCATGTTTCCTAGAAAATCTTTTGGTAGCACTGCATTTTTCACTAATAGAATCACTGAGTTTGCAGACTTCAAATCTGGGCAATAGTTTGGCACTTCCCATATATATGTAGGGGATTTGATGCCATTTTCTTTAGCACTACATAGATTATTTCTGTTGAGTCTTAAGTGACAGAAGACAATGTTTTACTAGAACTGGATCAAATATTTCAGTTACTTGCTAATACATTGACTGTTACCTGCCATTCTCACCTCCTTTTTCCAGATCCTTGAAAACAGTTATTTTATTAATGAAAACATTAAAAACTATTATTTTTACTTTCTGTCTCTCCTACCTGCAAAGGAGGTCACAGAAGATTTTTTTTTTTTTTTTCCTCCAAATGTCATCTCCACCTCAAGCCTATGCAGATCCCTAACAAATTATTCTGGCATAGAAAAGGTCTGTGTTAAGATCTGAAGTTCTTTTTAGTGATCAAAATCTTAACTAACAAATATAAAACTACACTTCGTGGAGGAAATTTTCATCTAGGAGAATTACTGGACATCTCATATGTACTGTTTATACAGTTGTGAAATAGATAGATGGCCTCCATTTGCCAGTAAAGATTCTCTTCAGGCATTCACTTTTAAAGACCCAAAGGAAAATGTATTGTCCTTTTGGCAGCTGTGTCCTCCAGGAGGTCTAAGGGCATATGGTGTTTTTAAAAACACATTTGCCTGTATAGAAGTCAAAAATAAGCAGCTTCAGCAGCCACTAACTTGACATCTTTCAATGGTTAACGTATCTCAAACATGAGCATAACACAAATAACTTGATGGCAAATGCCCTTCTCCTAGGACTTCTCAGAGGTCCGCGTGTCTGTGGGAGGTAGAAATGTATTCCGGGTTGATGAGAAAGCACATCCAGATACCATGAGGGCAAGAGAGGATTAGACATCTGTGTACCTTTGCACATGTCAAAAAATTGAGCAGTTCTTCAACGTAGGATAGCTCCTTTCAGATAGCAGGTATTCTTAATCGCTTTTGGAAGCAATAGCTTAAATACGAGCAATGGCATGGGTACAATAAACAGAGACCAGTCATTTTAAGCATAGATTAAGCTAGAATTAGGAACACAAAATGCTGACCAAGAGACAAGCATGTATTTATGCATTAAAAAGTGACATAGAAGTCCACTGTCATAAGAATATTTACCGGCGTGCAGTAGAAAAAGTATAATATTTTGTCATATCACTAAAAGTAATCAGAAACATTAGGCTTGTATTTTTTGTTTCCAAGTTTAACAGCACTATGATTTATTTTCTTGGTCAACATTATTTACTTCTTTGTCCCCCTCAAAGACCCCAGCATCATCAATAAAGAAAATATAATTAT
The DNA here is from genome assembly GCF_028858705.1 of Grus americana. Lineage (NCBI taxonomy): Eukaryota > Metazoa > Chordata > Aves > Gruiformes > Gruidae > Grus > Grus americana. Next base: position 285,128 of record NC_072865.1, on the reverse strand, counting down.
CTGCACAACACATCAAGATCTTCACAGAGCCCCACAAGTTCACAGTATGACCCTATTAACGAGAGGGTTGCATCTGTCCCTAAAATTGTACTGACCATATTGAGTCTGAAGGCATGAAATTCTAGACCAGATCATGATTAATACTGTAAGACAAATCCTCTCTGTGTAATTTCTAAATCTCTTCCTTTCTCAGCATTAAAAAAAAAAAATTAGAAAGTCCTGCAGGATGGGGGGAGGGAAGAAAAGGGGTCAAATCTAAGTAGATTTCAATACAGTCTCAAAATCTAGAGCTGATTAAAAGAAGTATCATAATTTATGTAGTGTGGAAAATCTTGAAAATGAAGAATTTATCTGCCTAGCAGAAAAGAAATGGAAGCTTTCGATATTTCCAAAAGAGAAATATCAAAGTCTCTTATTAAATTGCCCAGCTATTGTGAAGTCAATACTATTTTGATTTATATACTATGTCAAACTTAAACAGCTGTGTCAAAACCAAACAACTCCATCAAACCAAGCACTAACTAAGTGTTGTTGAAAACTCTAGCAAAAGGGTTGCTTCAGTTCACAACACCTGTGAGTTTTGTGAATATTTATTTACCAAATCTGACATCGACTAATTGTTTGGCAGAACAGCTTTTACAGCATAAAGAAAAAAAAAATCTTAATAGATAGCAGCCACTCTTCCCCAACTTCTGTTCTCAAGCTGATCTACGGAGTTGCAAGAAAGACCCGCATCTTTCATGGATATGAAAGCAGACTGAAGACGCAGCAAACCCTCGTCAGATTGAATTCTAATGTACAGCATCACCAAACATAGATTTCATAACCAAATCATCATTGCATGCTAACTCTGCAAAGGACTCTGCCTCCATAAGTTACTGTCAGGCCAGTCCCTTGCCAAGTTTGGAGTTTGTGGTCTCACGGAACCTAGCCTGCAGTTCAGAACTACATCAGCATTTCTGTAAGTGCTAACGTTCCCCTTGTAGCAACAGAGTAAGGTGCTTAATGCAAATCTGCTCACTATTTGTACTAGTATACATGATTGTGAGGCTTATCAAAAAGGAAGAAATATCAATGGACTCAGGATTTGGGGGGGGGGGGGTCAGTTTCAGCTCCTCTGTGCATGAGAGGACAACAGAAACGTGTGCACACTGTGCCGTTCAGTACTACTGACAATCACTAAATTAAAAAAAAATAATAATCATGATTTAAAAGTTAATAGCTCAGTGAACTGTTAATGTCAACCTGCTCCATCAACAATGAGAAAGAAGGCACATGTGACTGAGTATGCTTACTTAATCCCAGTACTTCAGACTGATATTCACCTTTCTCAGAAGTCCCTACTACAAAGGAAAAAAATACTTCAGCTGGTACAAGCACTAGCTCTTATCTTCTGTCTCTTTCAAGGGGTCAACTGATAACTAGTAACAGAGCAGCTTTCCATTCTCTGACTGTATCCTCCAAAATCCATAAAGTACCAGGAGGAAGTTTCGGGGGATAACCTAAAATATTAGGGGTGGACTATCAGGAATTCTTCAACTGTCTCATTTGTGTAATCATCTATGTTCTACTAAAGAGGAACTTGTCACATGGGCAAGTCATTTTATCACCACTGAACAAGTTACTTATATGTGAAATTGCAATTAAAGGGGCTTTTATTTATCTTGCCTCATCTGAGCTCGCTCTAAGAGTCATATTTCAATTTCAGTCACTCTTTAATTTTCTGTTTTGCAAGGGCAAGAGCAGATAGGCACCACAAGTCATAGGCGCGCTCCTCCCAAAACTCTGCTATCAGACACTTGGCTCTGCTCAAGGAGGGAATGACATTCATTCCACTGTGAAGTGGATTTAGCTATGTGAACAAGCAGAAACTCTAATGAGTTTAAACTTGTTTTCTTCAGGGCTCAGAGCCAGCATTTCAACTCTTGCCAAGATAATTATTAACATGCTAATTCAGAACTCCACTGACCCAACTCTCCACCAGACAATGGTGCTGCGATTAAGGTTAGGTAACTCTAACATCAGGGGTTTTTCCAAATCATGACTGCTGATCCAAGCACCCTGGCTCTAGATCCCAGTGCTGACTCTAGAACTAGAACTTCAGAACATAGCAAGTCAAAAACCCAAATCTAGCTGTTACACCTTTCCATCAATTAGACAAGCTTGATGGTGGTTCAGGGATACAAATAGATATCCACCCCTATGGCAGAAAAAAAGACAACTTCCACAAACTTTAGTCAAACAACACTCTGTGGCCTTTAGTAGTTCTTCCCTGAGTTTGCAGGTTCTTAATGCAAATTAAGAAAACTAATGCAAATAGCACTGTGAAGGTTTTTCATCCTCAGCAAATCCTTGTTTACTTCAACGTCTCTGCCAACAACCTGCAACAATTTTGAGAAAGACATTTTCTACTCCCACAACACAGTGAAACTCCCTTGGAACTAGAGGATCAGTTCCAGTGCTTACCTGCTAGAAATTTCATGCCAGTAGCTAGACGGGATTCATCCTCCTTTGTTCATCTGCTTTTAAGTGATATTTTTAGGAAATAACATTTCCACATAAGCCAATTCCCATCACTGCAACAATTCTGTTAGCTACAAGGGGAACACTGGCCATACACATTTCCCTATCTCTCCAAAGCCTGTCTCATTTTGCTAGTGGGATTTGAATAAATCCAAAATTAAGTCTTTGCTTTTGCTTACCCAGTTTCACCTATGCTTTACATTGTTTCAGAATAAAATTCAAGCCCTAATTATTACATTCCATGCTGTGCGTGTTAGGTCACATAGAATATATGATTAATGAAAACGGTTTTATATTATTTTAGTATGAAATCACAACTCAGCATCCCAAGATCAACCCAAAAAACTTAGGTCACACTTACTGCAAATATTTGCAGTGTTTATACAATTCTGTTCTGTATTTCTTTTTATAGTCAGGACATGGCAAATTTCACGTGCTAGTAGCTTCCACGTGTTTTAGTCCACCAAATGGTGATAAACAGCTCTTCAGAACAAATCCTAACCACCCCCTGCTTTTGACTATACAAAAAATCATAGTCTTGTAGTTAGATTGTTAATCAATACCACAATAATTTTCAGGAACATTAAAATACCTTCAGAACTCACAATATCCTTCAGATTCGGGGCTCTGCACAAGGAATACAGGATGAATCTGGTGCTGCCAGGCCACTCATGCTAAAATTACCATTGGCCCTTGCTCTAAAACATGAACCAAAACACTCTATCCAAGTTGCTGGCGGCTCCATGGAAACAGTCAAAAGGGGACAGAAGCATTATTGTTATCCGCAGCAAAGCTGAGGAGATTTGTTAAACCAATATTCTAGTATTCTGTGGCTAAAATGCCATCTGTCTCTTTTTCATACAATTATTTGCCTAGAAGTTGCCATAACACAATGCACACTGAGAAGAACACTGCTAGTGAAAATATGAAATCCTGCCCTATCCTGAAAGGAAACGGAAGTTTTCTGGAATCGTTATTTTTCAGAATGACATGTACACAGACACAGATTAGACACACTATAAGAATGGCAGGATTGTTAGGAAAAGGATGAACTCTATCAACCTGCCCAGCTCATTACAAGATGGGGGTCTAAGAAAACATTTCAGTGGTTTTGTACTTTGAGCATTATTCGAGGCCCACTCTTAGTTGACAAAAACCATGTTTTTGTAAATGTATTTTATGCAGGTAGGGTCACACTCAACCACTGCCAGAGACAACACCTACACCCTGAAAGAGAAACATTGCAGTTCCCAGAGTTTATGGTATCAGGCTCTGCTTTCCTTGATTTTGATTTTAACAAGCCAGCAAAACCATCTTTTATTTAATTTAAATGCATATAAACAATAAAAAAAACCCAAACAGTGAGGGAAAGTTCATGCCCCATATCCTCCTGGAAACCTTTCCTTTTCTTCGTTCTAAGGCCATAAACATGGTTATCTCTTGTCTTACAGGTACGAGGAGGATATTTTATGTTCACTACTACAGATTGTCAGATATTTAAGTAATTTTTCTATTTAAAGTAAGAGGGTTAACTTGTGAAAGTTTTTGCAATTTTTTGCTCAGCTCTTGCTATAGCCAACAAAGGTAAATATTGATGTCAGAATGAGTAAGAAAAATCTGCGTTCTGGCCTCCTGCGTTCACTTTCAACAATGTAGATCTCTACGATGAACCGCTTTCTTTTCTGGACACCTTCCAACCAGATCACTACCATCTTGCAGTTTCTTATCAGCTTGCAGTTCAATATAACTTGAAAACGTGCATTCTCTTCTCCCACCATATCACTATCAATGCCTTGCAGAACCTCATGTATATGTTGCTCTAATTTCCCATGTCCTATATCCCTCTTGCCCTTTCCTTCCATTTGTTGGGAAAAGAATCTGAATGTTCCATTATCTTGGAAGCTCAGCAAAAACTAAGCCAACATGGATTGCAGTTTGTCTCTTTACATCAACTTTTCAGCAGAAATGGAAACACGTATGCGAATATCCTATTATCCAGTTCTATCCATCTTTTAGAGTCAAGCTACCTTTAAAAATAAAAACATTACAAGCAACATTCACTAGAAACACTCACAATTATTCACTTATGAATATACTGTGACCAGAGTTGGTCTTTTTAATTTCTGAATTGTTGTGATTCTTACCCTCCTATCATATGTTGAACAGAGGTTCCTTCAACATCCCTAGAGTCTGTGAGCTCTTTAACAATGGTCCAAAGCAGGACTTTCACCAGGTTACACAGAATTCTTTTCTGTTAATGATCAGCTAAGGGACAAGTAACTGTCATTCCCTGCCCTCTCAACAGAACAAATCTAATCAAAACATACAACCTAACACCATACATGCTGACTTACGTAGCTCTACTCATAATGGGAAGAATAGGACTCAACTAATGAACAGCCAGAATAAACTGAAACTCCTGCTAAATGTAGAATTTATCCTTACAGTTTACTACTTAAAAACTGCCCCTGAAATTTAGAGGGTGATGTTTAGCTGAACTCTGCTGCTTTAAAAATGGAAGCATGAGCTAGTAGTGATCAGGGCAGCAGCATTCTCCTCCCATGTAAGCAGGTGATGGGTTGGATGCTCAGCTGGCAAAGGTGTAAGCATGCAAAACCACTCGTTAAACCCAGCTGAGATGCTGGTTCATACATGAGGTGGCAAAGTGAAAAAAAAAAAAATTAGAAGGTTTCACTTATGAGACATTCAGGATACTGTTTTGAACACACACGTTTCCAATAAGGCTGCATCTGAAACCAGAAAAATATCTCATGGTAATTTCAGAGAGATTTTAATATGCATTAAGCTATCGTATATAATTTCAAATCCATTTCCAAAAGACAATGCTTACATCTTCATTGAGTTCGCCTAACACAGGCTACCACACACATCACCGACGCTAACTGCATATTCCAGGAAAACGGCAACACGTAGGTTGTGCTGTGACCTACAAAAATACGTGACGCAATTCAGAAGGGATCTGCTAACACAGAACCTTGCAAACATGGGCTGAATACCACTAGGTCAGTAATACTTACCACTGGATATGCATGGATGCTTATTAGCTATCAGTTGTGCCTCTGTGTCCAGTAAGTGTTTCACTCTAAACTTACAGGCTCATTCTTAAAAGCGTTTCCAAATTAATTAATGCAACCTCTTGCTTAGTTATAAGCTACCAAATAGTAACCAACACAATTGTTCTTTCAGCTGTAAAACTACTCAGTGTTCTTCAAGTGAAAGAGTCCCCATATACTCTTAGTTTGTCTAACACTGATTATAATTTCCCATCAGAGATGGGAGATGAAAAGGGGATATTACTAAGGGTTGTATTAAATTAAAGCAGATTCTCCTAGCTGATCCTCCAAAAATGACTGCATCTCATTTCGTTCCTCACCAATGCACAGAGAGGGAATATAGCAGCTTGCAGAACCTTAAATATTAAGTACAAATAAATACAGCGTAAAAAACCTCAATGACTTATCTACAAATAACAGAACTTCAAGAACAAAAGTAACATTCATGTTCATGAAAATGTGTGTATTAGGTATTAATACAACTCTAAATCTTTTTAAAATTCATCACTAAAATATTTGTACACCAAGCCTACCCCAAATACATGCAAAACAGTACAGTATTGATTCTTATTAATTTCTATCACCTGTAACATTAAGAGTTCTAAGGATTTCACATATACCATAGAAATGAATAATGAAAAACATTTCTGCATCCATTTTAACAGAAAATCAACTTAGTGAATTTTAGCAAGACAGTGCACATGCAGAAAAAAAAAAAATCCAGAAGCCCTGACTCCCCCGTTTCTCCCAACTTTATTTGCTGTCACTCATTATTGATTACCCTAAACCACCTGGAACCTCAATGCAATTTTCAACTGCTGCTGCTTCTCCTTTTCTGTTTTAATTTCCATATTACTTAGACCTTTTGTTTACAGTCTATGCAGTGTAAACATTAACAAGTCTTTTGCCTAAACACTCAAAAAGAATACTATAATAAACAATTTTAACAAACTTCAACAAATAGCTTGACAAATTGAGTACGGGTGTTAAATGGTAACTGTGAGATATTACCTCCTACGAGTAGATGGGAGGAATGCATAAAGTGAAAATAGGAGACAACATGCATTTTAACATCAGCTGTTCTCAATTAATTCAAATAATTCACTTTGTTAGTTTTGATAAAATAATCTGAGATAATGTTATATTTTGCATTATCATTTTCAACATAAAAGAAGACTTGGCATACCATACCAGCTCTTCTATCTAAACAGTTTTCTCAGGTACATCAGTTTGCTTTATCATTCATCACAGAGTTACATTTCATCCAAAGTTAGAAACGCAATCGTGGTCTATCCAGACTTCATTTGTATTCCTTATTTGTTGGTGTTTGTTAAACTGTTAGCTAAGAGGATTTCATTATGCAGCTATGTACTAAAAGGTTTGCTGCATTCGTTTGCCTCTTGTTTAACTGCGCTATGTGGATGGTCACATACATCAGTTCACTTTGCTTCTCTTCTGACAATAGCTGATTCAGACTATTTAACATAGGGAACTGGCTGTGATCTTCCAGATAAAACACAGGTCCTAAAGGTTACAGGAGGTGTGACAGTTTCTCAGCTACCCACCCGGTGACCCAAATGCAGGGCAAGCAAAGCATACAGCACCATAAATTTTAGTGAGATGAACTGAAAGCCTGAATTCCTGAAAGGGCTTGCATGTCATTATTTTTAAGTTCACTGGATGTTTTAGAATCCAAATTGCAAACTGTGATCCACACTTTCTGTCATTGTCATAGGTTGTATTTACATTCATTTATCTTGACAATGCTCAGTGTGGCTAGACCATAGAGCTTTTTCATGACTCTTCCAACACGCTGTTGAATTTTCTATTTAAAGCCCCACCTCCTGGAACAAAGATTTCTAGTCCTCATATTTTAAAGGAAAAATTCAAATAGACCTTCAAGATACAGGAACTAGAAGTACTAAAAAAAAAAAAAATTACATTCTTCTACCCTCATGGATTCTGGATCGTGAGCACTGATGACACAGAGAATTGCACAGATGTAGATGATTACTAAAAAGAAGGCAGCAGAGAATCCATCTCTGAGGATAGGAAGATAAATTTGCTATAATCTGGTAAAGACCAGATCTTCAAGTGATAGAGATTTATAGATGAACTTTGAAGAGGTTACCTGCTGGGAATTTGAGCAAGCTATTGATTTAGAAACACATAATGCAAATATGCCATTATAAATAGTAAAATAATTATTTTTTAAAACCAAAGCATTTGTTTTGCAGTCTTGTAACCCAAACATTGCATTGCCATGCACAAAGATTAAAAAGAAATCTGACAGAACCCAGAAGATACAAAGAATGGTGACTAGAAAGCGATCCAAAATTCAGGTATCTGGTAAAGGACTATTTTGCTGCCTCACAATTTCACAGAGCAAACAGAAAGCATAAATATTGACCACAATGAAAAATGACCATGATGCAGTAGTGAAAGCCAAGTTGTAAGCATCTTCAGTCTCCCATAGTTTGGTTCAAAATAAGAGATTAAAAAAAAAAAAAAAGTTATAATTAACAAACTACTTGGATTCCAACTGCTCAAGTTACACCTATGTTATACCAGCCTTATGACAGTAGTATCCATCACCATACCTTTTTTACAGTTGAAGGACTATTTTTATACACTTTTTAAACCACAATATCAATTGTCTATCAAATGGACTAATAGAAATCAAAATTTAAAATTATTCTGGGCATCCTTTTGCCAGTTATGTGTCACAGCATTTTCCTGACGTGAATACCCTGAGGTCATTTATGCTTTGTAATGACAGAGAAATTATGCAGCATCTTTCCAGCTACATTAAGGTCTTGATAATAAAATGTCTAGCAGAACCCAGCAAAGATTTACAAATTACAATAGCCAATCAACTCGTTAATACACAGTCATGTTTTAGCTGTACCTTATGTCCAGTTCCTAATAAGTAGGATACAGAATTTCTTATTCAGAAGATTATTTAGCTGGGAATGGCCTCTGGAAGCAGAGGGATTATCAGAAGCCACTGAAAGGTGACAGGGACAAGGTTATCAGAAGGGAGGTTGAGGCAATGCATTAGTATGTGTGACATCACAGAGTCTGAAGTTAGGCTTCTGGACTCTGTGGAAATACCTCACTCGAATTCATCTCCAAGGTGAGGGCCATGTCTCTCTGCCTTAGGCACTAACAGAACAGTCAGTCCAAGATCTGCAAGTCAGAAAGGCTGCAGCATCTGTCACTGGCAGCCTGCTCCTGGCTGGAGCTCTGCTGACAACCAGAGAATCCCAGCAGTCCACCACACCGCCACAGTTCTGGGAATGGGACAAGGCCAAAGGCACAATCACATCAGCAGCTCCTGGCAGCCACCTCCACCAGGCAACTCCTATGGAAATCCCAACGGAAACTTTCCAGCCTTTTCTCCCTGAGGCTCCTCCTCAGGATTTTGTTCACTGGGGAAGCAAGGGTGGAACGGGCTGCAACCCCATTAACTTGATTAGAATCACAGAATATCTTGAGTTGGAAGGGACCCATAAGGATCATCAAGTCCAACTCCCTGCTCCTTGCAGGACCAGCTAAAACTAAACCATATAACTAAGAGCGTTGTCCAGATGCTCCCTGAACTCTGACAGGCTTGGAACCATGACCACTTCCCTGGGAGCCTGTTCCAGGGACCGACCATCCTCTCAGTTTAGAACCTTTTCCTAATGTCCAATCTGAACTTCCCCCAGTGCAGCTTCATTCCATTTCTTTGTGTCCTATTGCTGGTCACCAGAGAGAGGAGATCAGCACCTTCCCTTCTGCTGCCTCCCTTGAGGAAGCTGTAGACTGCGATGAGGTCACCCCTCGGCCTTCTCTTCTCCAGGCTCAAGAAACCAAGTGATTCCAGCCGCTGCTCCTAAGTCTTGTCCTCGAGACCTTTCACCATCCTGGTCACCCTCCTCTGGACACACTCTAATGGCTTGATGTCCTTCTTGTATTGAGGCATCCATGCTGTCTTTTGATTGCTACAGAACTACTTATAGATCACCCATGTTTTACCCCCTCTTCAACCAGCTAACCACTCTCAGACTTCACCAATATCATAACCATTTCCAGAGAACCTCATAGAATCACCAGATATCTACCTCACTCAAGTATCAATCTAAACTTGGTCAAGTGCCAGCAAAGCTAGCCTTTACAGCACAGCAGGCCTGGATTTGAAATTTCTATGTAGAGCAGCAGGCCAGATCAATAGAAACAAAACCCGAGTCAGAGCAGAAGCAATAAACCTCACATTATTGCTTGAAAAGGGGCAAAACATTCTCCTGATGAGCCACTCAGACTGCTAGACCAGGCATGATATGAGCACCAGTGCAGAGTTTGACCCAGCGCATCAGAGATATTGAAAATGGGACTCCAATGTATCACTTTACAGGGATGCACAGGACAGTATCAGAATGCAAATGTTTTTAAAAATACATCTCATTCAGTTTTTCCTTACGGGGGTTAAAATTAAACTTCTAAAATACATACTTCTCTATGTTCCCAGCCAATAAGGTATACTCAGCATCTTTTATATATTTGCATTCACAGCAAAAACCAGAAACAGACTACAAATGAGTATTCAATGCCGTAAGATAGCCCAAATGTACGATCTAGATCTGTCCTAAGTAGCCATAATGAAATTGAGGAACAGCAATCCGGTAATTTAAGAATAAATTGCACATCAGCCCAAGTGGCATGTTTCATCAGTTAATGGCTGTGAAGCAAGGCATGTGTTGCACGTACAAAGAGATGCATCTTGCGGGGTCTGTGTCTACGAGAGAGGGTCTTCACCCACACGTCCACAAATACACCAACCCTGACACCCCAAGACACATACAGGTGCATTTCTAAAAAGACATGCTCAGCAAGAAGCCTTGTGCAATGCTGTGCGTATAAAGGAACAGGCAAAGATACACCGCGAGTAAAAATAAACCAGGGGAGTGCCTTTACAGCTGCTCTCCGCTCAGCTGCGCTGACTGCCCACCCCCAGATGCCATCTCACCGAGGCCCAGCCCAGGCTCTGCCGGCTGCAGTCTCCGCACATCACATTCAGCCCTGGAAAAATCCCTTCCTTTGTAACCAGCAATCCCACCCAGCACACCGCACTCAGCACGGGAAGGCAAGACAATGACCAACCTGGAACACAATAGTGCGGGACCGGGGAGAGGCTGAGGTGGCTCCGGCACGGCGCTGCGGGCTGCGTCCTGCCACACCTCTCCCTCCATCTCCTCTCCATCACCAGCTCCAGCTCGCCTCCCCGCCTCTCCATCACCTCCGGCTCACCGCCATCGCTCCCTCTCCCCCACACGCCGCCGCCCCGGGCCCTCGCCCCGCGCCACCGCCCTCGCCCCGGCCCCCCGCAGCTGGGCGAAGTCATTGTTCCGCCGCCGCGGGGACCGGGCGACCCTCCCGGCCGCCGCCGCTCACCGTGCCGCGGCCAGGAGAGGATGCCGAGCCGGCGAGCACGACGCATCCATCTTCCCGCCGCCGCGGCGGCCGCAGCGCCCAGCACCGGCCCTGCCGGCCTCCTGCGCGCCGACGCTGAGGGCGGGCGCCCGCCCCGCCGCCTCCCCGCGGCGGCGGCCTGCGCTGCCGGGCCGGGGTCTGCGGCAGGCCCCGCCCCGCCACCGCAGCGCCCGGCCGCCATGGCAACGCCGCGGCACGGTGAGCGGCGGCGGCGGCGGCGGCGAGGGGAGCCGCGGGGCAGCCTTGGCGGCGGGAGGCGGTGGCAGCACCCGCGGAGGGGCTCCGGCCGCACCCCGAGCCGCCCTGCGGCCGCCGGTGGGAGCTGACCCCGCCGCCAGCGGGGCCGAGGGGTCTGTCAGGGCGCCGTGCGCGCCTTGCCCCGGCGGGCAGTGTGAGACCCGCTCAGGGTGGGCCTGGCGACGCCGACCGGGCGCTCGCTGAGGGTGACAGGCCGTAGCCCTCGGGCTAGAGCTTGGGCGACCACCGCAGTCTACGGGGCCACGGCGCTTGGGAGCCCCCCCTTAGAAAATTTGTGTAGACCGGGAGCGAGAGAGGGCCCGACGTACCTGAAATCGCACCTCAGGCCGAAAAAATGCCTTCAACAAGGAGCAAGCTGTCAACAGGATGGGTGTTAGACCACGAGGCCATGAACCTCAATGGAAAGGCACCCATAATGTTCTGGGGAACAAGCTCCAGCCCAGACTGAGTTAATCAGAACTGTTTATACATCTGAATTAAACTGCAAAAGCAGTCACACTTTTGCATAGCCCAAACATCAGTGCGGCAGTCGTGCAAACAATGACCACTGAAGCCCCTGCTCTGAGTTCTTCAGAAGCTTCCTCACCTCCATCCTTCTGAAGACTGATGGTGATATCCCTGAAAGAGGTTGGTAGGCTGACAATAATAAACATATCGAGAATTCCAATCATTATCCTTTTGGCACTTTACAGAGAAGATAAGCATAGCTATTAGACCTCGTCACATAAGGTGTTAGTTTTTCTGCAAAAATAGACTCTTCTTTTTGTGGGCAAACTGAAGACAAATGTTGTGGGATTTGGTTGGGTTTTTTCTAACCACAGCAACATGCAGGAAAAAAAATTGTAAAAACTAAAAGATACTTTAGCTGGGTACTGGATTTGCAGATCATCTCCATTCTATAAAGTGATTCCCTGGTCAGTGGCAAAATCAGAACAAAACTAGTGACAAAGTCTGAATTTTTTTTTTTTCCTCCACCCTGAACACCAAGTTCCATCAGAGCCCCCCTTAACAGGTAGTTGTTAGGCCTCACTTTAAGTGCCAGTGTTTCAAACCTTTACTGTGAAATCTTTCAGAAAAGGAAAGGGGAATCTCCATCCTTTATTGGATGCAGAGGGGAACATGGCCACCAAGGATGAAGAAAAGGCTGAGGTACTTAATGCCTTCTTTGCCTCAGTCTTTAATAGTCAGACCGGCTGCCCCTGGGGCATTCATCCCCCTGAGCTGGAAGACAGGGACAGAGGGCAGAATAAACCCCCCATGACCCAGGAGGAAGCAGTTCACGACCTACTATGCCACCTGGACACTCACAAGTCTATGGGGCCAGATGGGATCCACCTGAGAGTGCTGAGGGAGCTGGCGGAAGAGCTTGCCAAGCCACTCTCCGTCATTTATCGACAGTCATGGTTAACAGGGGAGGTCCCAGATGACTGGAGGCCTGCCAGTGTGATGCTCATCTACAAGAAGGGCCCGAAAGAGGATCTGGGGAACTACAGGTCTGTCAGCCTGACCTCGGTACTGGGGAAGGTTATGGAACAGTTTATCCTGGGTGCACTCACCAAGCGTGTGCAAGATAACCAGGGGATCAGGCCCAGCCAGCATGGGTTCATGAAAGGCAGATCCTGCCTGACCAACCTGATCTTCTTCTATGACCTGGTGACCCACCTAGTGGATAAAGGAAAGGCTGTGGATGTTATCTACCTGGACTTCAGTAAAGCCTTTGACACAGTCTCCCACAGCATTCTCCTGGAGAAGCTGGTGGCTCATGGCTTAGACAGGTGCACTCTTCGCTGGGTAAAAAACTGGCTGGAAGGCCAAGCCCAGAGAGTAGTGGTGAACAGAGTTAAATCCAGTTGGCGGCCGGTCACAAGCGGTATTCCACAAGGCTGATCTTGTTTAATATCTTTATCAATATCTTTATCAATGCTCTGGATGAGGGAATCGAGTGCGTCCTCAGTGAGTTTGTGGATGACACGAAGTTGGGAGGGAGTGTCAATCTGCTGGAGGGTAGGAAGGCTCTGCAGAGGGATCTGGACAGGCTGGATCGATGGGCCAAGGCCAACTGTATGAGGTTTAACAAGGCCAAATGCTGGGTCCTGCACTTCGGTCACAACAACCCCAGGCAACACTACATGCTTGGGGCAGAGTGGCTGGAAAGCTGCCTGGAGGAAAAGGACCTGGGGGTGCTGGTTGACAGCCAGCTGAACATGAGCCGGCAGTGTGCCCAGGTGGCCAAGAAGGCCAACAGCATCCTGGCTTGCATCAGGAATAATGTGGCCAGCAGGAGTAGGGAAGCGATTGTGAGGCCACACGTGGCTCTGGTGAGGCCACACCTCAAGTACTGTGTTCAGTTTTGGGCCCCTCAGTACAAGAAGGACATTGAGGTGCTGGAGCGTGTCCAGAGAAGGGCAACAAAGCTGGTGAAGGGTCTGGAGCACAACTCTTACGAGGAGCAGCTGAGGGAACTGGGGTGGTTTAGTCCGGAGAAGAGAAGGCTGAGGGGAGACCTTATTGCTCTCTACAACTACCTGAAAGGAGGTTGTGGTGAGGTGGGTGTTGGTCTCTTCTCCCAAGCAACAAGTGATAGGACAAGAGGAAATGACCTCAAATTGCTCCAGGGGAGGTTTAGGTTGGGTATTAGGAAAAATTTCTTCACTGAAAGGGTGGTCAGACATTGGAACAGGCTCCCCAGTGAAGTCACTGTTCCTGGAGGTGTTCAAAAAGCATATAGACATGGCACTTTTGGGACATGGTCAAGTAGACATGGTGGTGGTGGGTTGACGGTTGGACTTGATGATACTAGAGGTCTTTTTTGACCTTAAAGATTCTATGATTCTATGAGAAGGAAACCCGGCACTAGAAGCAGAGGTCTCAGAGTAAAGACGCTGGCACTGTATGGCTGACCAGTTTGTCCTGGCTTCAGCTTCCTCTCCTGCAAAGTGGAGGCATTTAGTTTTTCTCAGAGTGGTGTAAGAGATTCAGTAATTTTTTGTTATTTTTCATTTTGTTTAGCAGGACCTGTAACATAGTACCAAGGGATCCACATGAGCATGAGATGCATATAGCATAGCCTAACACTTACCAAGGAGTACAATAGATTCCTCTGTTCAGCCCCACGTGAACTCTGTCCTTACACACCTAAACTCACCTCAAAAGGAAAAACACTTGCCATTTATATGACAAGCTCTAAGAGCCCGAAGTAGAAGATGCTATAAATGGGCTTTATAGAATTACAGTGTTTTCATAAGAAAAATCCCATGGGCAGTTAACACATTCAGTGACTGAAAAAAAAAAAAAAGCTTCAGTGCCCAAAATAAACCAAAGTTCTGTTTTTTAAAAGATGCTGTTTGTAGCCTAGCCTAGCCTAGCCTAAATGTTTTATTTTGCATGTCTTGGTTATTAATTGCATAGCTCTGGAAATGACCTTCTGAGGCCAATGGAAGGTCTGAAGTACCTCGAAAAGAGAAAAAAACAACTGTGAAGAATACTAGGGTGCATATAACATGGCATGATTCCTCTGGGACTGCAGGCACGAAGAGACCGTAACATTAGCCTAACAGGTTCTGGGAGGGTCAGTTCAGTGTCCTAGGGCAAAAAGTCAGCAAAATAGCTTGTAGGCCTCTTCCTCTGTCTGCAGGCTCCTTAGGAGGCAAGGCTGTGCTGTCATAGAACCATAGAATGGTTTAGGTTGGAAGGGACCTTAATGCCCATCTAGTTCCAACCCCCTGCCATGGGCAGGGACACCCTCCACTAGCCCAAATTGCCCAAAGCCCCATCCAACACAGCCTTCCAGGGATGGGGCAGCCACAGCTTCTCTGGGCAACCTGTGCCAGGGCCTCACCACCTTCACAGGGAAGAATTTCTTCCTAATGTCTAATCTAAATCACCCCTCCTTCAGCTTAAGGCCATTCCCCCTTGTCCTGTCACTCCCAGCCCTTGTAAACAGTCCCTCTCCAGCTTTTCTGTAGGCCTCTTTAGGTACTGGAAGCGGCTCTAAGGTCTCCCCGGAGCCTTCTCTTCTCCAGACTGAACAATCCCAACTCTCAGCCTGTCTCCATAGCAGAGGTGCTCCAGTCCTCTTACCATTTTTGTGACCTCCTCTGGACTCGCTCCAACAGCTCCATGTCCTTCTTATGTTGGGGGCCTCAGACCTGAAAACAGTACTCCAGGTGGGGTCTCATGAGAGCGGAGTAGAGGGGGAGAATCCCCTCCCTTGACCTGCTGGTCACGCTGCTTTTGATGCAGACCAGAACACGGTTGGTTTTCTGGGCTGCCAGCACACATTGCTGGCTCATGTTGAGCTTCCCATCAATCAATACCCCCAAGTCCTTCTCCTCAGGGCTGTTCTCAATCCATTCCCCACCCAGCCTGTTTGAGACCATCTATGGAACCTGAAGATGCACAAGTCTATGGGACCTGATAAGAGGCATCTGCAGGTCCTGAGGGAAGTGGTGGATGAATTTGCTCAGCCACTCTCCATATTTGAGAAGTCGTGGCAGTCCAGTGAAGTTCATGCTGACTGGAAGAGGGGAAACATAACCCCCAGTTTTAAAAAGGGAAAAAAGGAAGACCTGGGAAACTATAGATTGGCCAGCCTCACCTCTGTGCTCGACAAAATCACGGAGCAGATCCTCCTGGAAAATGTGCTAAGGCACGTGGAAGATAAGGAGGTGACTGGTGACAGCCAACACGGCTTCACTAAGGGCGAATCGTTCTTGACAAATTTGGTGGCTTTCTAGGACAAGGTTACAGCGTTGGTAGGTAAGGGAAGAGCAGCTGACGTCATCTACCTGGACTCGTGTAAAGCATTTGACACTGTCCCACATGACATCCTTGACTCTAAATTGGAGAGACATGGATTTGACATATGGACCACTCAGTGGTTGAGGAATTGGCTGGATGGTTGCTTTCATCAACAGCTCGATGTCGAAGTGGAGATCATGTTGCAGCTGTGCCTGCATCTGGCCATGGGTCCCGGTAGCCTGGATCACGACTTGCCTTCCCAGCTGGACCTCAGATGAGCCTTGTCACTGTGGACTTGCCCATCAGCAGGGCCTCCCAGCTGTCCCAGATTACCATCCCGTGCCAGTCCTGCTCACCTCACCCGGGCACTGTGGGGGAGGCCCCCACCCTGTCAGCCTTCCTAGCGCAGGGCTCCCAGTTCTAGGGGAGCCCGCGCTGCACCCTGACATGCACCAACAGAGACGGTGGCTATCAGCACCACAACTGAGCCTTTCTGATGATGTAGGTTGTTATAACCATCGTACTGGTGTACATACCTCCCTGTAAGTGTATAAATTCTGCAAAATGCACAGTGGAAAATAGTTTAACAGATGGGATTGAGAGACCTTTTCCTTTACCTCCCAAATCATAATTTGGGAGAATAGTACTAACAGTGCATGCGTGTTAAGAAATCCAGATTTTGCTCATTCCAAAGGGGTCTCTTAAAAGAGCATCACATTGCATTTTTCACCCCAAGTTGAGAAGTGTGGTAGCTATCCAACAGAACAAAACAGCTGAGAAGATACTGATGGCAAAATTAACCAATATCTTACTAAATTTTTGTTACGCATACCAGATTGCGGAGCGATACAGTTATCGCAAAATTCTAGGCACGCAACTTTAGGCATGCAAAATAATCAGAAAGGTCAAACGGAGACTGTTCCGCAGGCTGCCACACAGCACAACGAGCATCAAGCAATTCCCATCACAGACTTGAGAACCAGCAGTAAGAGGCTATCATCCCTCTCAAACCCTACTGGGAGGTTAAGGGTAGCACCAATATTTGCATGCTTGCAGAAGCAGGAAAATTAAGTAAAATTGAGCCTTAGCAATGGTACTCACTTTATACTCCAAAGGCAAAAAAACTTCTGAACTCTCTCCAATTTGTCCTGCAGGGAAATTCCTTTCTGCTGCCCAATCTGATGATCAGTTTAACTCTGAGCATTTGATCAGACAGTTTCCCCTTATTTGACCTAGTCTATTAATAAGAGTCTGTTAGAGTTTTCTCACTGATTATTTATTATAGATGTTATTTTGGTCATCTTCTAACAGTGATGCTGTCAATACACTTTACATTTCCAATCAACTAATGCATTAAGCTGCCTATGCAGAATGTATGACTAATTTTAGGTTAGCCTATTTCTTCAAGGGTTTTTTGGTGTAACATAAGTATGGTCTGGACCCTGCCATTTTTAATTCAGGGGGAACTAATAATTTCAAAGAATAAGAATCTGGCCCTGTATACTGACAACAGTATACAGCTTTTCTGGGTTTTGAAAGGGTCCACTTATTTCAAACTGTAGATCTTACAGTATCTCAAGTGAAGAAAGTTATATAATAGCAAAGGGCATACAAGTTTTGGGCACACATAACAAAAGTAAAGAAATGCTTCAATTTATTAAGGAAATACAGATGGGAGAAAATGGCAGCACTCCTGGTTTGAAAACATTTCAACTGCTCTCGGAATTAAAAATATTTCTTTTCTGACAAAATACTAATTTTCTAAACAAGCAAATAAATTACTAACCTAAAGTCTCATCACTGAGCCATACATGTTAGTAGATGTGATCAAATACAGAAATCATGGTGATGAACATATGCATAAGTCCTGAGTAGTTGCTTAGTTTCCTTCTTCCCTTATTTGCTCTCAGCAGACAGGATGCTTTCCTTATGACTGCAACATGGCTGTGCTTCATACAATACCTGTATTCATTTGTGTGAATAATGTAATGCTCGGGCAAACAAATACTTACATAGATATTTAATCTTTACTATTAGCTATTTTTGATAATTAGATTAGAAGGTAAGGCTTTAAGTAATGCAAGAGAGGCCGCGGTGGGCAGCACCTGAGCACGTAGTTCAGCACACGCAGCCTTCAACCACCTCTTGTCAGCATCCTTCAAACATACTATTGCATGGTCCTCTGCTCACTGCTGTAGTAACAGAAAAATTCCAGCATTCAGCAGCCTCAGAAGTAACATGCTTACCAGCTCTCTGCCGGCAGCAAGGTGGATAGGAGCTGGGAGGTCTCCCAGGAGGGGTGTCATGTAATCAGAGGTGGATAAAGAGCCCAGCGCATGCCTTCCTCTGACCCACGGTAGCAGACGTGCACAGGAGTCCTGGGGGAATAAATCAGGGATTTTCCCTCCCTACTCAGAAACATCATAGTATTTCCAAAAAAGGAACGTTTATGATGCTCCTCCACACTCCCCTGCTGGTTTATACTGCTAGCAAAATAGTTTAGCATAAACATCTGCAGATTATCTGTAATCGCAGATTATCTATAACACATGAATGTATTCATAGTTGGTTATTCATAATTCATAACCCAAAATGTATACAAACCTTAAGTACTTTTTAAAAGACCTCCAGGTTGTATCAAGCTTACAAGTTGTAACTGAACAGCACAGAGACTTTGGCTGAAGTCATCTGAGGTCATAGGTCAAACAGACATCCCAAACTGTTGGTTGTTCTTCACAGGTCACTGCTCAAAACAAAATCATATTCCTCACAGGCGGATGAAGCCCAAACATAACACTGCCTTTGTCTGAAGGGCACTGTCAACAAGCAAGACGATTCGAGTCAAAGTCACCAACGTTATTAACCTCCATCGTTCATGGCCTCAGTGAAATTGTGAGCTAGATACATGTCTAAGGAAATCTGGTTAACAGCTATTCGATGTAAAAGACAAGACAATGAACAGGACAGGTGATAAAAGCAGCACCTGACAGCAGATAACCAAGAGCAGAGCTCTAACACACAGGTTGATGGGCCATTAAAGGAACCACCCAAGTGCAACTCTGGAGATTCAGCCAGGAGCTTTGTAACCAATAAGACTATGGTTAATTATCAGGAAAGGTCTCACAGGCAAGAACAAATTTATTTTAAGATGCCTGAAGGGGATCGCAGGACCACTTAAAACGTATCATAGGATGTCTCGGGGAACGACCACAGACCCCAAGGGAGGCGGTGAAGATGGGTCAGGGAGGAACAAGCATGGGAAAATGGGGGGGTGGGGAGTGAGAGTTGACAGACAGGGGAAGGCAGAAGAGCCACCAACTGCACACAAGTAGGCTGCTGATCATTCACCTTTGTCTGGCTGAGACTTACAACTCATCACCTTAGTGTGTTCTACACCTTTATTAAACACTATTGCTGCCCGTTTCTCTGTCACTGCAATCCTTACTGTTTGTATACATACGTGAGTGTTCCAACAGCAACCCTAACTGGGACTAGCCAGCAATGAAACCCAGAATCTGTAAATACCCTAGGTCCAGGGTTGAGACTGAACAAGATACCCAAGATCTAGTCATGGATATAGAAGAGACTCAAGGTCATGGGCAGAGACTGGAGAGACCAGAGAATGGGAACATGTACTTGAATTATATGTTCCACTAGCAAACTTTAAGCAAGTAGGAACAGGATCATGCCACTTCTACGGTTTCTGTTTTCAGCAAGTGCATCTAAGGGCACTGTCCTCTTGTTTATGTTAATCTGTTAATTTCTGGTCATGTCTGTATACATAGGCACACGTGTGCATCTCTAAAATTCACACTTAGTCTTACTGTTGGCTGGATGGGTGAACAGGGAGAAGCAGCAGCAGCCCCACAGGGGAGGCATCCCATGTACCATACTGTCCACGAGATGTGGCAATCCTTAACAAAATGATCTATTATAGTTCATCCCATTTCATTTGCTATAGTACATGTGAAAGCTGCACCATAAAGAAGCCCAAGGACAGTACCTTAACCATTAGTTTTTTAATTGTGCTATCCCACCAGCTGCTTTTCTGCTGAAAGCCAAAGTATCTGTCAGATCCACAGACAGAAAGGCAAACAGCTGTCACTTGTGGCTACTTGGAATTCCTCTGACCCTTCTCAGTCCTTCAACATAGACGTGGCACCTATATCTAAGTGCCTATATTCTACTGCTTTAGTGGAACATCTTCTGTTTAGTTCAAGACAAGCAACAATCCTTACGTAGCCAGGCAAGTAACAGTTTCTGATGTAGACAGCAACGGTACCACTAAGAGTTCATCCAAAGAAGTTCAGTAAAGACCAGAGGTAACAGGGCAGAATCAAACTTCAATTACATTTTATCTCAAGCACACAAGCTCTTCCCAATCCCTCAGTTGGAGTAGTCCCGTATTCTGGAACACATCTGCCCTCTGCATGGAATGACTTGGTAAGAAGTACAGCAGGTTCTCACATCTCAGCATAGGCACTTTCACGTAGGCTGCACCTTTGCCTGTTGAGGCACATCTGTCTTCAGCTGCGGGCTCTAGTAACTCCTACCCTTCAAGTGAAGGCAACAATGAATGTAGAAATTTCACTGGAAAGAAATAAGTGGTTGCAAGCCCCATCTGCAATGTCACATTCAACGCACGGGTTAGAAGTATCAGCATTGTTCACGGTGTTACAGAAGACAAGTTGAGTGGGGAGACACGACGCGTGGGAGTGTTGTTGGCAGACAATGATGCGGGGAGAAAAAAGGGAGCGGCAATATCCGTGGATGATGTTTCTCCTTGGTTGCGAAGCTGTAAGATCTGCCGCAGCAGGGCCTTTCCTTCTTCTCTAGTCTGAAAAGAATTTGTAAAAAAAAAAAAAAAAAACAATACACCTATGGATGGGTGGTTTCTGAGTCAAATTCAGTATGTAAGCAGCATAAGTTATACTACTTTGTCATTCTGTAAGGCTGTAAGCTATAAAACACATCCTCATTTCTTTTTTATTCTGCTACCTAAGGTATGTCACTTTTTTTTTTGTCTTTCTTCCTTTTACTCACCTGATTTGCATATGTTACTTGGGTATTTCAGACAGCAGTACCATCAACCAGTGAAGCTGTCTAAATATTCCAGAGAAAAGCAGATTGGAGAAGCTTCAAATAAGCTGAATTCAGGTTCTCCAGAGTTCCAGAGAGCTTTGTTAAGGATAGGCCAAACACCCTGCACTCATGGCTAGTGTCTACCACTAGGCTGAAGTTAAAAATCCCAAACTGCCCACTTACAGATACAGAACATCTCAGAATATGGAGCCACATACAAACCCCATACACTATTATATCCCCTGCACTGTCTACACACAGAAGATGAGAAAAAAAGAAGTTATGTGAGTACCATCACAACACAGTGCATGGGAACCTGTGACCATTTAACCACCTCCTCGAGCCTCAATTTCTTTTATTTAGTGAACACCAGCGAGACATGGTTCACTTTTACTATCTACACCATATTCCATGATTTTAGTCAATCATAAGCAGCATTAGTGACCAGGTATACACCACCACCACCACTCAGGATGTGTCCTCCAGTAAAGGATTCCTTCTACTCCAAGGGGAGCAAAGCTCAAGTTCATAGATCCCCTAAGAAACACCAAAGGTTGCACAGCTACTCACATCATTGAATGCACAGCATTTCTGAGCACACGCTGAGGCTTCATCCCAGAGCTTACACTTGAAGTAGTACTGGGCTAGGTAACGGAAGGCAGTGCTGACCTCCAGGTGCTCCACTATCTCCTGCAGTGAGGGGGGGGGGGTAAAAACCATCATCTTTGAGTGCCTTCCAAGGTATTTTTACCCCAACGCTTACTTCTCCTTTTATTCCCAAGATCCCATCTTACCCCACAGGAATAGATATCCTGGATGTATTTGATATAGCACTGAGCTGCCTGTTCAGATTCATTCAGCTGTTCGTGCAGCCTAGAAAAGAAGAAAAATGGGCCACTGGAACAAGACTGCACTGTCAAAGACCTTCTTGGTCTATGAGACAGTACCTACTCATCCTGACGTGGACTAAAGCCAGGTCTTTTCCTTCAGAATTTGCAAGACATGAACCATGTGCTGCCCCCCATGGAAAGAGATGATCCAGCTTGAGAACATTTAGATTACCAGGAAAGGAGCCAGTCAGATACTAACTGCTAGAAGCAGTGACAACCAAAGCAGTGGCCTTTGCTTATTCTGTTATATTTTAAAAACAAACCTTTGCTATCCTATTTACTGGCTATTTCCTCCTGTGCTTCTTCCCCTGCAACATCCCAAAAGTCTTTGTACAGCAGCTTCACCTTTCACTTGCTCTTTTCCTTCCCCTTCACATTACTTTATCCCCACCAAAAATTAGTGCTGATGTCAGTGTTTACATTTATTTCACATTAGAGCGTTTCCCAATGTCACAACCATATACTGGGGGAAGAGGAGGGAATTAAAAAAAAAAAAAAAAATCAATCTACAATTTTGTACATCATCTACCATCATGGATTGCTTTAAGTTTCAATACAACAAATATGACTGCTAGCACTGCCTGCTCACATCACCTTAGGATTCAGACGTCCCTTGCAACCAACATTATGCTATGATTCCCTCCAGTTATCCAGAGGGAAACTTACAGCTGGACACCAGAATTTGCAGTCACAAGAAACCCAAAGATACCCACTATTACACAGCTCCAGAAGTAATACTACCTAACAGCAATTCCACTTGTTTTACATTTAGTATTTTATCATTAGGTATCAAAGCACTAGTTGCATCTAACACAATATTGGCAGTGATAATACATACTCACTTTGCTAGTTTCACCAGTGCCATTTTCTCCACATCTCCCACAGCATAAGCTCTCCAGTAGCACTGTCAAGGAAGGAAAGTCAGTCCAGCACACCACAAAACCAACTCCAGCTCATGACTCATGCAAGTTAGAAACAGAAAACAATGTGGCTTTCCAGCAAAGGGGCACGTATCAACTGTAGATGACTTTATATATCAGCTGCTCTAGTTACATTGCAGCAGAGCTTCCCCAGTTGTAACCGCCACAAAAATTATTTTAATAAGCTCCTAACAACACACCGTATGCACTTCTGGAAGCAGCTGCTGTGACTCTACCTAGTGTCCTGCAAGACATCCTAACATCTTACTCCACACAGCAGTTCTCACTTACCTTTTTAGCTTCCACCAACTGATTGAGCTTCTCATAGCATTCTCCTAGAGCAACCAGCATACGAGAATCATTTGGTCTGCAAAAGAGCAATTCCTAGTAATTAATACAACTACAGGATTTGAAATAGTGAGGCTGCACAAATCACGTAGCATTGATGCTCTCCCTTCCCCAACTTAGTTCCTGTGTGTAAATTCCTTCGCTAGTAGCAACCACTTGAGTGTGAACATCAATAAACATGGCTCTGTTCTCAAATCTACCTGAGCTGGTGGGCCCGTCGATAGTAATAGAGGCAGTAAAAAGGCATTTTGAGGATTTCATAGGTTTGCCCCAAGCCATACCATGCTCTGTAGTCTCTTTTGTTCACCTCTATTGCATGTCTGTCAAAGAAAAGGAAATGAACTAATCAGAATGCAGTCAGGATCAAAACTAAGACAGAATTCAGCAAGACTAACAAAAAATAGAAGATACTACTTCAAGTCCTTATGTATGCAGACTCAAACATCATTTTGTGCTGTATGTGAGTGATACCTATAAGCCTGGATAGCTGCAGATGTGTTCTTCATTTCCATATACTCATGTCCCATGAGTGTCCAGGCTCCCAGGTAACGAGGATTCAGTTTCAAGGCCCTCTGGAAATAGAGCGCCGCTTTTTCATGCTGGGAACGCAAGCTATAATAATTCCCTAAAGCAAAAGTCACAATGTTTAAATAAATTTAAAAAAACCACACAAGCAAACAAACAAAAAACCAGCAAAGAAGTAGAGAACAGATGGAAGAGGTATTATCTACCACCTCCTAACTCAAATTATAAAAAGTCCTATTAAAGGCAGATCTGATTCAAACCTCAAGACACCCAATAGCAGTCTGTTCTCCAGTGTTCTGGTCAATCAATTTCCAGTTGTACCAATCAATTAAGATCCCATTCCCCTGGCCTTAAGACTTGTGTCATGATTAACAAATTAATTTCCTGGTCCTGACACACCATTATTTCCATTGGAGTTTCAAGACTATAAATAAAGGGATTATGAGCTATGTGGACCTTCACAATGATTTCAACTCCCTTCTGCGCTGATAGTATTACAGCAGCTCTTTCAGAGAGAAATGAGGGAAAAGGATACTCTGTCATTTGGTCTGTTTTTTAGGCTGCCTGAAACCACATTCACCAAGTGGTTTGGATAGCCTTGCTGGCTGATCATTTTCACAAGTATTTCTAAGATTTCCTTGGACAGCCTGCAGACAGTGTAACAAACATATAAAAGAGCTGGCTCTCACCAATTACACAGCAGGTCTCAACACGATACTTGTCTATCTCACAGAGATTGTGAGCCAGGTAGCTCAACTCAGGCTTCATGCTCTAGTGAAACACAGAAATGAAAGTGATGAGAAAAGGAGCATGTTACAGTTTCAAAGAAAACTTAGGCAGTTAGCAATGGATACATTACACCTATTTCATGGAGTTGTGAAGCAGTAAGCAGGAGCTGAAAGCCTATATTCAGGGAAGCTAGACAGAACCAGCTGCTTTGCCAGTGTTTAACATACCTCTGATAAATACCGTCATCATGGATACGGAATAGAAAGAGCGCTTACCCTTACATATAGCAAGTTGGAGAAAGTGTCCATGTTTTCTATCCTGTAAGGATCTTGTTTCCTTAGCTCGTTAAAGATGGATAAAGCTTTGTCAATATCTGAAGAACAAACAGCAGATGGGAGAATGAGAACAAAGCAAAGCAATTCATAAAGGGGCTCATTCCTACTAGTTAGTAAGTATCACTGACCTCGGATATTGTGGTAGGCAACTGCAATCTGAGAGATGATGTAAGTGCTTTTGGAAAATCCTGCATCAATGAGACTCTGATACTTCTGCAGAGCCTCCTCTATCAACTGCAGCTCTGTGTAAATGTGTGCAAGAAAGAACTCTTTCATCCACGTATCTGGCAAGGACAGGAACTTCAACTAGCAAGAACCAAAGAAGAGGAGGAAGAGATGACAATCAGTAGTATTCTAACAGCCACTTGCAGCAAAGAATCTATTATCTTCCCTCCTGTGATTTAGTAGATGCTCTTGAAATAGGAGACTTTCCTACAATCGCTTTCTTAAGCCATAACACCAGTTACAAAAGAGCAGTATTGGGACCAAGAATTAATATGAGGTTCTTCCAAAGGAGAGACTAAATAATGCCTATAAATTGAGACTACTGAAACAGGAAAGGAGCATTAAGACATCCAGTCTAAAAAGCAGTACAAATGGGCCACATAATTATATTTAGTCACTCCAAATCTATTCCCATAACTGCTGAAGTTACAGAAGAACTGAAGCCATTTCATTTGGTCCATCAATGAAGGAATTATTGTCTTCAAATCTGACAGCAGCTGGCTTCTGCTTCAGCCACTAGCCTTGTTTCTCCATTAAATTCAGAAGTTCTTTGAAAGACTGTATTTTCTTCCTATGTTTGAACATCAATATCACATCATTATTTTTGATGACCTAAGTGAACAGACTCCAAATAATCTCATCAAAAACACATTCTCCTTTTTTCCACAAATCAGTAAGGCTCTCTTTTGTGCCACCTCTACTTTTTTTAAATACTCCACCAGCCAGAACTGACTGGAGAATTCCAGGAGTGGTTTCAAAATCCCATGCATAAAGAAAAATAATCTATTTTGGTTTTATATCTAAGTTCAATTCTTTGATACAGTTCATCTCATATATGTGGTTTTGTATTTAACGAAGGGAACACCTACACTAGTGTTTTAGTTTTAAAAGCAGTGATTCCGTATATCCTTTCAGGCCACCAAAAATGCTCAATAACTGTGGAACTAGAACCAGATTAAACAAAAAAAAAAAAAGAAAAAAAGAAAAAGAAAATGCGAAGTATCTTAGGAGGTTCTCCTTCATGTGACAAGGCAATAACCCTGCTGACAACTACTTCAGAACACGTGAATTAGCCATGTCTTAAACCACTTTGTGGGTGAATAAGAAATTAGCCCTGCCCATATAAAGATTCTCATGCTACAACATGGCAAGCAATTAAAGAAAAAAAGGCTTTAACAACATAATTTACAATCTTGCGTTGTCTTGTCTGAGAGAGTCTCACAACATAAAGCAGTGTAAAGCAGTGTAGCAAGTGAACCATTGGTTACTGAGTGAGGTTAAACTCTGGAATTCGTTGCCACATCTCAATATCCCCCAAGTTTTACCATCTCTTTATCTGTAATCAAGTTGCAAAGTTCCAGCCAGGCTCCCCAATGCAAAGGTAAGACATGGGCAGCTTCAACAAAAACATCTATTGCTTCTTTCACCAGGTCCAGCTTCCGCAGTACGACACCGTATCTGTAAAGAAAAGTTATCAAGTCAATCAGAATCATAAAACTCTGCATATCCACATGAATACATTAGAAAAACATGCAGACACTTACAAATAAAGGCCAAATCCATCCAGTTCCCGTGCCTTGTGTTTCTTGCTGAGCTCAACTCTCAATTCTCTTAGAGCTTCATTTTTCACCTGTCCTTTTTCCAGAGGTCCTGCATGAAGAAAAAGTCAAACAGCTAGCTTTCAATGAAGATTCTTACCACAGCAATTATGAAGTCTAGGTTATATTCAGAATCATCACTGACATGACCTGAAGGCTTATCAGTCTGTGATTATTTTTCTCTTTTAAAAAGAGAAAATCACTTAGTGTGATCACCTGCTTTAACAGAAGAATAGATGAAAATCTGTAATCTGTACTAAGTCAATGAATTGAGAGAGAATGAAAGAAGTTGTGTTACAGCACACTACTATTCAAAAATTGAGAGGAAAGCCATAAAACCAAGATGATTTACATGAAGAGGCATTACTGGAAGCTTCATTATATTGTCTTGTGTTCCCTGACACCAGAGACTTACCCAAACTATCCACTGTCTCATCATCCTTCTTCTTTTCCCCTGACTGTGGAAAAACAGAGGAAAACCATGATTACATTACAATAGCATATTCCTTACGTTTGTTGCAATATTAGCAGCAGTATGCAAAATGAGTTTTCACAAACATCACAGTGCTAAAAAGAACACCTCGACCGCCCTTCCCCCCAAGCACGTAATTTGGACTTCTAGGTGGTCATTTGGAATAGAATTGGCAAAAAATAAGGTATGCCAGGGAGGGGTAGGAAGCAGAGGAGTTCAATGCTAAAAGGTGACTTTTCCTTCTATCTTACCAGGTATCGAGAGTACATATACAAGAAGTAAGCTTTCTGACTCTTGCAGCCCCGTAGAAAATAGGCAGCCCTTTCATATTCCTTTAGATCAAAGTAAGACTTGGCTAACGTGTAGGCATCCAGATCACGAGCATCCTCCTGCAGGGACACAGAAGAGTTCTGAGACCTCAGAAGCTCTGACATTCTTTAGAAAAATCACCTAGTTACAAATATATCCATGAAACTGCTCTGAAAGCTAAAAATGTAGTTTATTCATCCTCAAAGACGGTTTGAGTGCCATTAGAAAAGTCTCTCCATTCCCTTACATGATCAGATCTCTAGTTCTCAAACAGTGAGTACAGACTAGTTAGAAACATTTAAAATAAGCAGTGAGATTCCAAAACACAAATTGTGGCAAGCTACCAGAAGGCATGAATTAGCTGTTCAATGAGTATGAATAACCATAAATAAGAAACCTACTCCAGAATTCCACATCAAACGATATTAACCCGCTAGCTTAAATGCAAACATTTCCTTGGTAGCTATGCCTTGAACTGCATTTATGACATGTTACACCGCTGGAATTTAACAAAACAGGCATGTACCCAAAAGTCCTACTGTACACCTATGGAGGTGGGGGTGGAGACACAACTTGTTTCTCTTGTGTCCCAAGGAGCACAAGCTTAATGGCACAATGTAATTTGTATTACAATAAAATTTGACCTCGGTAAAGATGAATAAAAATAAAAATTAAGTAGCATGATTTCAAATTTTGCTTAGACTATCTCACTCAGGGCACAGCAGCATGTAAAATGGAACCCTTTCATCTGGGAAAGCGCATTCAGCTCCGGCACCCCATTAAACATATCCTGGAAGGGAATTTCACGGCATCATAAGACAAGCAGCACGCAGAACAGCCTCCTGCAGGTTTTTACAAAGATCGCTATTGCATTTGGTCCTCAGTAGTTGTAAGCAGGATTAAAAAGCAGCCCTGCCAGCAAGAACTACAGCACTTTCTCTTCGGGCTCACAACCCCTCCCACACCCACGAGCACAGAACGGCCTCAGGCCCGCCCCACCCGGCGGCCGGTGCCCGGGCGCGGCAGCGGGCCCCGAGCGGGTCGCGGCGCCACAGGTCGTCGGAGCCGCACTCGGCCGGGCCTCCTCCCCCCCAGGCCGTACCTCCGTGAGCGCGGGGGGCGGCGGCAGCTCACTCAGCGGCAGCGGGTCCAAGGCAAAGGCCAGCTCGGAGGCCCTGCGAGGAGAGAGACCCGTTAGCGCGGGGGCCGCTGAGCCGGGGCCCGCCCGCCCGCTCGTTCGTTCGTTCGCTCGTTCGCCCGCCCGCGGCGCTCACCACTTCCCGCTGTGCTGCAGACCGCGCTCACGGCTCCGCTCCGCCACGCTCAGCAGCTGCTTCTTGATCTCCCGCAGGTCCGAGAAGTCGCTGCTCCCCAGCCCCGCCGCCACCCCCGCGGCCGCCATCCCGCCGGCGCGCGTCCCGGCCAATCACAGCCCCGCACACTGAGCACCCTTCCGCTCTGTAGACGCAGCCTTCTCCTTGGGTGAGCAAGAGAAGCCGCGCTCCCAATCAAAGGAGGCGCGCTGAGGCCTTGGCGTCTGATTGGTCCGTTGTGGCGGAGACGCGCTGTCACCGCGTATCGCTCCGCAGCGCCCGCGATGCCGGCAGCTGGCTCGGGGCGGTGGAGCTGGCCCGGTGTGGCCCGGCTCGGCCCGACCCGCTGGGGCGTGGGGTGCTCGACGACCCCGCCTGCGTATCCGCCCGCTCGGAGCGGCCCCGACGCGGCTTGGTGGTGCCGGGGCCGTTCTGTCCTCGGGCCGCCGGCTCCTGCTCGCCGCACCGCACCGCACGGCGCGGCCTTTCTCGGGGCTGAGGCCGGCTTGTCCTGCCGGGCTCTGTGGCGTAGCCCGGGAGCTCTCTGTTGCTCTCGTCGCCCGTGCTGCGGTTCCGGGCGCCGGCACCCGAGCGTGGGTTACGCCCCGAGGAATGGGGAGCGGGCCCCGGGGCCCTCGGGGTCCTGCCTGAGGAGCCGCCGCTCCTGGGGCGTCCCCTGCACGCTGTCGGTGCCTGGAGGCCAGGGCCCTTGCTGGGAAGTGTCTCCTTTTGGAGCGGGGAGGGGGAATTACAGCAAAACAAGATGCTTTGTGAAAGACTAAATATAAGGGTTCTAACTGCTCCTTTACTTTCTGGAAGTGTGGGACTATTTATCGTGGTGCCGTCCTTCCCTCCCCTTTTGTTATTCTTAAGTAGTTTGCACCTGCTTTTTGCATGCTGTCTGAACATTATTAACTGGGCTTTGTGCCTTTCCACTAAGGTAAATAATTCTTTCTTTAACATATGTCTATACTGAGGTGCAGAAGCTAATGGTTTTTTGAGGCTACAGAGTGAGGAGAAGCAAGGCCTAGAGAAATCTAGAAGAAAGGCCTGTCAGAGAAATCTGAGAATGGGTTAGGACTGTAAGGAGACTTTTTGGAGGGCCTTCCCACAGGTAGTGGCAACTGAAAATCTCATTCACTGCTGACTTAGTGTTCCATTTATTTTGAATTTTCCCTCTCCTTTATGTAATTAAAATTTATCTGGTTTGAGTCTTAGACTGGCAATGCCTGCTGTTGGCTGAAAGCTGGGGACGCAAGTCCGGTAACACTGAAGCATTGTAATCATTCTGAGATCAAGAAACATCAAGTTTTCTTCTTTCGAGTTGGTTAGTTCCTAGCTGATAGCAGAAATACTTGTTATGTAGTGTCTGTGTGCTACCTTGCCCTCAAGTTCTAGTCTTCAGAGTCATCAGATTGTTTCTTAATGGGGTATTTAAATTTGCCTTTGTATTGGTAACACTTCCTAACTTAGTATAATTAGAAAATTTTCACTCACATACTGCTACTTCCTGTGCTAAAAATCATCATTTAAAAACATTAAGTAGAATCAGTCCTAATACTGGTCTCTCAAGCCTGTACTTTTAACCTGGTATTTTCCTCTTCATTTCAGCTTCTGTTTATTTTCCTCTTGCATTTTTCCAGTGATGCTCTGGGAACTTCATTGGAATTACACTAGAATGTAATTTAACTCTGTATCTTTTTTTATGGTGTTTGGTTCTAACAGTACAGAAATTTAAGCACTTCTTTTAGGATCATTGAGCTCTGCTTTTCCAGAAAGGTAATAGTAAACCTCTGTGCTTATTTCAGTATCAGAATGTCAGCTTTAACTCTCTCTTTCAAAAGAGAAATTAAGAAATAGTACTGTGAAAATTCATTTTGCCTGTCATTTGCAGGTTACACTTTTATTTTTCTCTTTTTTGGATGGTAAGGGCAGTATATTCTCTGTATCATGAAAGTGTCCTTTATAATCACTTCTTTTATTATAGAAGTGACTTGAATCAGAGGACCCAGTGTCTGAACTGGCTGCAAGTTCACTGGTAATGAGAGGAGTGTAATTGATTAGCATGAGGTCACCGTACTTGATTCACTATTAACATAATGAAAGTTGTTTGGTGGGTTGTTTTTTGGTTGGGTTTTTTTTTTGGGGGGGGGGGTGTTTTGGTTTGGTTTGGGGTTTTTTTGTTTTTGTTTGGGGCTTTTTTTGGTAAGCCACTGAATGCCACTGTTTCTTATTACATGAATCCAGGTTAGATTCTAAGGCTACCACCAGCTTTCAGTTTGTTGACGATTACTATGACAATTTCTAGGTTGTGACTATGTTGTTCTGGAACCATTTAACCTGGAGCAGCCTGCTAAAATCAAGGTTATCAAGATGACCAAAAGGCATGGGCTGATACGACAAGAAGGGATCACAGAACCAACAAAATGGGGCTTAAGTGAGGTCACCTTTATCACTTCCATGTCAGCGAGGATGTGCCTAAAAGGCACCATTATGGGGAAATCCCCCAAACCCTTTCCAGGAACTTGACGTGCTGGGGTGCTTCTCTAAAGTGCCTGTACACCAATGTACAGGTTCTTCTACAAAGGTTGACAGAAATAGGAATAGCCCAGTTTATTGTTTAAGTGGGAAATGACAGGTTATTTATAGTCTTTCTTGGTCTTTCAACTAGACAAAGCAAATTAGTCTATTGTTTGAAGTGTGATTTTAATATTACATGGTTTTTTTGTCTCTGAATTTTAGCCAAATATGTTGCAAGTTCAGTTGCAACTTTGACAGAAAATACTTCTATTACTCTGCCAGCCTGTATATCCAAGAAGTAAATAAAAACTTGTTATTGTTCTTATTACAAAGATGAGTCTAGTCAACACAAAATGCATGACACATTTCTCATTCCCTCTCTCCTTGCCCAGCCCCAAAACACAGATGAGGAGTCAGAATTTTTTTTTCTGAAAAATGTTTGCTGTCCTTGCAGTCTCTTTTGTGCTCTCCATATCTGGGGATCAGCTGTTAGTGGGCTGTTCTGTATTCCTAGATTTTGTATTTGATGTTTGTTTGATAATTACATTGTTTTAATTTGAGGATGTTCAGTTTTTACAAGAATTCAATGTGTGATTTTTATTGCTTCTCTGTGTGTGAGGTCTGTGAAGTAATTTTTATCGAAGTCTGTTTATCTTCAGTTTTGGGCCCACTGGTTATTGCATGCTGCTTTCCTGGCTGGAAACTGTGACAATATGCTCAAGATGCTGTATGAGATTTCAATAAGAAAGACGGAACCTTCTGCAAAAATGCACAAAGTGCTACTTATTTGGATGCTTGCTGAAATCTAGGCAAAATATCCTTTATGTCAGGTTCCTGATGTGTGCCACAGCTATGCTCTAGCTGTTCATATGATTGTTCTTCTAGAAGAGCAGCATTTCTGACAAGTATGACATACTGAGCTGTTTAGTGAGAAAACATGTTTACTTTTTGGTACCCAACCACCTGAATTTGAATGTGTCCATAGCTGTCACTGCAGTAGCTCACCAGCTGCTGAAATTGTTATTTGTGGTTCCAGCTATTCAGCAGAAGGTGGCGCTTTGGGCTCTTCCCTGAAGCAGCAAGAAAAGGATGAAAGGATACTCGATGGCTAAGAGTTCAATAATTCAATTTCTCAAGGCTTGCTTCATAATGAGAACTCATAATTCTTCCTGTCATTCCATTGTGTAATAGATGCATCTTTTAAGTGACACCCAGGTCTGGCTTTTAGAGCAGGGGACTAATTAAATCCTCTGCACGTGAAAACTGATAATAGGGAAGATACAGATTAACTGAGCTATACTAACCGGGTGCTGTTGGAAGAGCAGGAGTTTGTTCACCATGTCCTTGCACAGCTACCTCGATGAGATGTCCGTGGTAACAAAAACCAATGAAGGTCACGGGATATGTGTGTGGGGGGGAATTATGTCCATCATACAAATGGGATGTGTAGATATTGTTCTTTAAAAGGATTAATTTTTTTTCAAAGTTAAAATCTTCAAATGTACAGCTGATGCTCAGTGAAATCCAATGTAAGTGGCCTTTACCAAGTCAAGTGTCTTGTCAATACAGGGAATTTAATCTGTTGACAGAGAAATTCCAGACTTCTGCATTATCTGAATTCAACTTCTTTATTATGATGCTATCAAACTGTGCTCTTTGACTTGTTTAAAAATCAGCTGTGATTATAGTTTCTTGTATAGTTTTACACTGAGAAATTTGATGTAATAAAAACTTCTTGTCTACTGTTGGTTGTATTCTCTATTTTGCACATTTAATGCAACTCCTATTTTTGCTTGTTTTACAGTCTGCCAGGACATCATTAAGATTAGAGCTTGGAAACCATGTGACCCTAAGATGTGAGGGACACCATTTATACTTGATTTACATCGAGACTGAAGAATAAATTCTCACAAACTGTGGATAGTTTCAAAAGACAGGAGATTGCCTGTCAGAAGTGAAAAAGGTTACCCAGAAATTTGTATCAGCTTGGTGACACAGTTATTGAGTTCCTGAGTATGGAATTACTTTTATTTGTTTAAGGGACTCTTGTCGAACTTCTTATCCCATGGAGACAAGCTTTTCCCTCCAATATCCTTTATATTTCTTCTTTCTAATAGTATTCTTCCTTCCAGAAAAGAGAGTTGTATTTCTGTCTGGACTGTATGTGTATGCTATGTCAGACCTCTTTAAGTCACCTTTGGTTGAAAAAAAAAAAAAAGTAGTATGAATCTTCTTAAACTCTCTATCCTATAATTGGGTTTTGGATACTTGAATTGTACTGTTTCAAGTCAAATTTGAAGGTAACTTGTTTAGCAAACTTTGGTATATATGCATATAAATATTCCGTTCATGTAGCAGTCAAGATGTTTCTCTTTCTTCAAGACCAGGACATAGGTTACCAGGTAATACCATTTCAAAGAGTGCCGCTAACACTGAGGGAAGATCTTTGAACAATTTCTGCCTCTTGAGAAATTATACCACAGAAGGTCTTAGTGTGAAAACAGCACATTTTTAAAGAAAATTCTTTCTCTGCTAGAAAATGAGAACTCGGTAGGTACTTGCCGTACTTCTGTAACTGTTTTCAGCAGAGTTCAGAGTGAGTTTGTTTGATCTGACCTTTTAGGATGTTCTTTAAACAGCATGTTCAATGAACTGTTTAAACTGCATCATGCTTGTGCAATTTCTCTGTGAGATCGCACAAATAGGTACAATTTGTAGATGCTGTAAGTACAGTACTAATATATAGATTCTTGCAAGAATCAGCTAGTCAAAGCAATAATAGATGTATGTAGCTTCATTAGAAAGTGACCAAAATATCTATTTATATTCTGACTTTCACTCTTTGCATTTGTAAAAGGTTCTTAATTGCAGATACACTTCTGCCCTGTAGAGTCGAGATATATATAACCTTTGGTGTTAGTAGGATACCTTTTATTGCAATTTAACTGTAGCCAGATTACTAGTACAACTTGTAGCAGTTACAAAACTGCCAAATACTTGTCTCAAACTGTATTTGATCTTTCCTTTAGAGTACGTCTTTACCGGGTTTAGCAGCCTATTGCAGTTCATCGTTTTTATTGGCAGTATAAGATAAGCCAATGATGCATCATTCGCCAACCTGTAAGTACCAAGGACAGGATAATCAGAAGGGTACCTGGCTTACTTGGTTAAGCTGAGCTCATTCAAATGAAATGTTTTAACACAGCCAAATATAAAACCGTATGTTTGAGTATATGTAGCCCATACTCATAAAATGGGAAGGTATTTTGGACAGTAGTGGTGCTGAAAAGGATTTGGGAAGTATGCATACAAGTGAAGGTGAGTTTCTTCCTTGAGGCTGTAGCAAAACCAGGTAACATCATCTTTGGTATGTTTAATCGCACGTAAAGCACATGGAAGCAATTTTACTTTGGCCCAAAATCAGGAAGTTGTCTCAAAGCCTGGGACACAATCCCTATTCTGACAACTTTAACCTTTAAGCTTTGCATAGAGTTGTAGTAATATACATTGGAGGAGATTTTTGGTCATCAGGTCTAACCCCCTGCAGAAAGTAGGACCACCTGTAAAGCAAAACCCAACTTAAGTTTTTTCTGTATGCCTTCTTCATTTAATAAGGTGTGATTTTTATTTTTTTTTTAAATCTTTTTTTTCCTCTTCCCTGTCCCACTGTCCCACCCCCCAACTCAGCCTTGGTACTGGGATGAAGAAATGCAGCATGGAGCCTCTCTGGCTACCCTGGTGTAGGCTAGAAGTTGTCAGTAGTCAGTGTAGAAAGGGGAAACTTTAGTCCCTCTCTAGTTCCTCTGCATAGTACTGCTAATACTTGAATTCCTGGTATAGTTGCTTAGAGATAGTACAGTACTGCAGAGAAGTGGCAGAGCCATTCTTGGAATGTGAGAGGGAAGACTGACAAGGAGAGGAAGGCTGATAGGGAATTGGGAGGATATGCAACAAGGTTGATAAGAGCAACACTAGCAGATAGGACTGGGATCTCTTGGGTCTCCTGTAAGGGAGGGAGTACCACAGAGAAGAGTGCTTGAGCTGGAGTGGGGTGCCATGCCAATGCCACCAATTCAGCTTTCTCTTAATTTTAGCAGCAGGTAGGGCTTGGCTACACTTGTCCTACAGCATTTCTGATTTCAGTAACCTCTTCGCAATTCTCCTTACCATGCCAACCTTTTCTTCAGAATGGATGTTAAAATGGGGGGAGAGGGTGTGAGAGGTACAGAAATGTTTAAACAACTCAAAGGTTTACAGAATGCTATTAGACAATGGGACTAGAGGGACCCAAGCAGCTGGGATAGGGACTCTGCAAGGTGTGGAGAGTGGTAGGAAGTAGGGAGCGGATGGTTGAGGTATGTGGAAAACAGCCGCCATCATCTGTCATCCTTCTTTGGGGTACTGTGGAGTTTTCAGTAAGGTCAATATGAAGTAGTGGGTGTGTTGAAACAGGTAACTCTACTGTCTATGTCTGCTATTAGGAAGTTGTCACTGTGGGATTTTTTGCAGTCTGAGAAACAGTTGTCAGAACCAGCCAGCAGAGACTGGGCTATAGGGACCGTTGATTTGGCAGCTTTGTGTTCTTGGTGGCCTTGGTGAAGTTTATGTGTTTGGTTTTTCTGACAGGAACTCTTTTCATACTGATTCTGACCTGGTTATTACAGCAGTGAAAGTGACAATCTGACACTGGTCCCAGTATTTCTGGAGGTGATTACTGGCAGAGTTATTAACAATTGTTTCAGGTAGCGTAAAGACAGATCTGTGAGCGGACAAAGTGGGAGCACTGTGAGTAAACATGAAAAGAATGCAAACCCAAGGAGGAGGAAGAATTGTTTAGTATAAACTGGAGGTCTGACAAGTGACGTGAAATTAAGAATGTTATGAAAAAAGCAGAACAAAGATTCCTAGTGAGGTGCATTAGTGTGGACAGTGATCTTGTTGGGGCAAAAATAGACACTCTGTGTTGTGAAATGACACTTAAAATGCACTGAAAAATGCAATGTTTTAGGGTTTGCAATCTTTGGGTAGAATGGAAGAGGTGGGGTTTTTTCCATCTTCAATTTGTGAAATTCCCCTCCCCCATTATTCATGTATATACCAATTGTTAATCTTGTAAATCATATATGCAGCATAACAAAACCAGGGAGCAAATTACTAATTACGGGGAACTGACCACAGGATATCTCATGTGACAAAGTTGCATTATAGTCCACAATCATAGCGCTGACCAGTACAGTCTAAAATGTCTGATGTCCAGAGAGCGTGTTAACATGAGTAATGGAGCACAGACTGTGATCTTTTTTCTGGCTGTTTGATGCAGTGCTATCTACCCTTAGGCGACAGTCGGTGATACGATACTCTGCAGGGGAAGTTTATAACTGTCCTGATTGAAAACAGACGTGTCTTCATTACAGACATGATAGAACAATATCATTCAGTGCAACAGTTGTTTTCTCTTTTTCATGAGAATTTAAATGACAGGTACAGTGCAGATAGTCCTGGAAAGCATGTAGTCCTTGTCCAGAAAATTATAGCATGCATAGCAAGGCAGCAAGCTTTCATACTTCACTTGTACGTCTGTGTTTTGTGTTACAGGGATTACCTTTGTGACGAGGAGAACTTGGGGCTGTGATAGCCAATGGATTTAATGTGGCTGTGGAAAAATCTCTGACCCCTTGAGACACTTCCATTGGTGGTAGACTAAGCAGCTAGATTTCATATTGCAACAGATGAGTTGTGGGTGCACGTTCTTTTCTGCTTTTCTGCTCTTCAAGGGCAAAATGCGTGGTTGAGGGACAGTACTTTCTTAAACTGTTGTTGGCAAAAATCTTGAAATGAAATCTTAAAAATGTCTGAACACCTTTAGTTTCCTTTTCCACATTGCTGAGACCGCAGTTTTCTTCACCCATTCCAGGCTGCTTTATCCTAACGCCTCTGTCGTGCTGGTGGTAGCAATTATGCAGTCATACAATCAACTGGATTGGGAAACTGATCTGGCTTTAAAAATATTTTGGGTGAAAGAGTGTTTTAGCTTTCAACTGAATCACCTTGTCCAGCTTGTGGGGAGACCATGGGACTGCTCACTTGGATGGCAAAAAGACCACAAGTGTATATGGGAAGGATGGGACTGTCCTTCGCATCAGCAGTTCGGGCTTAGTTTGCATTCAGGTGGTTTGGAATCTCATGTTTTTCGTCTGCTAGTGAGGAGGTAGTGCTAGTCGTGAAGAAAGTTTTGTAGTGTGGGCATCTCTGTGCTGGGGGCTTATGAACTAAAAGAGGTACCAGATGTCAGTCAAGCTGAAACAGCTCCCTGCTGGAGTTGACCCAGTGGTTTGATATGAAAAACTGTATTTTTCTTCCTAGGATTATAAAGATCTATGTAAGAACTGCAGAAATGTATGTGCTCTTGTATTCTGATCACATCAGGGTTATTCTAATTTTACTTGAAAGCACTGGTGCTATAATGCTGGATTGCTATAGACATTTTGAGCATCTGGTCCAAACACCACTAAGGCCTGGTTTTGTTTAGGTTACTCATTTTATGATTAATGTATTTTATGTTTGAGATAGTCTCTCTACTAATAAGAATATCTCAGTGTTGTTGGAACTCTACAGGCCTTTGCATGTAGCTACAACAATCCTTGTGATTTGTCCTTTTGATTCATTATCACAGACTGCTAGCTTCATGCAACCAAAAAGTATTCCTGCTCCAAAGGAAGTACTGAATTTTCTTGTGTGGAATGCAGTGTAGCATAATGAAAAAGTGTCTTAATGTAATGCAGTGCTGGTGGTTATTTCTGTTGTTGCTGCTATGTAAAGGGTGATGCTGGAACAACAATGTCAGAACAGGTAGCGGCAGCTATGAGTTTACAGTAAATTGCCTTTTTTGGAAGTAAGGAGATAGAAAACCACCTTGTGACTCAGAAGCTACTGTGAGAGAGTTAGAACTATTGTATTCTTTGTTTGTGGTATGTGCAAAATTGAGATGGGCAATGTTTCAAAGCTGGATAATGTGTTAAGATGTAGTTTGGAAAGCCTCTTTATCTTTCAGCAGTAATAACAACTTCATCAGCATCTGAAATAATTTCTCCTCTGATTCACAGCAGGTAGCTGTTCTTTCTATACTCTTTATTGCCTGCTTTCCTGCTTCACAGCTGAATTCCAGGAAATCTGTCTGTGACTCAAGTAATACAGCATTATGACATCAGAGTAGGCTTTTGTGTGTTGTCAGTAATGTCTTTTTCTTTTTTTTTTTTTCCTCTCTCTTGCTCAGATCTGAATTGCTTTCTTGGGAGGTTAATTGAGATGAAATTACATAAAATGCCTCTGAGGACCCTGGAGTCATGCAGCAAAAGTGTTTACTGTGCCTGAATCACTTTATATCTGAGAAATCCATTGACTCATGCCATATATTTTCTATTTTGAAGAGATTTTATCTAATTGCAGCTGCTGCTGAGCTTCAATGTAGTATCAGCTATGCATGCATGACTAGCCCAAGTACTCTGAGGAAACCAGCATGCACTGTTTGCCTAGCATATTACCCACTAGGACCCCTAGAAACCATAGTGAAACTGTAAAGAACCATGCAGGTTCTTAAGGATTCTCTTATTCAAGAGAGCCTTCAGATAGTTGCTAAACTGCAGTTCCTGACATAATGGAGAACAGACTTGCTCTCTTTTCAAGAGACTAAGACAATCATTTTAACCAGTCGTCAAAAATTGTGGTTAGGCTGAATTGTAAGAACTGGATTAGTTTGAATGGATTGCACTTAGTGTGCTGCTATGCATCCTAGAAGTCACTGAGGAGAAGAGAGACAAGACAATACATTGAGTGGTGGTCTTCACCTTGCAGGTGAGCAGTTGGAATCTGTGACTTATGAGCAGTCCAATCAGTACTGACATGCTGCAGCCTGTGGTTCCACTGTCACTGCTATCTGATGTTTGTGCTGAAAAGGTTAGTCCTATACTTTCCACCCTTGTTTTGATGCTAATAATTGTACACCTAGATGGTAATGAAAGAACTAAATGGGCTGAAAATCCATTGCTGTTTTTTCATGGGGCCACTGGATTCAACATAAGTAGTGAGGGAAGTGAATTGTGGGAAGGCAGAACCACCCGTTTCATTATTGGTGAAAGTTTATGCTGGAAGAAGTAGGAGCTATTGATATGCAATGATTTTTTTCTCCCTTCCCCCTAGGAACTGAGCATGAAAGTAAAATAGTGCTCAAAGCTGCTGGTAGTTTCCTTATGCGTCAGAGTTTTGTCACTGAGCAAGTCAGTTCAGATTTCTAATGTCAGGAAACTTTTAAAAGTTCTTTCACAAATCCTTATTTATATTTGGTCTGTCCAGGCTTTTTTTTTTTTTTTCCCTTTTTCACTATACTTATTCTCCATTTGAGAAGAGGAGGATATTTTATGGTGATCAGCAATCCATTACTATGTTTTAAGGCAGTAGCATTTTATACAAATTGGAGCAGTAATTTTGACCTTACAAAATAAATAAATGATCAGTACCCACAGCCTCTCCTGTTGCAAGAAGGACTTGTGGTTGCTCAACGCATCACAAAATCAGAATGCTTAGTAGCATTTCTGTTTTGCATCTGTGTTATTGAGAGGATGTATTTGATAGCAAGGATGTCATCATCAACTTGATCTTTTTAAATAAAACACAGTATTTCTTTAATATTCTTTTGAGCCGTAGTGTTGGTTAACGTTTTCTGCATACTTCATTATGAAAAAAACCCTTTAAATAGCTGCTATAAACCCAACTTTTCTCCAGAAAAAGAACGTTGTGACTGTTTTCTGCAGTTTCTGTGGGGCTAATGAAGGCATAGTGCAAAGTAGAGCTGTATATATTGGTGAACAAAAACAAAACAGAGATAGGTAGTTGTCAGAAAGGTTTGATAGTTCCTAAGATGCTGAAGATGCTAGTACTCTGGATACCCTTGTAGAATTTACCTTGAAAAATAGCTTGTCTTGGCAGTTATGGACAGCTTGTGAGAGTTGATGAGTATCATCACTGCTCAAGAGCAGAAATCTTAACTGTATTGTCTCAGCAAGATAATAGAATGAAAAGACTCATCTAGGTTTGTTTTGGGTTTAGTTTTGCTTTTGTGTTTAAGGTTTTTTTTGGTTGGTTGGTTTTCTGGGGGGGTGGTTAATAGCTAGAATAAATAAAAGTTCAGCAGGTAAGAAAATGAAGAATGGTTGAGTTTGTAAAGTGGAACTTTTGGGTTGTGTGTTGTCTTTTACCCCTATAGGAAAAAAATAGACTACGAGAGGAAGAAACTTGTATAAAAGATGCTACCTTAGAAGACTCTTTGGAGTTGGAAGGTTGGAAAACCTTGATTTGTGAAATATTTCTGGTTCAGAAAAAGTCCACTAACAGTTAGGCTTGACAAGCAAAGCAGGAGTTGTGCAAGACATGTCACGGTGTGGTATTTTAGTAGTTTGTGACTTTTTTCTAGTAGACAAGTCTTTGCAGTTGGAAGCAGTGAAGCTGTGTGATCCGTCATGTGTCTCAGACACTGGACTGGAACACAGAACATGAGTTTGGGTACTCATACTGTGCATCACCTTGTTTGGATTTGGGCAAGTTGCTTAATTTATGCTGTGGTTGTAGATGCACAAAATTCACAGAGTCACACAATGGCTGAGGTTGGAAGGCACCTCTTGAGGTCACCTGGTCCAACCTCCTTGCTCAAGCAGGTCCACCTAGAGCTGCTTTCCCAGGACCATGTCCTGATGGCTTTTGAATATCTCCAAGGTGGGAGACTCCACCACTTCTCTGGGCAGCCTGTGCTTGGTCACCCTCACAGTAAAAAAGTGTTTCCTGATGTTCAGAGGGAACCTCCTGTGTTTCAGTTTGTGCCAATGGCCTCTGGCCCTTGCACTGGGCACTACTAAAAAGAGTCTGGTTCCATCCTCTTTGTACCCTCCCTTTGGATGTTTGTACACGTTGACAAGATCCCTGTTCGAGCCTTCTCTTCTCCAGGCTGAACAATCCCAGCTTTCTCAGCCTTTCCTCATAGGAGAGACACTCTAGTCCCTTCAGCATCTTTGTGGCCCTTTGTGGCACTCTCTCCAGTATGTCTGTGTCTCTACTGGAGAGCCCAGAACTGGACACAGCACTCTGGGTGTGGCTTCACTGGTGCTGAGTAGAGGGGAAAGATCCCTGGACCTGCTTGACAGTGCTCTTCCTAATGCAGCCTGGGATACCATCAGCCTCCTGTTGGCTTATGTTCAGCTTGGCGTCCACCAGGACCGCCAGGTCCTTTTCTGCAAAGCCACTTTCCAATTGGGTGGCCCCCAGCATATACTGATGCATGTATTAAGAAAGTAATTTTCTTTCTGCTTCATAGGCCTGGTGTTAGAATGAAATTAAAAATATTTTTTAGCAGGTTAGGTTCTACTGTGGTGGTGATAAAATGAATTTTAATTGACTTTCTAGTATAGTCGTGATGACTCCTCAGATTTCACCAGTTCTTTTGGAACTTAATGATTTGTAAGCCTTGCTCAAGTGAAGAATTTCTGAGAACATTGTGAATATCCAAGTAAACAGCAACACTAGATTACAGGGGTTTTATTACCTGTGCTAATTAAAATTCCTAGCTTGTTAACTAAGCTATACTGATATGGATGGAAGATAAAGTAGTGCACACGTAGACTTCCACCATGTTGATGAATTGCTGCAAAAGTGGTTTCTGCTGTGACTGGATCTGATATAAATGCAAAATTTATTTCCTTGATGTAACAGTGTATCATATTAAACATCCTGATGAAAATGAAGTTAAATATTACTAAAGTGTGTTCTGCACATAATTGACTTTATTTTCTTTAATCGAGAGTGATGCTGTTCTGAGACAGAATTTAGTACATCTAAATTGTCTGGTGCTAGCCACATTATGATGGATTAGAAAGTCCAAGAAACCCAATAGTCACTTCTATGACATAGCTTGTTTATAGTTAATTTTCCACAGGGCAACAGAAATTGGGGTATTAAGGACCTTCAGTTTAACTGGTGGTTTAACTCCAGCATTGATATGTTGAGTGTTAGCTCAAGCCATTGAAGTAATTAATTTAATGATTTCTGTAATCCATGCTTTTAAACTCTTTCTGACAGAGTTTTGTGAATTTCATCTAGATGCCCAGATTGTTAAAGTATTTTAAACATATATATAGAATAAGTCTCTTCTCCCTTTTAAAAGCAAGAAATATAAACCCCCCACAAACCCCGCTAGATTAATATAATGGAGATGCACTGTAAGGGAATTTGTAGGGATGTTTTTAATGAAAGTAGATTACTTTGTTTTTCTTACCATCATGAACAGTTAGAATGACTCCTGATCATCATGGAGTGCATATTAAAATACAACATTATAAAAATTCCTGGTAACAGTCTTGGTTCAGGAAAGGAAAATACCACTTCATATAGGTTTACTGCCAGTGGTTTGTGATTTATTGCTTATTCTCATTCTGTTTTATTAGGTGCTGACACGACCTGGAAGAACTTTTATGGCACTTGATGTCTCCTCTTCCCAGGTTGCATAGTGGCATTTGGTCAGATGACTGTTAATGATTAAGTTAATAGTGATTTAAACTATTACTGCATCTCCTCTGACATATGTCCCTTTATCTGCTGAAGGATGACAGTTGAATATCACTCTCCTCTCATCTGTTCTAACTAAAACAGGTTAGCTTAAATCACCATGGTGTTTCAGTGGACTAGAAATGTGTAGCCATTTGAAGGACACTCATGCTTTAAAATTGCTCTAACTTGTCTGAAGTCATCTTCCCATACTGCTATTATGCTGTCAGGG
Organism: Grus americana; assembly: GCF_028858705.1. Lineage (NCBI taxonomy): Eukaryota > Metazoa > Chordata > Aves > Gruiformes > Gruidae > Grus > Grus americana. The sequence goes on along the minus strand of NC_072865.1, from coordinate 241,977 downwards.
TAGATAAGAAAGAAGATTCTATATTCAAAGGCAAAGAGGAGGCTTTTCATGCTCCCTGAGCCAATGCTTTCTGCCTAATTGAAGACTGAAACTAAATCAAGTGCATGTATTCCTGCTTAGTAATTGAATTTTTCTAGTAGTTTCACTTCAGGGAATGTTGGTGTCCTGTCCTCCTTCATCCTCATGGCCACTCTAAATAAGTGAGCTAAAAGATGTCTATTGGTACCTAGCTTGTATAATTAATTCAGTTCTACAGACATATCAAATTAATAACCAGCAAAGAAGGACCCAAATATTCTAAGAGTCTGGAGTTTTCTGAGTGACAGGTACAATAAACAGGGATGATTGGACTGAATCCAGTCAGTTTATAAATGGAGAAGTCAGCACTGATACCATGTCACAAGAGTGTAGGCACAAGATTTATTCAAGGAACATTTAATTAAACTGGAAGGTAATGGAAGATAGAGTGTGTAGCTCTTCCATTATAGAAAGTACTACATGGCTTAGATGATTTATTCCTAGGGAGAAATAACAGCTTCATGTTTTTCCAGGACACAGTATGAAAGTGCTATATAACGTTTGAAAGCTGCACAGATTACGTTGATATAACCTTCAGTATTTTTATTATGCTGAATTGGTTTTTGGACTGTACATCCAAAAGCAATAAATTCTGGTGGCCCATCTGAAGAGTTCAGGGTACTGTTATTTAAAAAACACCTTTGACAAATACTACAAAGTCAGTAGTGGAGCCATAGGTTATAATCTGATTCCTTGTGTCAGCGTGTGTGTTTTGTGAATTGATAGCCAGTTCTTGATAGGCATGACACTTCCTTAATATACTCTGTTGTGTTGTCGTCTGCAAAAAACTTTTATGGTTCCCTAGAAAGACTTGTAACTCTTTTTTTCTTCCTTCTATTTTTTTTTTTCCTCTGTGATTTGGGGTTTTTTTGATGGAGAGAACTTGGGTGAATGTGCTACTTGTCAGCTGGAGATTTACACTGCTGCATATTTATGTAGTTGGGCAATTACACACTGTTTTCTGTAGAAGTTGCATAAGGGGAAACTGATGTTTGCAATGCATTTTTCAGGGGCATAATTTTGAAAAACAGTAGTAGCTAGGGGTCAATTTAGCAATACCTTCGAGTTTACACAGCAATACCTTTAAGTTTACACAGCAATAAGGTGCCATGCAGTGAGGGAATGTCAGTTTTCTTCCTAGACTAGGCTGTTATTTTTTTCCAACAGAAATCTTTTCCTAACAGTCACATTGTGCAGGGAACACTGCTGGTCCTTTAGGAGCATTTTACTTCGTTAAAGAGATGCTGTTCTGTACACTGACTTCAGAAAGTCCAATAGAAAACAGCTCTTTCTATTTTACATTACATAGCAATTCATATATTCTCTCCAGAACCTTGAATGATCCTTCATATTTTCCATTTTCCAGTATGTGGTCTTCCCTCATGAAACCTTTCTGCTGTTTTTTGACCATGAAGTCACTCTTTTCATTTACTATGTTAACTCCACACATAAAATTAAGGCTGATGAAAGATGATGCTTTCTGAAAGAGCATGTATTTCGATGTGACAGTCTTTTAGAAATAACGTTATTAAGAACTGTATATGGATGGGGCAATAAGACACATTTTGGTAAAGTTTGGATAGACTGCAGTATCCAAAAATTTTGAGTGGAGTATATTAAACCATCTGAAAGTGTGTAGTAGTAGTTGTGATCCAAAGTTAGAACTTTTACCACATGCAGATATTTACCTGTGCTGTAGCGTGAATACTTTTGCACATGCAGTTACCAGTTTCAAGAAGGGGTTGAACACACTGAAAAATAGAGGCAAACTTTGTGTCCTGTTTTAAGCATGAAAGAATGGAGACTTAGTATGAGAAAAGGAGAGGGAAGAGTTGGACAGATGCATCCATTGATGTCAATTGTCATCCTCCTTTTTACGCTTAAGGGAAATGTGAGAAAATAAACTGTATAGTAAGGTCCTACAATAAACTCCTGGGAATGAGGGGGTTGTAGGAGAAGTAAAGAGAGGCTTATATTTTAAGAATATAGGTCTTGAAACAACCTTTAAACAATAAAAAGTTAATGAAAGCATTAAGGTTTAGAGAGTTCTTAGAAGGAGGGTGTTGTTTTGAGGGGGAGGATATGAAGACTTTTTATTAATTCAGGCTGTCTTTTTTTTTTTTTTCTTAAATACCGTGATATGCAATATTTGTAGAAAAGACATCATGTTCAAATCATTTGTCATGTTCAAATCATTTGTCATGTTCACTTACATTTATTCTTAAGTCCTTTGCAGGACTGCCTGCTGTCAAGAATCCATTCGCTTTGTGACATTTGAGCCTCTCAAGGTGCACAAAATGGATCCAAGGAACTGATCCGGACAGAAGGAAAATTTTAGTCAGGGGGACAGATTAGTACTTAGTTCTAGAAGGTTTTTTGAACACTTCTTTTGACAAAATGGTAGTGTGTAGGTGGGCTGCCCCAGTGGAATCTCTGATAATCAGACCTGCAGTATCCAAATCACTGAGACAAAGCACTGTAATCTAAGTTGTCCTCCTGCTGTGCAGTGTCTTGGACAGAAGGGAGATAGGACACCAGAACTGTGTTCATGTCTTTGGTTCCCCCAGAACTTTTAGAATGGGATTGTAGAAGCCATACTGTCAAAACTATTTTACCCTCTGTAATGAAAGGGGAACCTATCAGGACTCCCTTGTTTCTGAAGAATCTCTGCTTCTGAGATGATCAGAAGTTGACTGGGACATTGGGCATTTCTGCTTTGAATGCACTTACTGTTTCTCATGTGTATTTTTGCGTTCTGTAATCTCTCTGATAACGTGTTTCTCAGTCTGCTGTAATGTTCCATGCTGTTATGCTTACCCATCTGTTGTGGTTTAACCCCTGCCAGCAGCTAAGCCCCACACAGCTGCTCGCTTGCTCACTCCCCCTCGGTGGGATGGGGGAGAGAATCAGAAAGGTAAAAGTGAGAAAACCCGTGGGTTGAGATAAAGACAGTTTAATAGGTAAAGCAAAAGTCACGCACGCAAGCAAAGCAAAACAAGGAATTTGTTCTCCACTTCCCATAGGCAGGCAGGTGTTCAGCCATCTCCAGGAAAGCAGGGCTCCATCGCGTGTAACGGTGACGTGGGAAGACAAACGCCATCACTCCGAACGTCCCCCGGCTTCCTCCTTCTTCCCCCAGCTTTATATGCTGGGCATGACGTCGTGTGGTATGGCATATCCCTTTGGTCATTGGGGTCAGCTGTCCCAGCTGTGCCCCCTCCCAGTTTCTTGTGCACCCCCAGCCGACTTGCTGGTGGGGTGGTGTGAGGAGCAGAACAGCCCTTGGCTCTGTGTAAGCACTGCTCAGCAATAGCAAAAACATCCCTGTGCTATCAACACTGTTTCCAGCAGAAATCCAAAACATAGCCTCATGCTAGCTACTCTGAAGAAAATTAACTCTATCCCAGCCAAAACCAGCACACCATCTAAACAGGAATAAGCTGTTTCCTGCCTTATAGATACTAGTCTCCCTTAGCATGTTGTGGATGTTGTAACTACTCTTGTCTGATTCTAGTGCCAGTCAGTACTAGCTGCAGTACTGCCTGTTCCTAGTTGGTTACAGAATTTAAATTTCTGTCAGAAAATATTTAAACTACATATTCTGTGGCATTTTAGATAGAGTCAATGTTTGCTTCTATTCTGTTTGAAATGTCAAAGTTTGAAATGTTGTACACATCTGTGTAATGTGAACATGATCCTTGTTTCTTTTAGTATTGTCCTTTTATAGATGTACTTTTTTCTTATCTTGTTAAGTAAAACTTTTCAGAGGAAAGATTTGGCTTTTGTTTTGTAGCATCCACTCCATTGAGCAGGAAATCTGTAATGTAGATGCTATGTGCTACCTTTAAAACAAAGGTAAAATTCAATACAGTAAAAAGAACTTCCTGGTTAGGCGATAAGACAATATTGCAGTTTTACTTAGGGAATATAAAGAATGGAAAGTGTTTTAAGTTTTTGTCATGAAAAGTGTATGCTGCTACATATAATATCGCCGTGTCACATTTCATACCAGTTACGGGAGTTGTCAGTTGAGTATTTTACACTTGCTGATTGCAATATCGACTTGTATCCTCTGCAGAGGTTATAAATTCGGGGTAAAAACTGTCAGTCTAGTGTGACTGACACGGTTTTGATTAATGAAGCCCAGGACTGAAGTTGGAAAATGGGGTGGATCTGCTGTTGCCAGTATAGAGATGGCTGTTTTACAGGATGGAGCATCTGTATGTAAAGATGCTTTTCAGTCACTCTTTCTTAAGATAACTGTGAAAATAGTACTGTTAATACATGTTGGAAAGCCAGTGAGGTTTTAATAGAAGTAAGCGTGGCTTCTCCAGACTGTAGGCTGCCAGTCCCATTTGGGAACGCTTCTATGTTAATCTGACATCTTGTTTAGCACTGATAACACTAGAGAGTCCAATTAAAGTATTTCAAGAAGACATCCCCATACAAGACTACATTGATTGTCTGCTAATGTGTATTGAATTTTAGCTAAATACAGCCCCGGGTGCTGTGCTGGAAAGCAGGGGAGCTTGCTGTCCAAGCCCTTAATTCCTTTTATATCGATTTGGCTGCTTAATGATATAACCTTCTACTCTAATTAACTGACATCTGCATTAGGCTGAACAAGAGCCCCCTGCTTGAAGCTGCCCACTTGTTCGTGTTATGAAATGTGTCTTCCTTTTATGTTAGATTTTGTCCAGATTACCTCAGTCTGTGCAAAATAGATCATCTGAAGGATTGACTTTTCTTTTAAATATCTTGTAAAGCAAGTTTGGTTTTCCACAGTCTACATTCCTGCCTAGCGTCCAGTGCTTATGTTGCTGGTGAGCCTGGCCAGAGCTGGTTCACTGACTGGATGCTTTCCTAATCCTTCTCAATGGATTCTTTGCTCCTTTGACTGATTTGAGGCTGCCAAGAAAGGTGTAAATTTAGATAAAGATGGGGTATGAAGACCTGAGGATGAATAGGTCATTTTGTATGTCTTAGGTCATGAAGCAACCATCAGATGTAAATGACTAAGTCAAGCTGAAAACATTGCTAGATTGGAAGGGGTAATCTGTTTAGGAAACCAGATTGCCAAATCTACAACTGTCAGTTTCAAATTGGGAAATTTTTATTTCAGCATCTGAAAAATAAAATGCATGTTTCTGGTGCAAAAATGTTTTTACAGGATTTAAGAAGTTAAAGCCACTAGTTTGCAGAAGTTCATCACAAGCAGCTATTTTGTTTTGTTATGTGTGCTGTTGCCACGTATGTGTTTACACATTTGCTTTGGGAGAAGGCTGTGAGTCTCATTAGTAAAGACGATGTGAAGTCAAGATTCCATTACGGTTTTATCTCTGTAGAAGCTTCATGCTCAGTGATAGGCACTGCAGGAAGCTGGTTCCTCTTGCTCTGTGTATAAAGTGTTAGGTTTTTCTTTGGATACTACTTGAGCCACTTGTTTGTCTATGTTGTTCGTGGGGTTAGACCATCTCCTAAGAAAAAGAGGTATGTATGATTGCATTTCCAGTGTTCATTTGGTGGCTGTTCAGCCAAAATTGACAGCTGACAACTGTTTCAAGAGTTGTGTGTCTGTGCACTTCTGCAGCTACTAGCTATGAGGAGAGATGAACGTTAGTGCTGGGAGGGAAAACTGATAGAACTCAGCTAGCAGCTACCAGCTGCTTCAGTCAGCATGTGCTTATGTCACTTAATGGTCAGCACGTACATAATCCTGAACGGGTTTACAGCAGTTTCCATTTCTTGCCTGGTGGGGTATTGTTAGGAATGCAGGCTTATTGTGGGGGCTTATTGTGTATATATACACACACCCCACACTCTCTCTATATATATATATATGTACACACACACGTGCACATATATAGATACACACACGCACACACACACACTGTTACTTCAAAGATGACAATACATCTGCGAAAGCAGGTTTCATTAGTTCCTTTGCTTAGGGTGCAAGTTGTTTCCCATGTTATTCTAGTCATATAATGATAAAAAAAATTCTTACTCTAATCTGTGTGTAACAAAATAATTCTAGTTCTGGTTTAGTTATACTAAAATGATGGTCTCGTTCCAGTTTCTGCTAAGAAAATGTACAGCTTTCAGTACTTTAAGTATTTATTCACAGTGATAGATTTTCTTTTTTCCTCATTGTACCATATTGGTACATTGGTAAGAACTAACAAAATAATTTTTATATTATTTTCCTAGTGTTTATCTCAGCACGTACTTAGAGAGGTAACTAGATGATGAAAGCAATAATTTTTCTCTCCCTCAGTACTCTACAAATTCTAAGCCTTTCCCCTCCTTTTTCTTTACTTCCTCTTCACTAATTAACTACCTCACTGCACAGTGCACATAGCCTTTCACAAAAGTTACTAGAGCAAAAATATGATCAGTACCTGAAGTTCAGTATACTGATAATGTAAAAACAGGAAAGTTCGGGTTAAGTAGGATGTAATGCATCAGTCTTACTACTGTATTTTCACTTTACACAGACTGAGAATTAATGGATGTAACAACATTGCATTCCAACTCCAGTGCTGGAAGTTTTTTTGTCTTCCAGAAAAATCTCAACAGAAGCTGAGTGGCTTGTACTTTGTAACTATCTGAGGATCTGAAGGTCACCTTCTTGTCTGAGAACTGGAATTCTTTGATTAGAAAGCAGGCATTTTCCTTTCCAAGGCGACGCTTTTTTTCCCCCCCTTGAGGCATTAATGGAACAGTGCTTCAGTGCTGACAAACAAATACACCATGAAATGTCTGGTTGTTATTCAGTGTGGTGGGGTCAACCAGGACAGCTTTTAAATTACACTAATAACAAAATATGTGCCTATGTATTGGTGAAAGACAGTAGAAGTGACTGCTTGTTTCTGTTTCTGGCAAGTAATGCTCAGGAAACTGTGCTTAACACTTGGCCTATACCTCTTTTTATTTTTTTAAGTCCTGGTGATTCCTAGTTATGCTCTTAGGCATATATTGAGTAATTAATTTTACTTGAAGAAACGCAACCAGTCCTGATTTAATTCTTGATCCATCACTTTTTATTTGCCACAGACTTGCATGTGAAATTAGTACTGTCACCTTCTGTTAATAGAAAGTCTGTACATGTTGTAGTAGCAATAATAATATATTCTGCTAGGTCATGGCATTGCTTTTGCATAATCTGGTTTCTTTCCAGCCAGTGAGCGGCAAACAGAGGAACGAGGAAGTAGCATAATCCAGAAAACAGAGAAATAGTAAACAATTTTTCAGTGTGGCAAAAGGTTAACGTGAGTGAGGCCCAAAGGTGGGTTTATCAGCAATTTTAAAAGAAAGGTAATTGGCAAGGAGATGAACAGTACCCAAAATTAGACAGGGTGCTTGAGATCCCTGGTCATCAAAGGGATCTAATGAAGCCGAAGGAGTAGGCAGCATGATTACAGATGAAATTTGGTGTTGGCACATGTTAGAGAATACATACAAGAAGGAATGATTGGGATACTCATGCTTATGGGGCTCTATATTGCTTATAACCACTTTAAAAGATCCATGTATCACTATGGCCAATACAGTAAAGACTTCTGCTCAGTAAGCAATAGTAGTGGTTGGAAGAGAAATATCCATCTTAAGATTTTGGTTTAAAAAATTATTCTGGTGGTCCCATCTCTAGGGCCTCCAAACAGCTAGGCCTCGCTACATCTGCTTTGTCTTTCTCCTATTAACTGTTCTATTCAGGGTGTAGAGAAAAAGCAAATCAGACATCAGTATTAAACAGAACAAGCCAGAGAAGGTGTCCGAGTTGGGGATTCCATGTTTGTGTTCCTGGCTGATACCCGGCAGAAGCGTACTGAATCCTGAAGCCAACTTGCAGTAGCTGGCACTAAGCAGTTGGGAGGAAAAGGCAGTCTCGTGGAGAATTTATGCAGTCTCCTGTGAGATAGAAAGCCTAGCCTCTGCTGGCGATGAGGACAGTTGAGTAGAGATGACAGTCACGGCCTAAAAGGAGCACAACACAGAGTAATTGATGCAAATCCACAGTTTGCCTTTTTTCCCAAAATCATTACTCTGTAGTTCACGTGTAGAGGGAGGGATCTTTTCTTTCCTCTCTCCTCCCTCCAGCGTCTGGCTTTATTCAAGAGCTGGGAACAGAAGAATGCAAGAGAGGTGATTTATTGGAGCGGAGTTTTGATCTATTCCTTCAGGAAGCTTTGCTGCTTTTGCTGAGGAAGTGGCCTGACATGCAAGAAAGTGTTGGCACATTAAAGGCACTTCAGTTGATGCTGCTTCTACTTACTTGAGCAATGCTGAAGAAGGTTGTGTAACCTTTGACAGAATGTGTTCCTTAGTTAGCCGAGGTCTGTGATAGCAGGATGTAATATGATTGAGCTTAGTTTGAAAAGTTGTGTTTGTATTTTTTTACAACATATCAGATTATATGAACTTTATCTCAAAAGCAGAAGTGAATTATTAGATTAGCAAGTATGGAGACCATTTTTACTTGTGTCTGTGTGGCATTGCTGATTGAAGACATAATCAGAACTAAAACATAAAAGACATCTGAAGAAGAAAAAAAATATTTGGGTCTTAAAACAGGGTGTTAGACTAAGTCTTGGAAATGTTATGCCTTAACATAGGCAACTGAATTTTGAATTGAAAAGTTCATGCTTGAAAATCAGAATGAAAATACAAACTCAGGTGGATACCTGAGTGATGCTATGCTATCATGAATAATAGTAAGATTTCTTGTGAGATTTGCTAAGCTGAGATCGATCAAAAAGAAATTAATAATCTAGTAAATTGATCAACTCATCTTTTCCCTTTCCTAACCATTTTAATGTGCCTGATGTACCAGATGATGATGCTTGAGAACAGATGCCAACCTTGAGCTTCTAGTGTTAGCATTTCAGTCCCGTACATGTAATGTATGTCCTATGTAGTATGAATAAAACAGCTGAGATTTTACTCCCAAAGTTTTAGTAAATTCCTTCATGACAAGTCATAATCTCTCTCTGCCTAAGGGCCTTTCTGTGTTGAAAAACTTGCATTTGCACTGTGATTTGCAGTTCCTTATTAGTTTCATTTGCACTGTGATTTGTACTTGCATGTTAAGAATGAAGTGTTCAGTGCAGTAAAAATGTGCTTCTGATGTGATACCACTACAGGTCCAAGTTGGATGTAGAATAGCAATCAGTTGTGTAGTGTATTTGAGGACCTGGACTACTTGTGCATTAAAAATTTTGCACAAGGCTGGATTGAAATTGAGAAAAAAAGATGGGAAATCTCTTAACCCATTTCTGCTAGAACTATGATAAAAGACGCACATGCTCTGATTTGGAATGATGGGAGTGAAATCCAAAGAGCTTGAGGCTGGAAGAATTAGCTGCTAATCTCACATTTCTACAAAAAGACTGAGCAATTCCTGTTTTATAGCCCTGAAAACACAATGGAGCCCTGGGGATCACTGACACAACAAGCTTCTGAGAGCCACTAGCACTTAGCAAAATTGACTTCAGTTAATCAAAAGATTCTTTAGGGAGAGGGGAAAAAAAAAAAGCTGCTTGTTTGGAAAGCTGCAGAACAAGGAACTGTGTGTAGATAGTTTAAGAAATTTCAGTTCCTTGCAGTGGGGCTCAGTGACCTATAATGATGGTATCTAATGGGCAAACTTAAATATAAGGAAAAATAAGTGCTAGACTGGTGAGAAAAAAAGTGAAAGGGGAGAGTACAGCAGCACTTTGCTCACCCTTTATTAAAGCATTTCTTGAGTGAGTTGTGTATGAATCTGCAAGCACATAAGAGGCTACAGCAATAATAGGTGCAAAGAGAACAGAATTATCCAATGTGCATGATCTGGAATATTAACATGCCCCACTATGAAGAAACATTGGCCATTATTCTGACTCGTGCCATTTTCCTGTGGTCCTAGGTAAAAGGAAGCACTGAATTATAACTGATGCCCCACAGCTCTTGAAAGTCCTTGGCATTTTTTTGAAGAGCCCATGGTGAAATCTCTGATGTGGAATTCTAAATTGACATGTAGGTTTGAAGTCAGCTTGGGTTTAATAGTGTCCTTTTCTTAGGAGAAAACACATTTTATTTATGTTCTGCTTTTAACTGTTGAGTGCTAGATGTTTTAAGAGAAATCTGGGGGGGATCACCCTTTCTATAGTCCACTGAAATGCCCAATATTATAAGAACAAAGCCAGAATAACTAAAATAGGACAAATATTGCGGAAAACAGTTTTGAAAAAATTCCATTTGCTTTTTTAGGAACTTAAGACTGCAAGGAACTTCCTGCGTCATCAGGTTCAATCACCTGTTATCACAGTCGCAAGTTCATGCATATAATCTGTCACATAATACTTGTTTTTTCTGAGAAAAAATGTGTTATGATTTATATGTCTCACAATAACGGACTAAATGTTTTTATTTCGGTGGAGTTTAAATTAGTCGTTTGTGGATGCCAGGGGAATTTATCTGCAACAGCAATTCCAGCATTATAAAACAGCTTGCAGCTTTTTCTTGCTGAATATGTCACTGTAAAACAAAGTTTTGATTTTGGCTCTGTATGTGTTGCAATGCAGATGTTTCCATGTAATGTTCCCCGCTGACCAAATGCCAAAAAGGTAGGAGTAGGAATGGACACAGTTTAGAACAAGAAGTATCGTTACAGGAAAACACTTCTGATTTCCTTACTGAGCAGTATAGTATGGAAGGAGGAAGATGGGAATATAAAGATCAAAATCTTTAACTTAATTTTGGATGTGAATGTGGAATCCTGTATGGTTGTGGCAGGAGAAAGAAAACTGAAGTCTCATGCAACTGTTTTATTCTTGCACTGTCTTCAAGGGTATGATAGATGCGACAAAGTATATGTGTGTGTGGTGTAATGAAAGTGGAATAAAAATTATTAGATATATAGTTCCAGTTGCTGTAACTCTGTTTAGTGCTTTTCTATACTTTTTGCTCTTTATTTTGATCAGAGGTTGCTGAGATATAATTCAGTTGAAGACTAATTTACTAATTAACTTTAATTCAGTCAGATAATCAGTGGAACATTTCTCAGTCTTTTTATCTACAGACAGAGATAATGGTAATATTCTCCCGTGTTCTCAAGCTCAGTAGCTCACTTGCAAAGTGCTTCTAGAGGCTCCAGTCTATATCCCTTACCTCTTCAAACGTCTAGTGGTGTGAACTCCGTGATTCTGGCCATGCAATACAACAGAGGCAAAGATGATTTTCTGTCCGTCAGGATAAGCTATTTGAATGTTGCTTAATAAATTTTGTCATCTGGTGGGGAGAGGGGGAGAACAGCTGAATCTCATGCCTTACAGGAAAACAGGTGGGACCAATAAGAAGAAAGATGAGCCAAAAATCACGCAATTATTTTGTGCTAGCTTAATGGCTGCCTTGTTCTGCCCAAAGGTAAAGACATAGTTATCAGCGCCATTTATCAGGTACACCATTTTAGTATAAACTTGTTTAAAACAGGGTAGAGCCCCTTTTTCATCTTAATTAGACAGTAACCCATTGATTCCAAGTGGGCCTTCATTTTCTAATTATTTAGTACATAATGTCATTAAGTGGACAGGATTGCTCTAAAAGCTTTAGCTCTAGAGCTCTAATATTAGGCTTTTGGCATTCATCCCTGTGTGTGAAAAGCAGTCAGTTTGTTTACCAGGAATTTAGATTCACATTACTGGGGGAATTAGCAGTGAGCTATTAGTCTGATTCAAGCACTTAACAATTGCTGATCATCTCCTCCTAGCCTGGGGATAATGGAGGTGATCAGCTGTAAATGGAAAGTATGTGGGGCTATTTTCATGAAGGCACTTGGAGAAAGTGCTGCATCCCCTGACCTCTGCTAACCCTGGGGTATGCAGAAACCCAAATACCAAGTCACTTCCTGGAGGAAAGCTAATCGCCTATAAGAAGAGCTTCCATTAGAGACTAAACCAAGCTCAGACTCAACGCTCTCTCCTTCATCTGAAAAAAGGTTCAGCCGCAAAATCCCTAAGGTAGAAGTGATTAGCCTCTGATGGTATTTACCAGTATCTGTTTCGGTGGGGGAAGCAACTGTAGAGTAGCGGCTGGTTTTGATTCCATGGCAGTGCTGAATGATCCTGTTCGGCTCAGCGATGCTGGTTGGTTTCCTGCTTCTCCACTGTTGTCCCCAAAAGCTTTGTCTGGCTCCTGGACCCCTCAAAGATGGCTTTGAAAGTTTTTTTTCCTCGTCCTTCTGTAAAGTTGCCTATCATTTTAGCAATACAGTGACTTGTGATTTTTCAGATGTATTGAATCATTCTTTATAGGTGCTGAACCCGTAGTGTTGTGTTGTCAACTCCAAGTTACCTTTTATTGTCAGCAGATTTTAAGAGGCATGCCAGGGATCGGTAGCCAGGAATTACTGTTTGAAGTAAAGCTTAGCTTTTCCTCATCTGTGATACATATTGTGCCCCCCTTTAACAGGAAAACTGCAGTCACTTGGCTCTTGCTGAAACATATGCATTCGTTGGAGGCAGTGGAATGATTGTAGCGAGGCAAGGACACCATAAATTTGGACTTCAACGCTTATCTCTGGCATCACCTTGCTTATCACCTCAGGCAAGAAATGCATGCTGCTTCTCTCACTTTTCACGTAAGAAACAACTTAGATAATCTAAGAAGTGATTGAGCTCACTGCTGGAGAAGGACTATATGAATGCCCTTTGTAGATGCTGCATTTGACCGTGTTAAGGGATCTAAAGCTATGTCAGAGTTCTAGAAGCCACATCTGAAGTACCTGACAGTGAGTGATGTCTGTAAAAGCTGTTGTGAGGATTGCTTTGTAAGAAATTCTAACTGTTCTTTAAATTTCTTTCCCATAATGCCTCCGGCAGTAGGAGACAAGGAGTGTAGCTTCTATTAAATGCAAAGGAAGGCAGGAGACCGCTAGAGTTGCGAGATAAATTTTATTAGTGCGATTTAGCATTATTTTACACTTTTAAAAATAATCTACATTACAATTAGAAGGTTCCCTCCTTTTATATGCTTGCTGAGAGCTCAATGCTAAGACTGTATTAGATTATTTTTGTGTTTAGACCAAAGGTACTCACAGGATGTTGTATTCCAGTTTCTGGGGAACAGAAGCTGAGGGGTTTTTGTGAATTGCTGTATAGTATGGTTAGTAAGAACTGTTCTGAATTGGTCCAGGTAACTGTGCCAGTCTCTGAACATTGGTGGTGCTAACAGAACTGAACTGATACTGGCATGATATTTCTCAGTACTAGTTATACTTGTGCATGCATGTATGCTGTGTGGTTGAATAACTGTGATATTTAGAGATCAGGTGTTACAAAAGACTAAGTGAAAATGGGTTTGTACTCATAGCACTGTGAGTACCTATGAATGAAGGCGTATTCAGAGCTGAATTTTGCTTGCAGTTATTGATGAACCAAGCCTAAGAGGCAGATGTATATAAAGATGCATATGTACATGCGAAAGGGACATAGGCCACTTGGAGAAAAACCCAAACTGACATGTTTTGCTTTAATTTCAGTCTAGACTAGGATTTGTCTGAGTGTCAAGCATTTTCCTATGTAACACAAGACATGACAGGAGGCTGCAATTACAATCAATAACCTTCATAGTAGGGGTAAGGGAGTAAAGATCCACAGTGCTGTCTGTATGAACAACAAAATGGTAATACCTTTTCCCCTATCAACCTTAGGGCACTAAAGTGGGGAAAGAGGAAGGATCACAGCGCAGATGAGTGGAAGATGAATGCAGTACGTTGTGTGTGTGTGTGGTACAGATGGCTCAGGGAAATCTATTTCGTTATTCTCGCAAATACTCTCACTGATTTGTGGAATATTGGAAAGAACATTTTCTTCTTCCCTGTCACTCTAATAAATTCTGGAGATGACAGACACTATTACACTACAGCCAAGAGTCTTGACACATTTCTAGTCCCACCATATGGAGGATGGTCTGATACAGATATTGGAATATGGTAACATGGACTCTCTTTTCGTTAAAGAATGGTAGCAAACGTGGAAATAGTGCTGTGTCTTGATCCAAATAGCCATATTTCAGTAGGTAATTGGAAATACCAGCATTTGTACTCCTCTTAATTAAGAAGTATTTGTTCCTACCGCATGGAAATAAGATGTTGCTTCTCTGTGCGACAGAGGAGATGGTTCTGCTCCATACAGCGATTTCCTTGCCCTACCTGCCCAGGAAGTAAAGAGAAGGCTGGAATTTGAAGTGGCAATATTATAACTGCAGAAGGACAACTACTCTGATACACACAACAATGTAAGATTCTGTAATAAGGTGTCTGACAGTGACTGGGAACCACAGCGTATTACCTATCACCTGGTACTTTCCTTGCAACAGATAAAGCACAGGGTAAAAAGAAATACCCACCTGTTCTGCACCTAATCAGGATTGTAATATTGTTTGGCTGTGTATGATATTGTTCAGATGTGTTGTATCTCGTAGGATGAGCAAGGGGCACTACGTGTGTGCGCAGAGGAGCGGCGTTCAGCTGAGTTTCTAGCTATCCTGAAAGCGTAGGCTGGCTGATGAAGCAACTCTTGCACACAATTGATTGTGGACTATTAACCTATGCTCAGAAATCAATATTCACTTAACACCACATTTTAACAGGCAAATGCAGTACCAAATAACGGCAGTTACACAGCGCACACGTTTACACTCAGAATAAACAGGTCATGAAATAGAGTTTGGCAGCGGAGGAGGATGAGATTGGGCAGGCAGCGTGGAAGGGGATAATGACAACTTGAGTATGTGGAGGGGTACGAGGTTGTTGCAGCTCCCAGAGATTTTTGCAACTGAATGCCCCGGGGGTTTTGTGGTCAACACAGCTTCAATGAGCTATATGTATTCTCTAAGCATTACCAAGAAGGATCATCCTGAGGCCAGGTAAGGTCATCCTTTGCTACCTAAGACTAAATTTACTGGGGTTGAGCACAGAAATCCATCTTAAAACCCAAGTCTGTTGCTAGCTGTGATATTGGATGATATATGTATGTTGCAAGGGGCAAACCAGAAAGGAGCAAGAATATAAACTGTAGTACAGTGTCCTGGATCTGGGGTGGTTTTTTCATATACTTAAAAGAATGGATTTGAAAAAGGAACTGAAAGTAATCCAGAACTGGTGTTTACTAGGGACTTTAGGTGTATGTTTACTGAGCTTTACCTGCAACCCACCCTGGAGTATGGACTTCGTCTTTAGGATGGTATGCTGTTCTCTATGCCTTGACAAGCCTGAGGAGTGGAGCCACGTGAACATCATTAAGTTCAACAAGGCCAAGTGCAAGGTCCCACACCTGGGCTGGGACAATCCCTAGTATCAATACAGACTGTGGGATGAAGGGGTTGAAAGCAGCCCTGCAGAAAAGGACTTGGGGATACCAGCGGATGCAAAATTGGACATGAGCCAGCAATATGCACTTGCAGCCCAGAAAGCCATAGCATGTCCTGGGCTGCATGAAAAGCAGCGTGGCCAGCAGGTCGAGAGAGGCGATTCTCCCCCTCTACTCTACTCTACCCTACCCTACTGGAGTCCTGCGTCCAGCTCTGGGGTGCCCAGTACAAGCCAGACGTGGACCCGTTAGAGCAGGCCCAGAGGAGGCCACGAAGATGCTCAGAGGGCTGGAACCACCTCTGCTGTGAAGACGGGCTGAGACAGTCGGTGTGGTTCAGCCTGGAGAAGAGAAGGCTCTGGGCAGACCTCATTGTGGCCTCTCAATATATAAAGGGGGAATCGTAAGAAAGGCAGAGACTTACTACCAGGGCCTGTAGTGACAGGACAAGGGGCAACGGCTTTAAACTGAAAGAGGGTAGGTTTAGATGGGGCATAAGGAAGAAACTTTTCACAACGAGAGCGGTGAGACTCTCAAACAGGTTTCCCAGAGAAGCTGTGGATGCCCCAGCGCTGGAGGTGTTCAAGGCCAGGCTGGATGGGGCTTTGGGCAACCTGACCTAGTGGAAGATGTCCCTGCCCATGGCAGGGGGTTGGAACTAGATGGGCTTTGAGGTCCCTTCCAACCCAAACCATTCTATAATTGTATGCCTGAGGAAGACCTCCAGAAGGTGGGGTGGTAGGATGCACTGCGTCAGGTCCCTCCCTGCAATCAGAAACTGAACACTGCACAACTTCTGACAGAACTCAGATCTTTGTCTTAAAATATTGTGCTAGAATATTAGCCTGACTGTAACTCAAAATATTATCATGGCGGAAGCAATGGTGGGCACCATATCTGCAGAGCTCAGTGCAAACTGATTGGGGGAAAGTGGGGTGCAAATTGGGGGGGAGGTTTTCAGTGACTGCCGTTCTGGGTTAAGACTGTTCCATTCCTCTTTTCTGGAAGCCTTCTGTTTCCCAAAGGTAAATCAATAGTGGGAGGTGCCTGGACATGGAATAAGATTAATAATATAGGAAGGAAAGATGCCATTTATGTCAAGTTAACGTGGGCTCAGCAACAGGGGCAGGAACAGAGCCAGAGATGGCCAAGAAATAGCAGCTCCAGAGTATACAGAGGAGGCCATAGGCATACTGCTGTGTTCAGAGATGTCTCGCTGTGTCTTCCCTTCAGCCACCTAGGAAATGAAAAGGAGGAATGAATCCCAGTTAGACATGTTTATGCTCAAACATCTGGTTACAGAGCCTAAAGTTCTGAGCCCTAACGTGAGACTAGAGGAAACTCCTGTGGCCAGGCAGCATGGCCTCCTATTTCTGCTTGTCTGTGGAAGGAATAGCTCAAGGTAAAGTGGTCCAGGGTTCTGCATATGTGTGGCATCCCTTGCTTTGATGTCCAAAATCACACATTTCCGGATCCAAGGTTTTTCAAGTACCGTCTCTAGGCCACTTGACTTGCTGCTTTGTGGAGGCAACAAATCGATGCATACCTGGGACATTTCTGAAGCAAGAGATGTGCTGGCACTGTCCCCTTGGAAACTTAGGGAAGATGAATAAAATAAGTCTTCCTGTCTTTCTAGAGCTGTCTGCTTCAGGTGCATTTGAGACCAAATGGTATTTTCTGCAAACAGAAGTAAAGCAAGAGTCTTATTGCGCTTTTCTTGAGCATGCCTTGGAGTCTAGTGAACAGGAGTATAGGGAAGCTATTTTAGGAAATACACTCACAGGCTGCACGGCTTCAATTTAGAAAATACGTATTCTCTGTTCAGTGAATGGCCTGTTAGTTTGTGGGCTCATTTGTGAGGTTGAGCAGACTGCAAAGCCAATTCGCACTGTACTTGAGGACTTTTGGGTCCCTCTGGGACTTTCCCAGCTGTCTATTTTGTCAGGGGCAGGTATGTAGCATCTCAGATGTTTAGGTTGTAGGTGCATCTGTAGTGCTGGGTGTGAGGCTTTTCTATACAGCAGGAGGTAGGTTTTAATATTAATCATTTAGCTAATGATGCTGGTTTCTTTGGTATCATTTGGAAGCTTTTACAAACACAAAATATTTAAATCTTATTAAAGTCTGTTGCTGAAATGCTAGAGAGAGAAAAGAAATACAGACTTAGGATTACACAGTTGCATGTAACAGGATTTTTGTAACTGCTATGCTGCTGAATCCATTAACAAGGCTATGTCAGGAGCCACTTATCTTGAAGTAAGTGAGGGCCAAAGGTGAGCATAAGAAAGGAGGGGGAGAAGGGGAACCCCAACCCCATAATCCTGGTGCATTTATATGGTTACTCAGCAACCTATGGATACAGCCTGTCTGACCTCCCCTTGTAATTTTTTTTGCAACCTCTTCATTTGAAATAGCTTAATCATGTTTGAGATGAACAGAAGTGTTGCCAAAAGATACAGAAACACTTCTGAAAGCAGATCCAGGCTCGTCCCATAGGCTGGATACGAGATCATGGAGACACTGCAGAAGAATACAGAACTGTATGCAAGAGCAATGCAATGCAGGGTCTTGAAATCAACAGGATTTGAATTTCCCTGTGCTGAGCTGTTTCTCTGGTTCTGTGATATGAATGATGCTTACCAAGGCATTTGTTGCTCTCAAACATGCCGAGTATCTGGTCGCACTTCTCCTTCTGGTTTCCGCTGCTCTCACATGTACACCACAGGGAGACCTCCACGCTGGAGTTACTGACATAGTTGGGTGTCATGGGCGTGCCTGTCCCAAACCCCCAGAAACTGGAATCAGGATTTACCTCACCAAGTGAAAGCAGCATAGTGAGTCCTGTTCTACTAAAGGGAATGCTCCCCTGGAGGCAGAAGCCTTCCGTTGTGATATGCATGTTACCCAGGAGAGGTGAGGAGTGCCCGCGAGGTGCCTGGTGAATCTACACGAAGTCTGCTGGGCTGTGAGAAAGCGTGGAGATTGCTACCCCTGACTCAGGCAATCTGATGGTGAGGTATACTGATAACTGAAGCTTTAGTGCAAGCTGGTGCAAGCATTAGGTTGAAGGATGTGAAGCATCTGCAGGGACTCAACTGCGGAACTGGCATGTGGCAGCAAGAGGCATTCTTACTTCTTGTGTAGCGGCAACATGGTGTGGCCAAACGCCTCTTGCCAAGCGAATGCTGCACACCTGCAGTGTCCTATTCAGCCAGAGTTCGTTTAGCACAAAACCAGCAAAGACATCTGGAAAACCAGAAGGTATAGTCCAGATTTACAGCTTGCTATATTGCGATATTGCTCTGCTTCACAGCTCCTCTTTTGAGCCACTCTGAAAAAGTATTAGCAGGTTGGCAGTGGATGCCTAAAAGCAAAGACGACCTTCCTTCAAACAGCTGGTAGTGCCATGTTCTGGCTGGGTCTGAGAAGACAGTGTGTACAACACCAACAAACCGTCAGGCGTCTAAAAGTCAGGCACTGAGGGAACGTCATGTTTAATCACTGCTGTGACTGGGATGTAAATCCTGCAGCAGGAATGACTTAGTTCATACAGGCCTACAGAGCCCTGTTGGTCAGGGATTCAGAGCACTTTGCACCAGCTGATGATGCAAACGTGCTCAAAAATCTCAAGCGAGTGCTGCTGATTTGACAGCAGAGAATGGGACAAAGTGGAGTGATAAATGCCATGGAAGAATTCTCTCTAGGCTGCGTTTACCTCAGAAGCAAGAATGAGCACTAGCATCAGTCAGGCTAAGGCATATTCATTGGTATACAGAGCACTGTCTCCTGCAGGAGGGCAAGATGGTCCTTCGCAGAATCAGAATACGCCTGCAAGTTTGTGGCCTGAAAGCTTCCACCCTGTATGTTCCTGTATGTGTGGATATCACTTACCAATCATCCCCATGTAAGCCTGCAGGCATGCAGCGTAGCTGTGCTGAGAGCAACCATCTGGAGACATGTCCGCAGGTTGACAGTTTTGTTGGAAGTCAGCCAGTCGGGACCTGTAGGAAGGAAAATAAGACTATGAGTGTCTATGCTGCTCTCTTCTCTTGGATAATATCCACTGCTGCCAGACCTACTTGCAGATATGGTCTTCTAAGCAGGAGTCCAAAAGCCAGAGGCAATTGGGCTTGGTATTATACTGAAAGGAACAATCGGGAACAATAGTTTTCCGGCGTCGTTCTCCACAAAGTTCATCTTGACATGGACAGAATAGGATCCTTTTGGTGAAATCCTCAGGGACTTTCTCAAAGAAATGCCTTAGCCCTCTGTGGCATCTGCGACGGTCGCACATGTCCTCGCTTCCTGCTCCCTTGGTGCAGATAGAGGCATAGTCTGTGCGCAGACGAACACACTTCTTGCTCAGATTACAGACGTGAGTAGCTTTCAGGCATGGATTTGTTGCATCTCCTGCTAACTGTGAGCCTAAAAAGCCAAAAGAAACCCAGAAACATTGAAACAAGTCTCCAGAAGAGATTCTGTGCAGAAACAGGAATAGCCTTTACTTGATGGTCAGATCGGGAACGTCAAAAACAACAAAGCAAAGTAGTCCTGCTATGTGCCTGTAGTATGACATTGCAGTTACATTAGTTACAAAATCATATTTTTTATTGCTTCATGTTAAGGTGCTTGTTTCAGAAGGTGCATCATTGTGGGTTATGCCCTGTTTCATGGGCCTGGATCTGTGGCTAGATTTATACTTGGGACAGGGGACAAATTTAGGCAAGTAGGCAGAGCAGATGTTCCTCTGATTAAAGGGGCCATTACCCCAAATTGGTCTTCTTAATAATTTTCAGCCCCTGAAAAGATAAGAAAGGGCAGCATTACATCATGTAACCATTACAATCCTTACCTGATAACAGAGCTGCCAGTCTATTATAATCTGTCTTCCAGTGTTCTTCATTTGCTGGATTCTCATAGGGAGAGGTCTCCAAATTGAAATAACCTAGGCAAGATACAAGATATTTTATGTAGTAGCAGAAATGCTTTGTGACCAGCTTGCTTTTTTTTTTTAATTGGGGTTTGTTTTTTTTTTTAAATTTGTGCCTGGCTGTTTCCTCAGGCTGGAGTTCAGAGATGCTCTGTCTTGCTCAAAGCCAAATGCCAAGAATGGTTCTGCTGGCGATGCAAAAGTATCACTGTATAAAAACATCATTACATTTTGTCTTCAGATTTCCTCTGACTGGAATTTGGTATATGTTGTCATGTGGTTTGTTTCAGCCTCAGTACAAGTGAGGAGACGGGCAGCATAGGCAGTCTTTAGTAGGAGGCCAAGTAGAAGCATCCCACTAAAGCTGGAAAGAAGCAGCATGCTCAAGGATGCCATTGCAGTATGTGTCATAAGCACACGTCCATTTTCAGTGATGGACAGATGTGACCATTTTGAGGTGATTTTCACAGCAGTCTCCCCTCCCAACACTAAATCTAACCGTTTCAGAGTAGCTATCTTTGCTTCTTAGGGTTCCTGGTGTATTTGAAAGACTGGTCCCAGACCGGATCAGTTTGCTTATCGAACAGAGCAGCAATGACTCCACTTCACTAGGAGATGCGGTTCCAAAGCGATGCCTGCAGTGTTGGGAAGTGGCCTTTCACAGTTGTTTTCAGATGGGGGACAGGGGTGAGCCTTACTTAGAACCTTGTAAATTCGTATTATTTCATCTCACCATCTGTCATGCTGGAGTGAACGGTCCAGAAAACACGTAAGCAGTGCTCCTGTCTCTTCATGCGCCGGTGACACTTGCAGTGCAGCAAAGAGCTATTTCCGAGGTCTAGCTCTGCATTCAGACATCTAACCCTGCTATCGTGATCCAGTGGAAGGAAGCGAGTCTTAGCAAGGGCACAGTTTTCCAGGGTCCTGTAGGTGGCATTGCAGGTAGAGTCCGAGAGGCACAGCTGTTCCGCTGTTATGCAGTCACTCCTTGGCAGAGCCAGGAGGTCTCCTGGTCAAGTAGGGAAAAGGTTGTTAGGATTACAGTCACGATGAATGCCACACAAACACCTTGTCACTGTTCTGTAAGCATCCTATAATCAGTAAGGACCCCTCTCAAGAGGCAGAACTGGTTGGGGTCCTTCATACGGAGTACAAAGGAACAGGAGGTGTCTCCATTTAGAAACAAAAAAGGATGAGTATTAATGTATGAAAGAGGGAACAAAAGGTTAAAGAAAAGTCTCAAAAATAATTCTGTTTAATAAAACCTTTTTTTATCACACTTAACTCTTTGAACTTGGCCAGGATCAGAGACGGCTCTGTATTTTATGGAGTGATGGCTCTGTATTTTATGGAGTAGTAAATCCCTGTGGAAACCCTGGTGTTGCTGAGGCATGCCTTGAAGAAGCTCTTCTGTCTGGGTAATGAAAACCGCAGTGCAATAAGCACATAGCAACACCATACTGTGTGCTGTGAGTCGGTGCTGCTGCCATTGCTAAAGTATATACTGGTCATTAAGAGATGTACTGAGAAAGCCATTTGTAGGGTGTAAAAGCAACTACTTCACTGAACTGGGAAACTTAAGAATGCCTATTTTTGGCATAATAGAAGAAATCTGTAACATAAGATACAAGTAGTTTCATATAGAAGCGCTGATATGCAATCAATTTAAGTATATAGAACCCAGTCCCTGAAATCCCTGCCAAAAATGCTGGGATGCAGGCTTGGCCTGCCAGCTTCATCTGTTGGTTGATTGTGAACTCTGACTATCTCTGTGTGTGTATATTTGCATAACACATGCATTGATTATATATGTGCACACACATATGCACCACCTTATGTGGAATTATTAAATAATCTCAATTTAGCAATATAATCTTTTAAACTAGACTTTTTTTCAGCTTTTTAATTTTTTTATATGGACTGTTGTCTCCTAAGGGTAATACCGGGGTACACCACAGGTAGGTGGATTCAGCCTGTAATCTTTTTTCTTTTCTGTAGTATATGAATCTGTGTTTACAGTACAAGTACAATGAAGATCTGGAACAAGACTGCTAATAAAATTCATATATAGGCTAGTATGTTTCTTCCCTTCAGGACAATATTGCTTGGCTGGTTTTAGGAAATGACTGTGCTGAGCCTTACATCTACCTTTAATGTCCTTTGGGTACGTGATCTTACCTATCGTTCTCTTGTTCAGCAGGTGCAGTAGTACTATGTCAGTCTGCCTTTACTACAGATTAGAAAAAAAATCTTGGTACATATTACCTGGTACACCGTCTCCACCATCTAATCTGTTCTCTCACTTCCTTCACTTTTGCTGGCTTCATCAATTTATTTGCTGTAAGCAGTAGGTTGCATAATTCTATGCCACTCTGCTTCTCAAACTTTCTACTTTTCCTACAGCCCACTAACACTGTCGAAGTATCTCTGTCTCACTTGTACAAATTTCTTTGCTTTTCTAGCAACTTAATGTAGTGTGTTCATCTGACTGTTTCGTAGAGACTGTATGACTTTGTAAGCTCCCTGAAAAACAAATCTCTCATCAGAAATGCTTTGTACCCAGCACAATGGGTTTTGGTTAGCTGTTACACCTAGGCACAACCTCAATGAACTGTCCATGTCCTGTCATATATATATATATATATATATCTGTATTATTTTGATGCCCTTTTGGTGCACCATGCTATTGATAGAGAAGACAATTGCAGAAGAGAAACTTTTCCTTTATTAAGCACCGTTACCAAAGAAGCATTAGTATTTGGACATGGAAAATTGTGGGAAATCTACTGTAATCATGCGGCTGCAAGTGCTACTGAGGTCTCAGTGCAATAGCCCATTTTTATAGCAGTCACTGTGATATTCAGCAGCCGCAGTTTTTTCTGAATGTAAAGCACTGACATCCCATAGCCAGGGTGTAGGAATGCTTCAGAGCAGTTTTGTAATTTCCATATTTCTAGTCACATCAGCCATGAAGACTGCATGAGAGGTGATCTGGAAAGAGGAATAATTTCTAACCTCAGCTCTTGCGACTTGGCGGTAGTAGAAGGCAGAGTAGAACAAACAGCTGCATCTTTGCAGGAGCTCCTTGGGTTCGTGTTTGCAAGCTAAGCCTCATCTCAGACAACTATCAGCCTGAAGCATTTCAGAGGGGGGAATGCCTGGAAGGCAGGTATCAAAACAAGCTCTACAAAGTCAGCGTGAGAGGTGCAGCAAGGATCTGTTAAGCGAGGTCCAGCCAGAGCAGATGTTCGCTTTGTGCCTTTTCTGCCGCGTTGAGGGATCCGCTCCCGGCATCTGCCCCTCTCTGCTGCGGGAGAGCACCAAGGCGTCCTCCGGCACCTCCTCAAGCCTCGCCTCGAGGACAATCGTTTCCCCTCCCCAGCGCGTCCCTCCGGTTGGGTCACAGCCGCGTTTGCAATTCGCGTTTCGGGTCAGAGCAGCAGCGCGCCTTTCCTGGTTCGAAAAGCGGGGTCGTCCCCGCCCGCGTGCGCCCGGGGCAGCCGGAGCCAGCGGCCGCGGAAGGGAGGGACGGGCAGCGGCCGGGAGCCCCGAGCTCGGGACGCGCCGTGGGCCCGCCCAAGCACCGGGGGAGCGCCGGCCGCCCGAACGTGAGCCGCGGATGCCGCCCGCCGGGAGAGGGACGAGGGACGCGCCGCCCTGCCCCGCCGCACTCCCCAGCCCGCCCCGAGCCCGGCGCCCGCCCCGTCCGCCGCCCCGCGCTCCGGGCGCTGTTACCGGCTCGGGAGAGGAGCAGCCCCAGGAGCAGAGCGAGCCCCATGCTGGAGCCCGGCGGTCGGTCGCTCCGAGCTCCGGGGCCGCAGCTCACATGCTGCGCGCAGCCCGCCGCCGTGTGAGCGGCCGCCGCCCCGCCCCGCCCCGGCTCGGCACGGCACGGTCTGCCCGGCCCGGCCCCGACCGGCCCGCCCCGTCGAGGTGCGGGCGGCGAGCGCCGCCCCGCGGCCCGGCCCGGCCCGAGAGCCGGCACGGGGGAGCGGGGGGGGGGGGGGGGGGCGCTGCCCGCCGAGAGCTCGGCGGCTCCGCCCGCGGGGGTCTCGGGTCCGCTCGGAGCCGCGACGGGCGGGGAGCGCGTGCGGCCGGTGGGCCGGTGGCGGGATGGGGTAGGGCTGCGGAGCTGGGGGCAGCTCGCTGCGGGTGTCCGCAGAGCGCCAGGGGCAGCTGCCGGGCCCCGCGGTGCAGGGACGCGGGGCCGAGGCGAGATTTGCAAGGACGTTTCAACAGAGGCGGTTTTGAAAGGGGTTGTGGAAGACTTTGTTTATTAATTCATGCCACATCCTCGCCCTGAGGGCAAAGCTGTGATTGCTCAGTGAGGAGCATCCACAGAGGTGTACTTTGATAAAAGAAAGTCTTAAACAGCGGGAGTGTTCCTGGAGGGGACAGATGCTGATTGGCTTTTGAATAAATTCCCTTGGTGCTTCTTTGGTCTGCAGGAGGGATGAGCGAGCTTCTGGCTTCTTCCTATGGACTTTGTTGTGAAGGCTCTTATTTCAGTATCTTACCTGTTGCTGGCTCAGCCTTGATTGAGCTGTTTGACTGTATCCACTCTAAGGGTGGCACTTCTGAGAGCCCACTCGACATTTAGGCAGCTGTGCTTCTTTTTGAACAGATCCTTCTTTTTAGTTTGCATCGTAAGGTCAAATTAACCAATGCAAAAAAGGAACAGTCCAACATGCACATCAAACATTAGTACATGAAAATGAGGCAAACCTTTTGTAGGTCGATTGTTTGCACAAGTAGAGACACCTACCCCATCTGCCCGGAAAGCCCAACAGAAAGGGTAATAACTGTGCAAACACATTGAGTATTCACAATCCAATTCTTGGGTTTTGAAAAGAAATAGTTCTTCTGCTTACTGCAGGGAGCTGCTGTGACAGAATTCTTCTGAATGTGAACAAGTTGTCCACAAACACTGGAGGCTCTTCATGCTTAAGGAGGAGAGAAAAATCATTCTCACTATGGCTCAAAGTCTAATCAAAGTCTAGTGGTTGGAGAAGTTTAAGGAAAATGGTGGATGGGACGCAGCCTTTTTAACTTTGTAGTGAATTGTTTGCAGTTCCCATTCAGGAGGAAACAGAGTAGTTAAACTGAAGAAAAACTAGGGGCAAAGAGGTTTACTTATAATGAAGACATAAAAAAACCAAGAAGTGACTTGGTCCAGTGAACTTCTCTATCTATGTTTTTGTGAGAAATTATAAGAATAAACAAGTGGATCTGAAAGGTTTTAATTGTGATCCAAATTATAACTGTGGCACAGTAGAGACCTGTTTGGATGATTTCTATGGCTGGAATATTAATACAGTAGTGTGCAACTTGTGAGGAATAACTGGCAGACGAAGAAGAAGAGATGTTGCCTTCTATGTCGTGGATTTGTATACTTGCTTTGAGATTGTAGGAGGATCTTTTCTAAACAAATTTGAGTGATTGTTAAAAGGGAAGAAAACTGGGCACTGCCGTTGATGTTCCAGGCTGCCTGCCAGTAAACCCAAGCAGAATCATCCAGTGCACAGCAGTGGGAGATTACAGCTGCCCAGGCATCCCTCATTACAGGAGTACTGGTGGTGTGGGAAGTTTGTGGAACATGTTACTGAATGTCTTGGTACAGAAGATGATGACAACCACAGGAGAGGAAGCTCCACTAGACCTGATTGTAGCTGACAGGTACAGCTTTTTGAGAATATTAACATAAAGGACAATTTGGATGGTAGTGGTTGTCAGTCTGTGATCCTTAGTCTGCTGTTTCTATTTTGCTGGTTTTATGCTTTTCCTAAGCAAAGACAGATTTCACCAAACTCAGTGAATTGATAGCCAGCATCTCACAGGAGAAAAGCCTGGAGAAGAGAAAACAGTGTGTGTGCCTTGAGAAAGGAAAGACTATAAGCAAGTAATCTTAACTTCAAGCTCTAGGAAAAATTTGGAACGCATAAACTGTCTGTCAGTGTGTCAAAAATAATAGGCTTGCTATTTGTCTCCCAGATGGATTTGTCAAGGACCAATACAATTTCTTCTACAACAGGGTAACAACTTTTGTGGAGAGGGAAGAAAAAAGAAGAGATCATATGTACTGGGCATCTTTAAGAACAGCTCTAGACAGGCCAGTCCAGCTTGGTACAAGAGAATAGTGTAGAGGATCTTTTCAAGTTCCTTTCCAGACTCTTTTTCTGAGTCTGTGATTATAAATATTCACCCAAAGCCCACGGAAATTATTCATTAACTCAGCTTTGAATTATGCTCTGCAGTAGATAAAAAAGGAAAGGGAAAATTCTTCCTTCCATGTTAAAGCTGAATGCTGTAGCAGTGTTTTCGGGTTGCCTTGGCAAGTGGCCAGGTGGAGGAACCCTAGCTCAACATCTGGTGAAGAGCTGGCCAAGTCATTACACTTCAGTAGCCAGCACAGCCTGTGACTGCAGTGGAATAGTCTTTCTCGATTTCTGCATACTTGTACGTGTCTCTGCATGGGACCCATGACGTACAAGGTTATTTGGTTATTCACCCTCCCCGCACACATGCGGAGGAGCGCTGTAACCTCATTACAGGCCTCAGAGAGTTGGTTAATTACCAATCTCTCACAAACAGAGCTTTCACCACTCTTTCCATTTGAAATTGTATAGGCCACCTCTGACCTGTGGGGGTCATTTACCAGCGTAATGTATAATATCTCAGGAATCAGTTCCTCTAATTCTGTGGAAGGTCCAGGCCTTTGACCTTCTCAAACAGCTGCAGAAACAGTGATCAGCTCTGATCTGATTTCCTCAGCTTTTAGCACCACTTCCATGGTTTCCATTATCTTTGTTGCTCTTTGCAGGTTCAGATAGGTCCTGGCTGATTTTTGGGTTAGTGATGTCAGCAGGTCCTGTGATGAAATAGATATGTGACTAAGGCTCATAGTAAGTGAATTCTTGACAGATCTTTGCCAGTATTTTGTTTTAGCCAAAACCGAAGTGTTAACCTTGTGCATCAAAGTTGCATAGGGCTTAAACACATGCAAAAATTGGACACCTTGGTCCTTTCCTTCTTGCTCTGGCAGATTTGTCCATAGCATCTTGCCAACACCTACTGCAGTAAGCACAATTCTCTTCGCAAGGCTAAGCAGTACCTGGGCTGTATATCATCACTTAAGTACTTAAACACACTCACTTGAACACAAGCTCCTGAGAACTGTTACCATTTACACACGGGATCTGGAGGCACAGAGTTGCCCAAACTCATCAAGGAAGTCAATTTGCATGCAAATTTTTTTAGTCCAGACCTATGCAGTCACATTCATGTGATCGCACTCTTTTCCTAGCATCTAAAGAGGGTTTGCTCCTCAGCAACTGGTTGGAGGGCATCAGCCCTGCGCATGTATGAGTGATGGGCTGTCGCTTCAAAAGAGCTGAGGAAACGTTCAGTAAAGCAGTCTGTCACGGTCAAGTGGGCAGTTACCTTACAGAACCAGAGCCAATGTTATTACAGAGCCGCAGTTCCTTTCGACTGAATCCCATGAAGACAGAACTTGCACTCTAACTCTGGAGTGAACCATCTTTCCTCTTGCATTGCCTGTTTCATCATTATTTCATCCTCATGGAGGTTGTGTGGTTTTGACAGTTACACTGAGAATCATCAGCCAAAGAGAGCAACTGCTTTTACAGCAGCTGTAGGAACTCGCTCTTCCTCCCAGTACATTACAGGCAGCATGACCAGTACAGATCTGTACATTTCCTCCCCTCTCCGCTCCCCCCTCCTCCCCTCCCTGGAACATTCCCTTAATTTGCTTTTCATTTTTGTTTTATCATTCATGAGTCTAAATCTTCTGGTCCTTGCAGTGCAGATTACCATCCAACTGCTTCATTGAAAATACTAGCACCAAATCTCATGTTCTTGAAATTCATTGGAACCATCGCAGTTCATCTTCATATTGCTTTCAGGCTACGAAGGACCTGATGCAGTGCATGGAAGTTTTTCCTCTAACGTATTAAGAATTCATTCAGCAGGTTTGGACACATGGCAGGCCACGTCTATGTTATGTCTTAGCATAGATGGTGTGTGAGGTGCACGCAGGATCCTCTGTGAAACAAGAAATCCATTCACCATACTGGTGCTGTTTCCTCATTAGTTGTTCCTCTCTTTGGTGGAAAGGAGGATCCCTACTGTATCTGCAGGAGGATAATTTCCGTTTCCTCTTCTGTTCCAATCAACAGCGATGACAATCCTTTCCATTACTGGGGAGCCCTTTTGAACAAACCAAGAGCACAAAGCGTTAGTTTCCCTCTGAAATGACTATATCACTGTATTAAAGCAAGTGGCGGTTCCAGTGATGTTCTAGGCATTTCTTCTCTACATCTGACTGCCGAAGCCAGTGAAGAGTGGGTTTGACCAAGCAAGTATTTTGTTTGCAGTATGTGCTGAGTTACTCAGTTGTACCTTATTTTGTGTCGTACTAATCTTATGACGATTATAGCACATGGTGCTTCTGCTGCTTTTTTCAGGATTTGATCAGTACAACACTTCCTCAGTCAAAACCAGAGCATGTTACTGTGCAATGCAGAAGATTCTGAGGCTCTTACAGCTGAGCCTGGGTCATTTGTAAGGAATACTGTCAGAGTACTACTGCAGGAGGCAGCACAGAGGAGGGCTGTGCAAACACTTCCCTGCCTGGACCAATATTTACAGCGCCACACTCTGCTCTTTACAGGGCTAGAGACAGACAGCAGACACTCACAGCTCATATTAACACCTGTACACTACAGAAATATTAACCTAATGCAAACAGCCCAGCAGAAGTTAATGTCTATATTCAGAGAAAACCAAATAAAAAGCTCTTTCATTTCCTAGCATGAGTACTAGTGCCTTAAACAGCTCTGGCTGCTCATTGCCAAAGAAGGTTCAGGGGTTTGATATCCATAGCAGCTACCCATAGTTTTCTGCTTCAGTACCTGTGGTATTTGGCCACTTCTGGCTCAGATAGTTTTGTTCTTTTGTTCCTATGAATAAAGCTGCTCTTGTATTTTAGCCTCAGTGTGGTTCACAGCAGGAAGATCAGATACGTTTAGGTGTCTGTCTGGATAGGTACAAAGTCATATAGCTTAATGGATAGACTGTATCTTTGGTGAGAATAACTGTCTGTAAGTCATCCTACAGGAAAAAGGAACTAGTAAATTTATGATGATAATAATTTAGGGTGAGCAACTGACATGCTGAACAACAGAGCTTTGATCCAAAGGGACTTTGAGAAATGAGAGGACTGGGTCAACAGGCACCTTGTGAAGTTTAGGAAGGAGAGTGGAGTTCTGTACCAGGGCAGAGTGACCCCACGCACCCGTTCCGGCTGGGGACTGACTGGCGGAGGAACAGCCCCACTGAAAGGACCTGGAAGTTGCTGTGGATACCAGTAAGCTCTGATCACGAATACGACAACCCACACACCACCCTGTATTGGGAAGACCATGGCTAGAGACTGAAGGAAGTTATTCCTGTCTACTTAGCAGTGGTGTGGCCACATCTGGACTGTTGTGCGCAGTTCCCTGCCCCTGAAGTTCAAGAGGGATGTGGAAGAACTAGAGAGGGTACAGTGGAGGGCTGCCAAGGTGGTAGGATGTGACCTACAAAGAGGTTAACAGAGCTGGGCTTGTTTGCCTGGCAAAGAGGAGTTTAAGAGGCAATCTCCTATCAGCCTTCTGCTACTCGAAGGTGAGTTGCAAAGGCAACAAACCCAAACTCATGTTGGCAATGGCAGGCGATATAAGAAGTGATGATGGCCACAATTTCTAGCTCGGGTTGTTCAGGCTGGATGCTATGAAAAACTTTTTCGCTAAGAAGTTGGTGCAGTGCTGGAACAGGTCATCCAGAAACATGTTGGAGTCTGTATCCAAACTCGTAGAAAAAGCCACAGCTGACTTGCTTTTGCATTGGTGGTAGTACTGCCTACCACACAGGTTTTAGATTAGAGACTATGTAAGTCCCTTTCCACCAACTAGTCAAGGCAATGGTTAGTGTGCGCATGCTTGGATGACAGATTCAGAAGCAATTCAAGTCATGAACGGCTTAGAAGAAAAATTATTTGCAAAAGGAAAGCCAAAATATTTCTTCAAGAGAAGAAAGGAGGAGCTCCTTAGAACAGCACTGCTCTAGTACCTTAAGTCTAATTTTTTTTTTTTTTTTAGAGACAAGAACATGGAAAAAGTAAGCAGCTTTAATAATGCATTACACTAGATTTTGATTCAAAGACATTTAAGTAAGTGATACACTGTGAGCCCATTGTTCTCATCCTGGTATATCCATGATGCATATTGTCAGAGCAGCTTCTTGCTCTCTCCTTGTCTCAAGTGAAGCTCAATTAGTATGCAGGACAGTGGATCTGGCAGTGGCAAGACAGATCCAGGCCTTGGGGGGAGCAGCTGTTCAGAGGCATTGTACTGTACTGAACATGATAACAGACAGAAAAATCATGGAACCAAACCCAAGATTTTACTGTTCCTGTAGGTTGGCAAGGTACTTAAACAGGTATGAGAGCAATCAAGTTACAGAACGTGTCTTAGACTATTTCCCTTTGATTCAGTAGCAGCCCTAGAGCTGCTTTCCACCGTGAAATGGATTGGGTTTCCATTCATTCAAGCCATAAGACAGGGGACTCCAAGGCACGTTAGGCAGCAAAGATCAGTGGTTCCACCCTGCTTCACTGCCTTTCAGTGCTGTGGAAGACAACCGGAGGCAGCAGGCTCCAGCTGCTTGCAGTAGGTTTTTGTTTTAATCACTCCTGCACATTTTCTCCTATGTGCTTGTAAAAGAGATGGGCACATGGCTGGGCAGCAGCGCAGGGGCTGTTTACTCTACATCTTATCAGCAGCATTAGGTGCTTTAGAGACTACCAGGAAAGACCCAGGTACGAGCCGCTCCCACATTGCAGGACTTTGGACCACAGCATAGAGCCGCTGTGTCCAGATGGATGAGGCTTTCTCTGCTGGTTCTGCCCCTGGCAACAAGGTTTCTAGGATTTCCAATTTCTTTGTCTGTCCTCAGAATAACCCTCTCTTCCCTCCTATCCCTCCTGTTCTTTTTCCAACAAAGTACTTGCCTTAAGAGCTGTCAGCAAGATACTGTTGACAGTCCAGGAGGATACCTCACTGCGCTCAGAGAGGTTTTAACTGAGGTTTTTTATACAGAGGTGAAGGTCAGTTGGCGTAAATGTAAAGGGAGGCTCCATGTGCCACGCGCGATTGTGCTCCAGAACGCTAAGGCTGTTTGGCTAACAGGTGAGAAGGTAAGGCTTGCCTCTCACTTTTTGCATGCCAGCCAAATGGGTAAAGCTGTCCGGTTGTGGTTTTTTTTTTTTAGTAGCAGTATATAGACACTGTTGTTGTGAGTTTTTTATTTTCAGTAACTCATGCTGAAGGGAAGCTGTGCCAGTAGCTGAGGCACCTCGCAGGTATGCTCAGGCACCTCTTTTACCCCAATGATTGAGATAATTTGTAATAAAATGGAAGATGTTCTAGCTAGATCCCCAGGGCACTGCTCAGTGGTAGGTGGCATGGCTGGGGAGGCAGGATAGCTGGGAAGTAACACAAAGGAGTACAGCACCATCTCTTCTTGATGAAGTCACATACACAGGGGCTACCGTACTGGAATCTGCAGCCCACCTAAGGCCCTGGGGTGAACAAAAGACCACGCACAAACTCATGCAGGCCTAAGAAGGCTCAGGAACATTAGATGTTCTGCAGGTCTCTGAAGTTTCTGTTTGCGCCACCTCTCAGGAGACACCTGTCCTAATCCCCTTTTCCTAGGAGTAGGATGTACTGGAAAAGCAGTTGGCTGCACCAGGTTGTGGCCGCAGCGCCTGGTGGTGCTGCAGGAGTGCCACCCAGTGGGTCCCGTCCTCACACCGTGCCCAGAAGCCCTGGACAGAGCTCCAGTGGGTGCACGGCAGGGGTGCGCGGTGCGTCACCTCAGCCCTCACAGAGCGGTGTTTAGAAAGCACTGCTAGGGACAGTGCTGTGTTTATTTCTACCATCTCTAGAGGACGTGCAGAAAAGGTGACACTCTTTCCTAGCGAGCGTGATCTTCAGGCTCTCTTGCTTTCAGGTGGGTTTTGTTAGATAAGAGCTGACAAATGAAATGGACACATCTGAGAATCACAGCCTTCAAAAGTATTACTTCATAGGGCAGGAGAAAATTAAAACAGACATGGCGGGTAAATTACAATTAATTTTAGTCTGGCACCTAATAGAACTCTAACAGAAGAGAAGTATTTTCTAACTCTAGTGTTATCACCCCCATTTCATGCCTTTTTTTAATTGTGAGGAGCTCTGTGGTAACAAGTAATTTAGCTGTAAAGCAGAACATACACGCTCATTGCGTATGATGATTAACTCTCAATTAGCATCAATATTTCTTTACCTTGATAATTTTCTTTCTTATTACATACAACCTCAGAACCCATGCCAAACCACTGGGGTGGCAGAAAGCAGCAGGATAGAGTTCATCCTAGCCCTGGTCTCTCTCTGAAAACAGCCACCCTCAACTGCTCCATAGGAGGCCATAAAACCACCCAAAAGGGAGAATTTGAGTAGCCTTCCCTTATGGAGAGCTGTCTGCTAACCTCATCTCTTGGCTGGTGCTATATAAATATATGTAAAACTACCAGATTTTCAACCTTGTCATCCCCACTAGAGTCTAAATGGAGATACCAGCAATTCAATTACACTGAGCCAGTACTCAAGGAAAAAAAAAAAAAGTATTTGTAGTTTAATAGCTGAAGCTTGGGGAGACCATGGCTGACGTGTCAATAAGGACTTAACAGACACACAATACAGAAGTTACCCTTCGCCAGTTCTCACTATTAATCTTTATGGAAGCATACAGACTTACTTGCTGGGAACTTACTTGCTGGGCATACCTGATCCTGGCTGGTGATGGGATGAGAAATCGTCATTTTAGGTATCCATTAGCACCCGCATACTTTCCTTTCTTAACACTGAATTGCCACAGGGAAGAAGGTCCAGTGCTCAAATGCTTTGCTCCAACTCTTTATTTTACCAGTCAGAAGTGACAGCTAACAACAAAATCCATAGCAATGTTTAGTATTAAAGAAAAACATGGAGGCTCTTGTCTGAAGCAGGAGGGGCGAGAGCTCGATGACACACTGCCTTGCAGTCTTTAGGCAAGACAGCCTAAAAGCTAGCTTAGTCTTTAGTGAACAAAGCCTGTTCTTTCCCTAGGCAGCTACGGTACTCTTTTATTTGAGGCTTTATGCTCAGCCAGTGTCTTGCAGAGGCAGTGTCAAGATTTTTTTAAACAGACCTCCTAATTTGTCCTCCCAGTCTCAGCAGAATAAGGCATGTTCCCTCTCTTTCTTTCACCATCACAGTCTAGCTGTCTTCAGGGACCTGAACTTTGCTCTGGAAGACACAACTCTCTTAAGCGGCTTCTACTCCAGATATTGCTTTGGTGCTCACCGTTTCATGAGGTGAGTGATCTGGTCCTGCTTCCTTCGCTCCATAGTCCATGACTTGCTCTTGGCGTGAAATTGCAGCAGCTCTACTTTGAAGTCCTGATGGTGCGTTGGACAATAGCTCTGAGGTTCACAGAGTTCCTGGTAAATGGAGGGAAAATGGATAAGGTCAAGTGGTTAGTATTGGCAGGTGCTGGGCAGACACAAGTAGATCGTTTATCCCAGGAGCTAGCATGTTCTCAGTGTGGGCAGAATCGTTGCTTATCCATGCCAGCACCTACAGGTGAGACAGCAGCATAGTCCGCTGGCTGAAACAAACTAGGAGTCAGGCAATCCAGGAGTATCTTTAGCTACATCAGCTCCTATGGGGAGAAAACAATCCTGGCTTTACATAAAAAAAAATTATCAGCTTTGCACAGACTATTTGGGAGGAAGGTCGTGGGAGCTCCACAAAACTGCCTTTTATGATATCAGTTCTCATCAGCTCAGTAATGGCCAAAACCAAAATTAATTAAATGTGAAGAATGAACAACAAAACAGAGAAGAGCATTGTGCAACTGTATGAAGTCCTTCTAGGCCCTCTACCTCAAAGAATATAACAGAGATGGAAGAGATACAGAGAACGGTGGCAAGGCTGATCAAAGTATGAAATGGCTTCCTAGCAAGGAAGAGTTGAACACACTGAGATTCTTCAGTCAAGAAGAAATGACTGAGGAGGGTCTGACAGAGGTCTATAAAACCCTGAGTGCCTTGGAGAGCGTGAAATGGAAAACTACACAGTCATTAGTAGTCATCACTACATAGAAAGTCACTATGTATGGTCCTATAGCACTACTCTCACACTTGTTCTGCTGTTGCTGAACAAAAGCAATTGCAAACACTCAAGCTTTCTTGTCATGACTGAGTACGTTTATCCTGTTGAGCATTTCCTATGGTTGATCCAGAGCAGAATTCACTAACTGTTCATGACCAAAGCACAGTACGTGGATGTGCATGTACGTAGATAGACATCTCAACAGTTTCCAGTTCCCTACTGGAAATTTCTCATCGAATAGCAGACAGTGCCCTGTTCTCTACCCACAGGGAGGTCAAACTTACCTGACCTAGGCTTGGGCCACTGTGATACTACTGTCCCAGCACCTGCCATTAAGTCAGTAGGTACCAAAAGACTGAAGCATGAACTCACAAACAGAGAAGTGAGGTGGGTCAGAGGGTCTGTGCCTTTCTCCCAAAACAGCAGAGCCTCAGGTACGTGCCAACCCAAGTGCCTAAACCAGCTACCCTCCTGAGAAAAATGAGAAAGGGCGGGCTGTGGCACTTCGGTAGCACTGAAAGCCAGTAACACCTCCCAATACCTATGTAAGAGACTTCACAATGGCAGTAAGAAGGCACAGATCCCTGCATAAGGGAAGCCCCTTCCCAAAATACAACAGGGGATTGCAAACCCCAAAGATTTGCCCCATCCCATGTTCCAATTCCTTTACTGAGCAGAGTTTCAAGCTACTGCTAAATGCCCACTGTTCTCTTTTCCTACCTGAAAGAAAACTCACCTTTTGGAGGCTATCAATCTCCCTGCTGTCTCACTGCACAGTGTCTTGGAAACGTGGTGTTGAGCACAGCACCTGTGTCCAAAACAGACAAGAAACATTCACCGTGAATCCTGACAACAGCAGCCAACAGTATGTTCAAACGCTGCACACACGCTGCCCTCCTCCTGGTTGTATCCTCACAGTAGAGTAGCCCATCTCACAGTAACGAGGAACTGCTTACCAGGAAAGGTCTCGCATGCTGCTTCTGCGTCACTCTGCAAGGAAGAAAATTGCCAGATATCAGCAGGTGCCTGCATGCTGTAGGAAATTTCATTTCGCCTGTTTATGGGCAGCGCTAGGCCAAAGAGCCCTAACTAAGGTAAATGCAATGTCTGTGTTCTGTTCAAATCTTGGTCTTTTCATCAAAGCTACTGTACAAGCACCGCTCGCTTTCCCTTACAAAAGGTAAGCCAGTCATCTAAGAAGCGTCTCGGGTCTCAAGCAACAGCCGAGCTGTCCCGGGGGAAAGCTCTAAGGCAGGAGGAACCAGGACACCGGCCCGGGGCCCATCGCTCCCGCGGCGCCTCTCTCCGCCTCCCCCCGCCTACGAGCCGCCCGGTCTGCCGGGAGAGAGGCGAGACGTCAGGCGGCGGCCCCCGGGACAAGCGGGCCGTGCGCGGGGACGCGCCGCCGGGCTCCGCGCCTACCGCCACCGGGGGCCGCGGCGACACCGGGGCCGGGCGACCGGGCGGCGCGTGGGGGGCCCGCCAGGCACGGCGGCGTCAGCGCGGCCCGGGACCCGCCCGTCGCCGGCCTCCAGCTCTCATCCGGGCACGGTGCTGAAGCGGCGGAATCCGCGCCTCAGGTCGGCGAGGGCCGTGCAGAGCCGCTGGCGGCTACTGGGCAGCGAGCCCAGCCTCCCGCGGTAGGCGCAGCAGCAGCCCGCAGCGGGCGTGCAGGCCGAGGCGAGAGCCCTGCCCGCGCGGAGGGTGCGGCTCCCGGCCGTGCTGTGCCGTGCCACGCCACGCCACGCCACGCCACGCCACGTCATGCCGGGCCGTTCCGTGCCGAGCCGAGCCGTGCCGAGCCACGCCGTGCCATGCTACGCCGTGCCGTGCCGTGCCGTGCCGAGCCGAGCCGAGCCGTGCCGTGCTACGCCGTGCCGTGCCGTGCCGTGCCGAGCCGAGCCGAGCCGTGCCGTGCTACGCCGTGCCGTGCCGTGCCGAGCCGTGCCGAGCCGAGCCGTGCCGTGCCGAGCCGTGCCGTGCCGAGCCGAGCCGTTCCGTGCCGTGCTACGCCGTGCCATGCCTCCACCTCCGCCGCCGCGCTCGAACGTCACCAGCTGCAGCCTCCAACGCGCCGCCCGGCGCCGCCCAATCGCGGCCACCGCCGCCAGAGGGCGGTCGGGCTGGCCGAGGGGCACGGCCGGAGAGGAGCGTTCCGATTGGGTCTCGACCACGTAACTCGCAGGCGGGGCGCTGCGCTTACCAGAAGGCTCGGCGTACTTAGCGAGCCAATCACCCTCCTCGGTGTAGGAGGGCGTGGTTTGCGGTGTGTAAAGCGTGACCGGCCGCAGACGAGGCGTCGGGTCTGTTGGGGCCTGGTCGTGTGAGCGCCAGTGTCTCGGCTGTGCCGGGCCTCCCTTCCCGCTGCTTTAGGCGCCGGAGGGTCCCTGATGGCCGAGAGAGGAAGCAGCCATGGTTCTCACCATGGGATACCTGCAATTCCTCCAGCGCTTTTGGTAATGAATCACTTAATTTGCAGAGCCTTTCAGCTGAACAGATTCCCTCTTACTTGGGACAGGTCTTGTTGTTGGAGCCCTCTGCCTCTGGTGTGAATGTGGTAAGTGTTGATGTGAGAACAGGCATCCCAAGAGGAGCCTGCTCAGTGTTCAGGTTGGTGCTTAGAGGCTGTGCCTGCAGCATCTCTCGTGCTGTGTCTTAGTGCTGGCTACTCCCTTCCCAGATCAGATGTTGAGAGGGATGAGGCCATCCTGTGTAGGAGGCAGAAGCAGATTGCCTATGGAAAGAACACTGTGGGCTACCAGCTCTTCCTTCAGCAAGTCCTCAGGTGAGGCAGTTCTGGGTCTATTTGCTTTCCTACAACCCTTCTGATTCTGGCTGGTTGCAGATGTTACTGGGGAGAAGTACCTGAAATATCACTTGAAGTGTCCCTTTTTCCTTCAAATGAGCTAAAAGCACCTTCACTGCCCTTTCATGTCCCCCTGGAAGGGGGAGAGGAGGAAGACTTGCTGCTAGATGAGGGGGATTTAAGAGGTTTCTACTCACTTATGAATTCTGTGCTTTGTTCTTGGCAGCCAGATTCATCCTCCTATTCCAAACAAGTACAAGAAATATAGCTGCTGCTCTTGGGATGTGGAGATGAGCTCTGTGTGCCTGGGACCCTTCTAACAGGTATCCTACTCAGGATGGGCAAGGACTTCTGGAAGACACTTTTGTCCATTGTCCTAGGTGTCTATTCAGTCGTATCTGAGATGCCCTTTGAGGGAAGGGAGAATGGAGGAAGTGTAGTCATGCTAATCTTGGACCTCTCAAACCTGAGTATCCTCCTCTGGGCTCTCACTTGACACTGGCTGTCACATTTCTGTTCTCAGGCAGCCCAAACACATTGACCGAACTTATTGTGCATAGCAGGCATCTTGTGAGACTTTGTGCTCTGTGGCACCTGAGGTCTCTTCAGAGGAGAGATTAAGACATTGCCCTGATGCCTGCCAGCTCTTCTGAACACTGCTTCCCTCTCTGCAGTGTTCAGCATCAATTCTGCCATCCTGGTAGCTGCTTTCTGAGGACTGGAGAAGAATAAAATGCAGTCTCCTGTGCTTGCACAGTCACCTATCTCTGTCCCATCAGTGCTGTGGTGACTGGAGTCTGAAATGCTCTGGGACACAGATCGAGGCTATAGGCATCTGTTATCCTGATGTCCCTTCCCTCTGTGCCACAGCAGAACACCTGCTAGGTGTACCTGACCACTTCACCCCGTGTCAGAGAAACAGCCCTGCTCGCAATGGCATCAAGGAACTCTGCTGTTTCTTGTCTGGACTGGTGAATGAGATGGCTGGCTGCTCCCTTGGGATCCGCAGCAGCGTGCTCCAGTGACCTGCAACCTCAAGAAACCCTGCGAGGAGGGGCCGGTATGTCCGAGCCCTGCTAGCGGTGCTGAGGCGGCTGGGCGGCTGATGGGCTCGGCACCCCACGGAGCTGCTCTTTGCTCTGGCCCCGCAGCTCCAGCCAGCGCCTCCGGGTCCCGCGTCGCCGTGCCTCCCCCGGGACGACCGCGTTGCCTGGCCGCGCCGCCCGGTCCGAAGCGCTCCCGGCACGTCTCGGTGCCGAGCGCCGCCGCAGCGCGGGGAACGCGGGCGCGCTGCTCACGGGGCAGCGGCAGCGCCGCAGGAGCGGCCGCCCGGTGAGTGCCCGCGGGACCGCCCCGCCGTCTGCAACGGCCGCGCGCTCACCGGTTCGGTCCCGGCCGCTCCTCCGCCCAGCGGCCGCCGGTCGCGCCCCTTCTCCTCCCTTCCCCGCGGCGGGAGGGGTTGGGGCTGGCTCAGCGCTGGGGCCGGCCGACAGCTCTCCTCTGAGCCTCGATTAAGCCCGGCTTCGGCTTTCCCTTCTGCTTCCCGTCCGCGTCCCAGATCAGGATCGAAATGGCCATTGACAACCAGAACGTAAACATGCTGGTTTACGTTTGGATCCGAGTTATTACAAGATTTCAAGTCATTACCTTAATTTAATCTGTAAGCAGTTGTAATTGTTACATTATACTGAAATGCTCTTTGTTCCATCGAGTCAGAGCAAGTCAGAGTATTCTGACGGTGACCAAGAACTGGTGCCTAAGAAATCAGGTTGGAAGATTTTTCCAGCAGCAATCCTGGTTTCCAGTGATCTGCCACTAAAGGATTTCCCAAGTTGGAAGTGTTTAGTAGTCCTGAGTGTGCTTTTCTTTTGTCAATGTGATGGGTGGGTATGGAGGTTTTGTTTCTTTTCTGATCATTGTAAACTTGTCGCATTCCTAGCGAAGAGTTCCACTGTTCAACTAATTGAAGGGGAGCTGGGGGTAGTGGTGGTGGTGCAGAAATAGGTGCTTGACACTTGTTTGGAACCTGCCAGTTCAATTTGGTACTCATAGTCAGCCTTTGTTCGCTCTTTCCAGACAATTCAAGAGTCTATAGAACTCTGTCTACCCTGCCTCACTGTCTTTTTCCAAAGTTAATAATTGTCTTAATTTCACTGCTTTTTGTACAGAGGTGTTCCACAGCTTTCCTCATTTTCAATGCCTTCTGTAGAATTGTGAGTGTGCACATGCACCTCCAGAAGGTGATTGGATAGCTCAACACCTATTCTTATGCTTGCTTTCTGCATTGTTGACAAACTGACATTTGGGAGAACGGGAGCGGGGGAAAGAATGGTTCTTCTGTCATCTTTTATCTGCTACAGAGCCTTCAGAGATTGCTGGAGGTAGCAAATCTCTGCCCACTGACTTAACGGTCTTTGGGTCAGGATCTGTACTTGTAAAGAAACAGAGCTAGAGGGAACAGGTAGAGGTCCTCTGGTCTATCCTGCTCTCCCAAGGAAGACCAGAAGTTCACCTGTTGTCAGCTTGAGATACTCTTGTAAAAACAACCATACTGGGTCAATTGAAAGTCTTTCTAATGAATATGCTGTTTCTGAAGGCACCTGTAAAATAGTTTTCATTCTCAGCACTTTGTTTTTGTTTGTTTAACATACGGTCTTGTTTGAATTCTCCCTAGTTTGTGTCCTCCCAACATCTCTGGATAGCTAATGTTTTAAGCATTGACTGTAGTTCATCCTTATGGATGATGTTCAGCAGTGTATGCCTTGGGAGGCATAAAAGATAGGATATGTAATGATACTACCCTAAAATGCTCTCCAGCAGCTAGCCACTGAGTAGTATTAATTACAAAGACATTTACAGTAGTTGAATCTAGTTCATGATTCCCTAGCTTGACCACAATACCACAGCAGTTTCAGAAGGCTCGCTAGAGTCAAGATAGGTGATCTTTTCTGCTTCTTCTTTATAGATAACGGCTGTTACTTTGAAAGAGAAAACAGATTAATTCTTGACAAACTGTGTTGGAGATGAGTAGTAGTCTTAGTGATTTCCACAAACAACTTACATGGACCAGATTATTATTATTTTTTAAATTATAGGCAAATTCATTGGTTCATAATCCTTAGCTTATCTTCTTGTCTTTTTCCACATAGGCAGGTTTTGGCCTCTTTCACACTCCTGGTATCTGATTCACCCTTCATGAATCTGTCATTATTTCAACCAGTTCATGAAATATCCTGAGATATTTAAAGGTCTTCAGACCCAGCGAGCCTGAAAATACGGCATTTTTCTAAGCACTCTCTATGCTTTTGTTGTCTGTATCTTTGCCAGATATTCTTGTTATTGTTTAACTGCCCTTGTCACCAGCTCACAGTTCCCATTATCACCATCTGTCCTTTTGCTCACCAAATCCCAACGTACAGCAGGAGAAAGGCACATAGATTTGTTAAAACATACAGTGGTGTATCTGAATGGAATTTGGGAGCTGTTGAAGAAAAGGGCCATGTTAAAGTAGATCAGTTGTATGGATTTCAGATCAGGTACCAGGAATGTTTGTATAATAAATACCTTGGATTTGATATTCAATAAACTGTACAGCACTTGCTTGGTGATGTTACTTCCCCTGTGCTTGTCCTAATTTATGTAGTGGATTCTCAGGGTGAGTAACTTTTTTTTTTTCTCCTTACCTGGACTGATCCTAAAGTTAACAGATTCTAGGATGTGGTACAGGATCCATGTAGTTGATTGAGATTGTTCTCTATGTTGGCTGGGAAGGATGGCAAAAGTAACTCATGATTTTGAGGCTTTTAGAGAGGCAAAGATGGATTTTGTGTTGAACTTGGCTGTAGTCAGCAAACATGTATGTTGTCTTACATTGTGGTCAGGCACAGCAAGGGATGTGTCTCTTGATTAGACTCTTCCAGAGACTCCATGGAGTTTCCAGGGAACACAGTAAACAGTAAGAGCTGCAAAGAAAGCAGGGGCACACTTTACTCAGTGCTGACCATGCTGATTCTGTGGATTTAAATTTTCTCATTTTCTGAATTTATTCTTCCTTGTGCTTGCTGTGCTTTTCTGATGAAAGGTATGCTATCTGGGATTTGTGGAAGGTGCAGTCATGCCATGCAAAGGTGGGTCCCTGGGCACTAGGGGACGATGGGGGAAGAGGATATAAAAAGGGCTGTATTTTGTTATACTGTTTCTATAGTCAGAAGTTGGAGTGGCAGTACCCAGAATAGCCCAGAGCAGAGGAGACAGATGGATATATATGATATACTGGTGGTCATTCATGTTAATTTTCTTCCCCAGCTCCATCGTGGACATCACAGGAGAGGGAAAGAGCTTGCTTGTTGGAGAGGAGTTGGTTCACTGACCAGAAGACTACTTGTAGGCTAGGGGCTTGCTGTCTAGTTAGAAGACTGACTTGAGCAAGTACCGAGTGGAGCAGAAATCCGCTCTTCTGTAGCGGGCTGTGGTGACAATTGGTGTGTCATGCTTCGCTGCTTAAGGTTTCCAGAGGTGGCCATCACTGTGTGGGTTGGTGCAAGGGTTTTGGTCTTTCCTGAGATGTGATGACTCTTTTTCCCTCCATAACCTTTCCCTGATCATCCAGATGTGGCCTGTGATGGCAGTTCCTCCAATGTGCAACTGTTAATTTGTCTGGCTGGATTTTACTTGTATCCACATCAAGTCTCCTCTGCCCCCCAACTTTTTTGTGGTGTGTTTTTTTTGTTGTTGATTTGTTTGGTTTTCCCTTTTTTCTTTTTTTTTTTTTTTTTTTACTAGTTTAAATAGTTATCAGAGATGAGGTCAATGCAAAAGTGGTATGGATTTGACCAGAGGTCAGTTTGCAAAGTGGGTGTGTAAGTTTATGGGGTAAAGAGAAATGCTCAGACCCTTGTCTGGCTCTAGGAAGCACAAGAGTGAGACTTTCCTCTTGTTTCTTTTGTCTCAAGATTGTGTTTCACCATATGTCTAGTCTTAACTCTCCTTGTCCCACCATGCATGATTTTGGCTTTTCTGTGGCATCAAACTTAGCAGCTGGACTATTTGCTATGTGACAGCTCAAGGTGGCTCCTGTGGTTCCACAGCACAGGCGTGCATGTCCTATCTCTCATCTGTCACCCATATCCAGAAATGCAGCTTGCGTGTATTTATTCAACTGAGGGTTTGATGATATTAGTAGGCAACTGAGATCACCAGCTTTTCAGCGTGTTTGTGAAAATAGGCTTCTTTAAGAACTGATGGTGCAGCAGCAAGGCCTTGTGAATTCTGGGAGCTCTGCAGTGACTGTGGCATCTGCTGTACTTCAGTTTGGTGCATTCAGACTTGTGTACACACTCAGTAAAATTCTTTGTGCTCAGGGTTTTTTTTTGAGGAAAAAATGGTAGTGAAGGAGGTGATCACATCTCCTCTTTCACCTCCAAACTCTAACTGGTGTATATTAATGCTCTGCCAGTAAGTTCTGGATATCCAGAATGTAAGCTGGAGTGAGGAAGGCTTGTGCTGTCTGTGTCCTCACTTACTTTGTCCCACTTCCTGAGGCTTGCTCCATTTATGTAATGTCCTTTGCTGCCCCACCTATCTCACAACGATTGCATCCTTTCTTGCTTGGTCAGAAGGAAACTGTCTCTATTTAGCACAATCTGTGCAAACAAGACGGATTCTGGGACCCATGTCTGGAAGTAACCAGCTCCAGCTCTGTGGGCACTGGGGAACAGTAGGGAGACTGTGGGTAGCTGGTGAGCTAGAAAACTAGTCTGCTTTGTGATGCTGTGCAGCTCATTTGTACATGAAGCATGAACAATTGTGGTGACTAGCTAAGGGAGTTGAACTGCGATGTTTGTCAGCATGCACCTGGGGTCAAACCTTCCTCCAGGAAAGGCAGTTAGCATGATGCATTCAGCAACAAGGTAAGTGCAGGATATTACTAGATGGGATACAGAGATGCTGGAGAGGATATTGTAGTGCTGACCCACTCACAGGACCATGGGACAAGTGTGGAAGATAAGGCTGCAAATGTGGCAGGACAGAAGTTGAGCTGTTTTGAATAGCTCCCCATTTTGTCTCATGCAGAGCAAGCTTCCTGGGAAGACCTGAAGCCATATCCCAGGACCTACCTTCCAGGCAATGCAGGCTTTTGTAACCACCCTTCCTGGTCAGCTCCTTGCAGCCAAGACACTGCTCTCAAGTGGCAAACTTGCATCTCAAACATCTACTGAGGAATCATTTATGTTGGAGAAGACTTTTTTTAGTTCGCCTTTCCAACAGGTACTGCAGAGCAGAGCCAGGCCCAAAAAGCCTGTGTTCTCAGATTTGGCTAGGCCTCCAGTGTTTTTGTTTTTTCCTGCCTGCACAAGGCAGTAATGAGCCGTCCCCCTTTCTTTAGCCTGGGCCTATGCTGGGAATTCCCTGTTGTTGAGTGTCTGAGAATTGGATACATCTTGGATCTTTACAGCCTGTACTGGTGCTTCTCATTGCTGCTTTTCATTCTTGCCCTTCCAAGAGTTCATATGCCTCCATGGCAGAAGTGCTGAGATACTAGCAACCTCACGTTCACACAAGAACAAGTCCCAGGCCCCAATATGAAATGATCCACAGGAGGGGGTGGCAGAGGGCTAAAGGAGCAGAAGCCACAGGGTAGACTAGCTGCGCTTTGCCTTCTCCGGTGAAGGACTTGGGCTCCTGCCTCCAAAAGCAGAAGAAATGTGGAGAAAAAGATGCCCCCAACACAGAGCAGGCTAGGTGCCACCTAATCCTACGCTTGCCGCTCTGGTCATTGCTGAAGCCACGTTACACAGACGCCCCCCCCCCCCCCGCGCGGCTGAGTAGGCCTCGCCAGGCCTGACTGTGGGCCCAGCTAAGGCCGCGCAGCCACTCCCGGCGGGCGGTGCCGCGGGGGCAGCACAGGTCCCGCCCGGCGCGGGGGGGCGGGGCGGCTGCCGCGCTCCGTCCCGCTTCTCGCTGCCCGGCGGCCCTCAGGAAGGGGGCGGATCCCCGGCCGGGCGCGGAGCCCGGCGCGCCCCGGCGCTGGTTCCAAGTCCGCAGGCGCACGCCGCTCCCGCGGGACCCAGACGGCCCGGATCCGGCTGCGGCCAAGGAGAACTAGGGCCTGGCGGCGCGCGGGAGGACCGAGAGGCCCCAGAGCGGCGACGGCATCCGGCTCGCCCCCGCCTCGCCCTGCCGTGCCGGTGACGGCCGCTGGGCCTCGCTCGCTGCCGCGCCGCAAAGGTTTGTGGGGCGGGCCGGAAGCGGAAGCGAGCGGCGCCCCAAGTTGCGGCGGTTCTGTGGCGGCTGGGCCGCTCGGCGCGGGGTCGCGGCCCGGCCCTTCCGCTTCCTCCCGGGAGCCGGTGGCGGGCGCGTCTGCGCGTGCGGCGGCAGCCGGCGGCGAGTGACGGCGTGTCCCTCCGCAGCGCTGAGGGGCGGTGCGGCCTGGCCCGGCCCATGGACCGGCACAAAGT
Source organism: Grus americana (assembly GCF_028858705.1). Taxonomy (NCBI): domain Eukaryota; kingdom Metazoa; phylum Chordata; class Aves; order Gruiformes; family Gruidae; genus Grus; species Grus americana. The sequence goes on along the minus strand of NC_072865.1, from coordinate 197,101 downwards.
GAAGCGGCAGCGGCTGGACCGGATCTGCGAAGGTGAGGCGGGGCGGGCCCTGCTCGCCAGCGGTGGTGCCGCCGCGTGGGGACACGCCCAGCAGCGGCCCAGCGCCCGAGCGGCGGAGACCAGCGCCGGCCGCGGCAGCGTTGCCCTTGTGCGGCGGAGACCCTGGCCCGGCCGCTGCTCTCCCTGTCGAGCTGAGGTGCCCATCCGGCCGGCGGCGAAGAGACCGGCCGGCGGCTTGTCCGGGTCCTGCTGCCTGCGGGTGGGCTTCCACCCGGCGCTTCTGCAGCACGCTGCTTGCGGCCCCGCTGCTGGGGGGCGTCGGTGCCTCGCCCTTCTAGAAAGGGGTGTCTGCCAATGACTGTCGGAGGCCCTGTGGACGTACAGGTTCTTCTGGTCACTTAAGGAAGAAATAGACTTAGTATCTTGGCCTGCTGAGGTGTATGTGGGGGAAGTTAATGGGGAGCAGGGCTGAAGTGGCTTTATAACTAGTTTCAGGAGCCTAGAGTAAGATGGCACGCTTCTGAGTAGACCACCTCTATTATCTTGTTATTGATAAAACATGTTTTACTTTTCTTTATATAGAGGTGGCAGAGAGGTTTGGGTTTTTTCCCTAGCTTCATTTCCCTGTGTGTGTTTCCTATTTATTTCTGTTGCTTTGACCAATCCCTTTCTAAATACTATAGAACTCTGACAGAACTAAGGACTTGTTAGACTAACGAATGAGGGTTCCAGAGTTCTTGTTTTTCATCTAATCGCTCCTGCTGACTTTCTTAATAGGCATACGTCCTCCTATTGTGAATGGCCCAATGCCAGCACGGCCACTGGTTGCACTCCTGGATGGACGAGATTGCACTGTGGAGATGCCCATTTTGAAGGATGTTGCTACAGTGGCATTTTGTGATGCTCAGTCAACTCAGGAAATCCATGAAAAGGTGGGCAAGAAAATGTGCAAGCATTTGGATATAGAGCTCTGCCTCTTAGTGTAACCAACGCAGAGATTGATTTGGACTGGTTTTTGTTGTAGGTGCTGAATGAGGCAGTAGGAGCTCTGATGTATCACACCATTACCCTTTCTCGTCAGGATCTGGAGAAATTCAAAGCCCTCAGGGTCATTGTGCGTATTGGCAGTGGCTATGACAATGTTGACATCAAATCCGCTGCAGAATTAGGTATGATGACACCATTAGGGCTCTGTTGCGATGAGAACTGAATGTGAAGTGGAACACTGCACATGTTTTTCTGTTGTGTACCTGAGTGCATTTAAAACCTTGTATGTAAAAAGATGCGGAGCTGCTTAGTATCAGGCATCTTTAGGAAGCTGACCAATATGGGAGCTGGTAGGTGGCTTGAAAGAGAGATTCTCAGCTTGCTCTGCAATCTGACTATGTGGGATTCAGAAACCTGAATGTGGTGTCTAGGTAACTTTTGGTGAGGTGGCTTTGGGTTGTGTGTGGGGAAAGAAGTGAGCAAGCTCTGTCTGAAAGCAGCCTGCAAATGCTGATGCAGGATAAACTCACTGTAAATGCTTGATAAGTGAGTTTTCCTGTTAATTTTTTTTATATGCAGGTGGGTTCTGATTCAACACTTTATTATTGATCCCTTTAGAGCCCTAGGCATGTGAAGAGTCTCTGGATCAGGTGACGAAAAGCTGCTATTTATTAAACGTATGACAGGGAGACTTTTGGACCTTGTAGTCTCCTAGGTGAGGTGGATCATCTAAGTACCCTGCCCTTTCTTTTTTAGGTTTGTGTCAGTGATTTGAAACCTTACTTAATGTAATGCAGATTGGATTAAGTTTAAATCAAATGCAAGTATTTATATATAAAATTGAAATAGGCATTACATTTTCCAGATCTGTAAGAACAGATGGATTGCAAATAAATGAAGAGTGCATATTTGTCTAGTGCTTGAATTAGGTCTAAAGAATCTTCTCATCTGAATGATTCAACTGAGTAGTCTCAAGAGTTCCCGGCAAGGTCTTTGACTCTCATCCGGCCATTATGTTTTTGGGCTGAGTTTGGAACTTACTTTGCTCTTAGGGTTCTCTACTTAAAGTCACCATCCATGTCTTTGATTCATTCAGATTGAAAGCTTTCCCTTTCCCCTCACTCCACACTCATTAACCCAAGGAGAAATCGGTCAAAGTTCTTTCAATGTGAGACTGCTGCTTGCCACTTTTGCTTTGGAGCGATAGTATGATGACCCTTATGCATGGCCAGATTTGATTTTTCATGGACAATTATTGATTATTTTCATGCTTAGCCAGGCCCTTTAATTCATTCTGAGGTAAGATACTGTTCCTTACATGTTCTGAATCTTCAAATCAAACCAAAGGGCTGTTGTGTGTGTTTGCATTTTCTTACATTTAGGCATAATATTGCATGTAATCACAAATTTGAGTCTACCTGCATAAAAGATGAATGCATGTAGCTTGTCTGAAGTTGAACAAGATGGTAACCAGTGAGATGAGAAGAAGTTAGGTTTCCCTATCTCCTCATCTCATGTCCTCCGAGTCGCCTGTGGCATTATGGCACAATTGCAGAGGATTTGATAGAGAAAAGGAGTCAGCTATCTGGGATTGTGTGTGGCCATTGCTCTCCTGGGAGACCATGGTCTGAGTTTAGTTGAATGTCTCCTCTGTAATAGGCTTACAAGAGTGATACATTGCTGAATTTTATGTGCCTTCAACCATTGCCTAGATTTTATTCCTAGTTTTTAGGTAGGAAGTGGACTTTTGAGGAGGAAGAGTTTCCTTGGTTTGGCAAGTGGCTGGGGTTACGTTTGGGAAGAGACCATTTTTTCATCTAGTTATTTTTATTTCTTGGCTGGTTTGCTGAATGAAGGATAGCAGCAGTGAAGCGGTATGTTGCCAGCCCCTGCTTCCCTTCCCCTCTTCCCCCCCTCCTTTTTTTTTTTTTTTTTTAAAATAGGCTGCTCAGGAATGACCAGATTTTGCTACAGTGTTCATCTTTGCCATTCCTGACAGTAATTTGTGCTTCCAGGGTTTAAACTCTGTTTGCATTAGTAATTTACCTGATAATTCTAGCCATTGGTTTTATGGTCCCTTGTGATTGTATGTTATTCTAGAGTGGGAGCGTTTATGTGATGTTATTTTTAAGTGTAACTTCAAATGGATTTAGAGAGGCTCCTGTGGCTTTTCTTTGCCTTTAACGAGTTAGTTACTTATTGTTGCTCTTGGGGAAGCTGATGCTTGCAGTGAGCATCTGGACTGTGAGGCGTGAAAGAGCTCGACCATCTGTCTTAATTCTTCTACAGTCTGCCAGTTAATCTGTCAGGAGTATCTCTGGAGCAAGTGCATTTTTTTGGATGCAGATCATCTAAAACAGTCAGTTTCTTGCATCACTTGAATGACCCAGTTTTCTCATTTCAGCCTTTCTCTCCTGCCCCGCCGTGTGTCAATCAAAGGGATATTTGCAAGGAAGGAATGGTATTTCCTTGGGGTTAAAAAGCAGGCTGGTTGCAGCTGGCTGGTCGCATCTATATTGCTCTAGAATGAGCCTCTGAAATGAGTCCTGTGTTTCCTGGCAGTAGTTCTGGAGCACTGAATTATCTTTCAGCACTTATGCTTTAAGAGCTCTATGTTTGTTTAGCGTTGTGATGCTAAAAATCTTATATGACCTCTGTGGCTTTGTAGGCATTGCAGTTTGCAACATCCCTTCCTCCTCAGTAGAGGAGACTGCTGACTCCACCCTCTGCCACATCTTGAACCTCTATCGCCGTGTTACTTGGCTACATCAGGCTATGCGGGAAGGGAATCGAGCCTCGAGTGTAGAACAGATTCGAGAGGTGGCTGGAGGCGCTGTGCGTATCCGTGGGGAGACTTTGGGCATCATTGGACTGGGTAAGTGATGGGAATTGTTAAATTGAAAAGTGAACTGTGAAAGTTTTTGGGAACCTAAGAGTCACAGACTGAAAAAAGTGATAATTTTACAGCTGTTCATTGTGAAACACACTGACTCATAAGGAATGCTAGTGCCCTATTCTGTGATGCTGGATATCTTCAAGAGTTGGGTGTATGTCATGGGATTGGGGAATTTTTTTTGTATTCAAATGGCTAGAAGAATTGGAACATTCAGACAGCTCTTCTCGGTGACTGTTTCCCTGTGTGCTAGGCTCTGTATCAGTAACAAAGCCACCTGAAAGCTACCAATTCCTTCTCCAAGTTCTTGTAATCAGATTATTACTGCCTCTGACTCAGGATCCAGATTTGGTTTGAAAAACAGAGCTCTTTCTAGGCTAAGCTCTGGCTATTGCATGGGGAAGGACTAGAATTAGCCACATGGGATCAGCACTGAATAACCTCCTCTGGATCCCTATGGCAATCCTAGGGGTTTCCAGGGCTGCAGTACCTTGGGCCCTGGCAGTAAACTCCAGTGTAGGCTCCCAGTCTATCCCAGTATCTTGTCTTTAAAAATTTGTTTTACCTTTCCTTGATGATTGTGGGTTTTCTTTTGTGAAGGCCGAGTTGGACAGGCAGTGGCTCTGCGAGCCAAGTCCTTTGGCTTCAACGTGATTTTCTATGATCCCTATCTGCCGGATGGAGTGGAGCGATCCTTGGGTTTACAACGAGTAGGAACCCTGCAGGATCTACTAATGCACAGCGATTGCATCACATTGCACTGCAGCCTGAATGAACATAACCATCACCTCATCAATGACTTCACTATTAAACAGGTGCAGCAGGAGCTTGATTTCCCCCACAGAGCACTGTGGAAATGAATGCAAACAGAAACTGCTGCTTTCACAGAGGCTGAGAGCGTGTGAATCCTGCTGCCTCTGTCGTGTGCCTCCTGCTGCCTTTGGAGGCTGGTAGCGTGTGGATCCGGGTGCCTGTGCTTTGTGCTGTATAGAATTTCATGTTAAGAGAAGAGTAGGATTGGCTCTTTTTTGCCAAGTAATTTCATTTATAAAGAATGTTTTAAATGATTCAATAACTTCAAATTACCTTTAAAATACATAATTGACTCTGCTGGTTAATGCCAGATGTGGTGTGGCTGGGGCTGTGTAAGTTTGTTTACACAGCTCTGCCAAAGCCTCTCTGCCCAAGCCCACTGCAAAGTCAGTCTCGGGCTCTACTCTGCTAGTCTATGAATACTGTTCAGTGCTTTCATGAGAGACAGCTGGACGTTGTAGTCCAGTTTTGTGTAGCTGGATACTTGATTCATGTCCTCTTTCTTTTTTAATGTAGTAGGATGAATATGGAGTGCAGAACTTGAGAGTTCCACTTTTGCCCTTGTTGTCTTGTGGTTTTGTTTGTTCATTTTTAAAGCAATTTCTCAAGCATTGCTTGCAGGCATTTCCCCTGTGGTTAGCTTTGCAGTGAGAGCACTCCTAGTTCGTCCAGGCCTCATCTAATCACTGCAGGCTCCTGCTCATTTCCAGTAGACTTCCCAAGATTCACTTAGCTTCCATGAAAAGTCTCATTCTCAACCCACTTAATATTTTTCTTCTTCCAGATGCGCCAGGGCTGCTTCTTAGTGAACACAGCCCGGGGAGGGCTGGTAGATGAGAAAGCCTTAGCACAAGCCTTGAAAGAGGGGAGAATCAGAGGAACGGCATTGGATGTGCATGAGTCTGAGCCTTTCAGGTAATGTTGTGCCTGCATGCCTGCTGCTATCTTGTGAGTCACCTATGCTGGATGATTCTTTTGTTTTATTTTTGTTATTTGAGTTACAGTGATACTCGAGAGGACAGATGAGGTTATCACTTCTGGAGAGAAACCACTTTTTTTTCTTTTTTTTTTCTTTTTTTTTCTTCCCCCCCACAGCTTTGCTCAGGGGCCCTTAAAAGATGCACCCAATGTGATCTGCACCCCTCACACTGCCTGGTACAGTGAGCAGGCTTCCATTGAATCCAGAGAAGATGCAGCTAAAGAGATCCGCAGAGCTATTACAGGTAATGAGGAAGACTGCATGCTCTGCAGCTGCTGCTGAATTAGTATTCTTTTGTTAGTTCACTGCAACAATTATGCCGATTATTCTGAAAACTTAAGACTCAGTAGCTGGTTTCTGGAACTGGAGCATAAGTTGGTAATTGTCTCTTTGCCTTCTGAGAATCTTGTAACTAATGCTGGAGGGGCACTTTCCCTCCCTGGGAAGGCCTTGTACCTAGCACATCTTCCAAATCCTTTGCAATAATTCCTTTGACAGTTATACCGTACACCTTTTTTTCTGGAGTAGTACGTATTGTCTCTTGGGGAAGGCTGAGGCATTGCAATTGCAGTTTGTGGCCAATAATTTCCACGTGATCACAGAAGTGGAAAGGAATGATCAGTTTCTTGTCTTCTCCAGAGACCAGTTGTTCAGAGGAGAGTCTCCCCTGCCCAGTGTTATCCTGTGGAGGTAGATGGAAAAGGTGTTGCGCATTTCCTTTCTACTTTCCCTTGTAAATGCTTCAGGGAACGAGCCCCTCCTACTTGTGTCCTGGGGGTTTTTTTGTCATTCTTGGCACTCTTGCAGGTCACATACCTGATGCTTTGAGGAACTGTGTTAATAAGGAGTACTTGCTGTTAGCAGCTCAGTGGTCCAGTCTTGATCCTGCAACTGTCCACCCAGAACTCAACGGAGCTGCAGCTTACAGGTGAGATATCTAGGTTGTCCAAGTTACTGCTTCCAAGCCTATCTTCCTACTGAAGTAGGTCAACATCCTTCTTTGGGTTTGAGACCTGCCTGTACCTGCATGCAGGTATGTTTCTGTTCCCATATACTCTGTATATGAGCTCTTTCCAGAAACTTAACAGCAGCACTTCTGAAGCTGTACTCTAGGATTTAGCATTTACTTGGTCATATTTAGTTCCAGCTGCATACTGGTTAGTTTTTCCAAATCCTTGCAAGATCTGCCCAAGAGACACCTTAATATAAGAAAGCCTGCTGGTTGCCTGAAAAAAAGTTGGATCTTAACATTTGAAGTTGTGCATATCATTAGGGCTGTACAAAGCACAGTTCTTATCTGTAGCCCAGATATGGGCTATTAAAGAGACACTGCCCAGTGGATTTAGGCCATGGTCTAAATAGGGTGTATTTCAGTTTATTTGTCTGTTACAGGCTTCCAAGTGATTGTGGGTAGGTTGCTTCCCTTCTGTTTTTCTCCCATTTGCAAAGTAGGAAATATATTCTTTCCCTTCTCTGAGAGATCTACAGAGCTTCAAATATATTTATGGAGAAGGCACAGGGAGGCAGAATGGAAGTAATGGAAGAATGGTTCATTAGCAATTCATGAGCATTGCTCTCCCATTTTTCCTCTTACGTGTAGCTGTTTTAGTTCAGCTCCTTACTTTTTCTATCTTAGAGCCCAGTGAAGGATAATCGTAGAATCACAGAATGGTTTGGGTTGGAAGGGACCTTAAAGATCATCTAGTTCCGCCCCCCCTGCCATGGGCAGGGACACCCTCCACTAGACCAGGTTGCCCAAAGCCCCATCCAGCCTGGTCTTAAACACTGCCAGGGATGGGGCCTCCACAGCCTCTCTGGGCAACCTGTTCCAGTGCCTCACCACCCTCACAGTAAAGAATTTCTTTCTAACATCTACTCTAAATCTACCCTCTCTTAGCTTAAACCCATTACCCCTTGTTCCATCATAACTGGCAGCTTGCACTCCTCCTGCTGATGGGGAAGGAATTTCCAGCCCTTCAGGGTACCTTCATACGGTGCCTCACACTGTTTCCCACTGGAGATAAACTTTGTACCTGTTTCCCAAATGCTTAGTGTGTGACCCGAGACTCACTCTCTCTGAGAACAGGTACCGTTTGGTATTGGGATATAACTGCTACTCTTCAGCTCTGTAGACTTTTCCTGTGTTCTATCTCTAGAGCATTTCTGTTAGAAAGACGGTTTTGTATTCAACAGGTGCCTGAGGGCATGGCTCCTGTCTCCTTGCATAATGCTGTTGGACAAGCTTGTAATTTCTATGTTTTTGTTGGTTTTAGGTTTCCTCCAGGAGTAGTGGGAGTAGCCACCCCTGGGCTACCAGAACCGCCAGTAGTGGAAGGGATTGTAGCTCATGGGATCCCTTCTGTTTCTCACTCTGCACCGCGTACCCCTTCCCCAGGAGAGACAAGCAAACTGGATGCAGACAGAGAGATTCCTGCTGACCAATAGCAGCATCTTTCGCTCCTCTGGCAGCAGAAAAAAGGAGGGTATCTCCTCCTAGGACCTTCTTTAACACCCTACAGAGACTGTGTCCTGTTCATACAGGATGGGAGAATGCATTTCATTACCGGCAAACTTTAGTTCTTGCCTTTATTTTGTAACCCTTTAGTTTTAATCTCTCAATGAATCTTTCTCCTTCTCTGGGGCAAGGCAGCAGACACCTTGCCTCCCCTCAGAAATACTTGGTTTAACCAATGATTTTTCCCATATATCTGCTTCGGTTGTCTGTGACAGGGAACTGTCCTTGTGCACTTGAAAACAGAAGTGGAGCTGCCTGATCAGGGATGGCCCTCAGTGTTCCTAACACCAGACTTCAGTGCACGCTTTTCAGTTGTGACTTGTAGCTTAAATTTAATTTGGCTGAACCTCTCTAAGTGTAGCCACTGGGAATATTAGAAAAATATTAGTGATTTGGAGAAGTTGTGACTATTGTCTTTATTATGCCCTTGGTAGAATGCAGTCTAGGCTCAGCTCTGTGTATTATTTTGCTTGTTATTAAGGTTTCCTGTGAGAACAGACATAGTGCAGGCATTGCTAGTTCTTGACCATACAAAGCTTTGTCTATGCAGTACTAGGCCTGAAGTTAACAGTAACAGTCTCAAAGCCGGCCTTGTAAAAAAATTTGGAAGGGATTAAAACGTCATCAAATGTGTTCTGGTGGCCACTGTGTTTGTGAGGCTTCAAGAATAGTTCACCCTAGAGTCTGTGTAACTCGGAGAAGGCAAGAGAATGCAGAAATGGGAAAAACTTGCACTGTGAGACAGCAAGTAGCAATAACTTGCAGCTGCAGTTGCTGGTTCCTCACACACATGTACCTCGCAGTCTAATGGTGATGTTTAGCCACACGTTAGAATTGTAAGCTTTGTGCTACAGATTTTTTTTTTTTTTTTTTTGCATAACTGCATCAACTGGAAGTAACATACCAGTGCTAGTGACACTTGTCTCTGGGCTGACGGAGAAGGCAGCTTTCAGCAGTTGACCAAAGTAGTCTACTTTTGCTCTGCTAGCATATACCGCATCTCCAACAGTGGGCAGGGCAAGGCAGTGGGGTTTTTTTACATGATTAAGCTTTGTGATATTAAAGGAGAAAGAACACTCTTAGCTTGTCACCTGAAGCCAAGGCAGGATTGCTGCTTTCAAGTCTCTTCCCATTTCCCAAATGATTGAATATGAATCACTTCTTTAAAGGGGTATGGAGTCTTCAGCAAAACAGGTTCCACAGGAGATTTTCCTTAATTCCAAATATTCCTTTAATTTCATCTTGTTACGCTTTAGTTACAACCTTTCCGTGCACAAGATGTAACAATTCCTCATGGATTTGTTCATGTCGTGTGGGTATATTAAAGTCGGTGCTATATGGGAGGCATACCCTATGCGTGGGTTTGTCTGCCTCTCTTGATTCTTCCCTCTGTTGTGTGTCTGACTGTAAGCTGAACAGCTGGGCACAGACTGGAAATACACATTGAGGTGTTGACAAAATCCTCTGTTCAGGCTATTTACAGTTTGGGAAGCTGAGGAAAGCTTTCGGAGTCACTAAGTTTTCAGATTTTTTTTCCTGGTTTTAAAGCTTTCTGCAATACTGCCTTCATGTAATGGCTTACTACTGATACAGTGAAGTGATTCACTCCTTTCTTGTCCACCCCCCACACTCCTCAGCAATTCAAGAAAGGAAAATAGGCAAGAAGTAAACTTCAGGTGTTTTCTTACTGATTTTACACTTTAACTGTTTAGCATTAGTGAGATACTAGTTCTCTAGTGCTGAGTGTCTTTTTTGATAAGTTGTCTCGGTGAAGGTTTTTGGCTTCTGTGTTTTCATGGATAATGCTGATTCTACTTAATTCATATACCTCCTTGGCTGCTCAGGTTTAGCAGATCGGACTGGGACTGGTGGTAGGCACAAGTTGCAGGAGAACTTTTTCTGAACAAAAACCTAGAGCTCAGAAGCACTTTGGTTGCAGCTGTACCTAAAATAGCCAGCAGCACTTTCCTGAATTCTCTAATCTCTAGGAAATCTAAATTTTACAAGCTACTAGCTCGGAAAGCTGCTGTTCTGACAGGCAGATTGGGAAAAGTTTTCAGAGGCTGAGAGCTCATCTTCTGTCTATTACCATGTTAGGGAATCTATCAAAACTACTCTTTCTTTTGCTGCTGAAAATTCCTGCCCTGCTTAGAGGTTCAGGTCTGAGATTATTTTGTGGTAAGGGGCTTCTAGTTATGAGCTTTGTGAATACAGAGGATCAAAGTACATTGACCTTGTCTCTTCTAGAACACAATGCAAGATAGATTTATTTTTTTAAAAGAGGCAGCAATTTTTTTCTTTCTTCTTAACTGCAAGTATCTCTATAGACCAGTCAACTGAGCAGAGGAAGAGTGGAAAGATCTCATTTGGGGGACACTTGAATTTCTCAATTCTTATTTTTAGTGCCTAGATATACTGGTGACTAGTAAGCGTAGGAATTAAATAATTGATGTCATTAAGAAATATTTCCAGTTATGGGTACAAAGGAGTTGAAGCTTACAGCATTGATAGTGGTTCTGTTCTATCCAACACTATGTAGGCTTGTGATTGGATATGAAGGCATTTTTTCCCTTGATTAAAGCCACAGCAGAAAATGTTGAGGTAAAAATGAACAGAACCCTTATCATGACCTCAAAGGAGGACTCTCTTTGTGTTTATAGGATTACTCTGCTTGTATGCCATTTGTACCTCTGCTTATAGACTGAACGTATTATTGCCAGATGAAGGCTGTTCTGAACAGATAGCTCAAAGAAAATTTTACCAGTACTAAAGTACGCTGTGGTCTTCTCGATCCCCTGAGCGCCAAGTTCTTTGTTAGCACTCTTCCCTGTGTGATACACTGACTTGCAGCTCCCCCACCCAAGCTTAGTGCAGTATACAGTAGTGGAAGGATTTATTTTTTTTTTTAACACCTTCCTTCAGAACTAGTGCAGAGCTTTAATCCCAAAGAACAGAAGTCTCCCAGGGTGAGGCAGGAGTGCCCTAGCTGCACTAATCTGCTTACAGGAGGTGCTCACACTGTCCCAAGGTACATTCTGTTTGTCAGGGTCACTGCTGCTGACCAGCTTTTTTTATAGAGGACTCAGAGTTTCAGAAATATATTTTTGTAGACGATGACTAAACTGTGAAACATTGAAATAAAGCATGTAAACAAAAACTTAAAGCACTGTCCTCTGTACAGATGTTTTCCTCACTTCAGCTCTCTCCTGACTCATTAGAAAATGTTTGATTACTTCTTGGATATATTTTAATAAAGTTCTCCAAAGAACATGGCTGCTGTCTATGGAAGGGGTGGCCTTAGATACAATATTGAAGGGGAGGGTTGAAAACCTGTACAGGTGAGTGTCTGCATCAGTCCCACTTTTCTCAGATTGGGTAAGTTGGATCTTCCACACAATCACTCCCTGGATCAGCCACTCTGGCAAATTACTTTCTTTGGATTCTGGAGTATTGACTGTCAATCAAGGCTGTGAAGGTGGCAGACTGGGGAAGAAGCCATGTTCACAGGTTAAGGGACAGCTTTGGATGTAGCCTGGTGTTTACTTATGTGACTTCTCACAAGTTGAAATTGTGGTAACTGGTTTTGCAGCCTTTTAAGCGTGTAGTTTAAATATACATGTGTAAACAGCAGTAGCTGTCTTCCTTTTACAGCAAAATAGTATTTTAACTGAATACGTAAAATTAGCCCATGAAATGAATTTTTCTAATGTATAATAAAAGCCAGTGCAACAGAATTAGCATGTGGTTAGGTATTTCATAAATCAAAGTTAATTCATGTTTTACAGCCTATGCTCCCTGTGTCAATCATTAATGAAAGTTAGGAAACCCCTTCCTATTCTTGGTGGATTATATCACTATTTGTCTAGCTGGTGCTGCACACCTTTGGAATATCTAGCACCATGCTCAGGAAGTGGGAAATGCTGGCCTGCTTTATCATGGCATTTTCAGTCTTGGAGTTGGAATGGAGACATAGGACCACTTGGAATCTTTCACATAGTGGTACTATTTCTAATACACAGCCGATGATCTTACTGTTTCAGTAAAGAAACTTAACACATGAGGGCAAAGCCTGGACTTTAAAGAATGTAGTACTGATCTTGGATTTATCATGGCAATCACTTAGACACAAGACATAATGGTGCTGCTACCCTTCAGTAATGTTTCATGCAGATATTGGCTCCTGTACTTAAAAAAACCCAAAACAAACAAAAAAAACCCCAAAACAAAAAAAACCCACCCCAAAAAACTGGTGGGAGGGGTTAATAAAGCTAGTGGTGTGTAGTAAATAAAAATGCACAGATGCTGCACAGCAGAGGATGATAGAGCGGAGTTCTGATTACACTAATATTTGTTGTTAAGTTCTGTGTAGCACAGGCAGACCCCACTTCCAAAAAAAGGTCTTGAACCTGCTCTTGATGTAATAAACTGTCTTAGAAGCTGTTCAGTATTTTATCTGTGTGCCACCTCAGGACTAAAATTACACCACAGAGTACAGATAATGGGATGAAATGATGAAATAGACTTCTGAGGTACAAATTGGGCATTGTCTTACTCATTTCCCAGTACAGTATTGCATCCCTCTAACTAGAAAGTAACAAAGCTGAAATGTTGTCATCTATTCAAAACTACCTAGCACAATGATTTTGAATAAATTAAAGTGAAAGCAAGCAACTTGCTGTTGCTGCTGCTAATTCAGTGTCAGATGTGACTCTCCCAGAGTGAGGAAACAGTACAAGCACAAGAAGAAAACAACTTATTTCCACAAGAATATCCTTGTTTTCTGGCATAGAGTATAGCTCTGCTCCTCATTCCAGTTTCTGTCTGTGTTACTGTGTCTTTACTGCACAAGCAGAGAGAGATGTAAAGTTGTACATAATTTCTCTAGCAGTATAGGATTCTGAAATATTTTGTGGTGGTTCAAGTATGTCAAAAAGGAGCAGGTTTAGGGCATTGCACTATTCTGCATGAGAACTGTTCAAATGCATCAGCTAATCATGACACCTGCAGGCCATTAGCATAATGATTTTGTATCTTCATCCCCCAAATAAATGCCTTTTCAGATCTGCCTCACTGAAAAGCAAAGCACCCAGGCCTGTGACGTGCTGCTGTTATTCCAGGGCCAACAGCATTGACTCATGCCAATCTGAAACACTGAAAACTACAACTCGGATCCCACATCTCAAGCTGTTATTGTACCGGGTGTTGTGTGTGTTTACCTTGAAATTTAGGTAAAAACTCCTTAATTTCGGTGATAATTTCAGATTTTGAACATAGTGTTAATGAGAGGCCCTGCCGCGGAAAGACTTTCTGCTCCGGCTCCTCCCCGCCGACCGGCTCCCCTGCCCCGCCGCGGGGCCTGTCCCTCCCGGCGGCCCCTCAAGCTGCGCGACCGCTCCAGTTCCCCGCCGCGGGCTCGAGGCCGTAGAGTCTCGTCCCCGGGCCGCGGCCCTGCCGGGCCCGCTGCTGTCGAGCCACAGGGGCGGCGCCGCCGCGTTCCTCCCCTCCCGCCCGCGCTGCCGCCCCCGCTCCCCACGGCCGCCGGGCTCACAGTGCGAGGCCGGACGGGCGGTGCGGGGCATTGTGGGGCAGAGGAAGGTGGGGGGAGACTGTGCGAGCGAGGTGCATGCCGGGATCGGGGCGGGCGGCGCTCGGAGGCCCAGCGCGGGGCAGTCGCTTGCTCGGTGTTTCGGGGCGTCGGCGGCGACCGGTGGGCTCGGGCCGGTGGCGGAGGAGGCTCCTGCCCGTCGGGGATGGCGGACGCGGCGGCCTCCCCCGTGGGGAAGCGGCTCCTGCTGCTGCTGGCGGCGGGGCCGGGCGAGGGCGAGGCTGTGGGGCCGGAGCCGGGGCCTGCGCTGCCCTCCCGGGCCTGGCGGAGCGGCACGGTGCGGGCCATGAGTGGAGCCGTGCCCCAGGACCTGGCGGTGAGGCCCCGGCGGCGGGGGGGGCTGGGGCGACGGGGAGCCGCGGGCGGGGACACCGCGGGTCGGGCCGCCCGCGTGGGCCGCGGCCTCCCGCCTCCGGCGCGGGCCGCTGCCGGGCAGGGCTGTGGTGCGGGCGAGGCCGGGGCCGCGGGGCGCCTCCTGCCCCGGGCGGGTCGCGGCAGCGCTGTGCTGGCGACCTGTGCCCTCCCTGGAGCGCGCAGCTCGCCGCTGGGCCTGCCGGGACGCGCTTCGGGCCGAGGAGTGGCGGGCCCGGCCTGCGGCGAGTGCGGTGGAGGAGCGGCCCTGCGAGCTGCCGGGGCACGGGTCTCTTCGGGGCGGAGAGGGTCCAGCAGCTTGAGGTGCGGCGGTTGGTAACCTACGTGTGAAACAAATGCATGTGGGACATTTCTGCTTTCTAATGCTGATACATCTGTATGTAACTTCTTGGTGGTGGGTTGGGTTTCTTCTGGGAAGATGAGAAGTATTCTTGATCAGCCTAAATGATGCCCCTTGTTTGAAAGCATAATTTTGAGCGGAGATCATAGATTTTATTCCAGTGTAGATTTTGTTTTCAGCTGTAGGAATTTGTGCCTCGTGTGATGTGTTTAAACACTGTTTAGCATTTGTTTGGTTTATTTCAAGTATAACTCAGTGAGACGCTTGGGTGGAGATCTTAAAAAAGCTCTTAAAGGATATCTGTGCTGTTTCTCTTTGCATGGATCAGTTCTGCAAGTATAAGTGATGGCACGCTCTAGAGAACTGATGGCATGCTTCTGAGAACTGTGGCTGTTAAAATGGGCAATAAGTTTCTGTGTTTGTGAAGAGTTTTGTTAGTTCTCTTTATTATTAGCTTCTTAAAAAATTGTTGTTGCTCCGATAAGTTCTTTGGGCCTCTTTGCAGAGTTCCAACTTTGAGAAGTTTCCTTGACTTCCTACACATTGATCCTGCTTTCTTTGGCCTTGTTGTAGGACTGCAACTAGGACTATCAGTAGGAAGTATGCTGGTTTTAGCTTTGGAAACCCAGGTGGCCTGGCAGCCTGTGTCTGTGTTTGAGAGCTGTGGTGATGCACTCTAGCTACTCCCTTATTTCTTTAAGGAAAAAAACAACAAACCACACAGAAAGGGGATCTTCGAAAGGAAAATGGGACAAGCCTTTGAGACTCTTATCTGAAACATGAAGATGTATTGGGGCTAAGACCTGGTCTGGAGAGCTACGCTTGTAGCAAACTGCGTTTGACGTGTATCATCAGTATGTTTGTGTTATGGAACCATCCATCTCAAATACGAGTATGATGTAAGGAATTTTTGTGTGCGCCTGATCTTATTACTATTTTGGTGGAAGGACTGGTGGAGTGTTGCCTTTTTTTTTTTGTGTGTGTGTATCTCTGTCCAGTAGAAGGTAGTCACTTTTTTCCTGGTTATTGCTATCCAGCCATGACACCTGTTTGACTTACCTAACAAAGTAAAAATCAACTTCTGTGCTTGATAGCATGGGAAGAGTAGGATTTTTTTGGTGTGTGAAGTCATTACCTTTGTTCAGCACTGCAGTTCTCACCCCAGGTCCTTTCATCAATAACCTTCCACTTAGCACAGTTTCAGTGATGCAGCTGCCTCTAAACAGTGTATTCTCCAAATCTGTACAAGAACTCTTAAATGTGAACTGTGTAAAATACTCAAGGCAGATTTTTCAGAGTTCTGTAATGTGGAGTATTTAGTGTTGTTATGGAACCTTCCATGCATAGTGAACACTGCTTTTACAATGGTAATGATGTACTGTCAGAAAAATAAGTCTTCCTTTTAAACTCATTCTGCCAGAAGAAGCGATGAGTTGGCACCAAGCAGTCAACCACAGTTTAGGAAATACTCGTCTAAGGTAAAGTAATAATGTGCACTAGATCTGAAAAAGGCTAGGAAAAAACCCTGTTCTACTCTTCGGGTTACTTATGTCTGTGCTTTCTAGTAGCATCCTGTAAGGATGGTTTCACTTACTGGCCCATAGTCTGATGTTGGGCTTTTAGAAATACAAAACTGCAGTCCAATATCTACACTTTTCCAAGGCAGAGAAGTCAGGAACAGACAAGAAGTGTAGAACTTAAAGTGTTTCAGAAAGAAGCTGAAATAGCTTTTTATTTTCTTTTGTTCTTTTTTCCTTAATATTGGAATTTTAAGAAACTATTACTATTATTACTTTTTCTGGTGGGGTAAAGCCTCTGAAAAGGTTTTGCTTTTTTCCATGTATAAATTTGGTTATAGAGAGTAGCTCCTAAATATTCTTACTTTGATAAAATGTGGGATGATCTAATTATGGTTAGTCCACAAAAAATAGATATAATGGGCCTAGTTGTGCCATCTTCAGAGCGCCTAGAAGAAATCCTGAGAAGAAAACTCCACTGCTACTAGAAAACAGCTTTGCCTCTTCTAACTAGAAACAAATCTTACCCTTTTTCTCAAAATGTCATTTAGGACAGAATCATAAAAGAACTGTCAAGCTTTAGCTCAGTATTGTCCTGATACTGTAAAAGGACGTTACATGTTAGTGGCAAAAGAGCTCAATGTGTCGTACGCAGGACAGTACTGCATTTGCTTATGTGGAAGACAAAAGTGGGATGACTAATGCATAGACAAACTATACAAATACCATGGAAATTAGGAGGCCTGGGATGCAAGGTATTTTGAGTAGGACTGTTTTAGAATAATCCACATACGCTTCTATGGTAGATGGTAGAGAAGGGATTGGTTTTGGGTTGGGGTTTTTTCTTCCCCTTAATGGGGAGTTAGTTAATAGTAAGTAAAATGTCTCACAAGTTTTTTTTTTTTTGTCTGAGGTTTTTATGTTTCCTACAGCATTCTGCACATATAATTCAATATATTCTGAAAACATTTTCACTTGTACATGATATGTAGATTATACAGCTTAACAAAAACCTGTAGTAATCTAAAGTATCTTATTCATAAGGGATTTCATTGAATAAATTTGATATTTAGAAATTATCTGAGTTGTGGAATAAGCTTAATTTACTTTGCAAGTATGAGAATTGCTGGAGTTAACCATAAATATCAGGGTATTTCAACTAGTTTTCCTAACTAGGTCACATTGGAAAAGAATATCTTCCTGTTTGGAGACTGCGTGTAATAGATGAGGGATGCTAGAACCCTGTGAGACTGGATTTCAACTTACACTCTCTCAAGCAGTTTTCGGATGAAAAGTGGTCTTGACAGTAGGGAAGAACGTGGGGAAAATGTGCGTACACTGCCTGTTTGGGATAGGGCATGTGGAGTTTCTTGCCAGCTGTGCATACGCGTCTGCTGCAGAATTTCAGTTATCTCTGATCGGGACTGAATGGGGAGTTTGTAGAGGCTTTCAAACTGCAATAGCTGTGAAGAGGAGTTTTCAGTCAAGGATTTGAAAAACTGGGGCTCTGTGGAAGTGGTGGGAAGGTTCACAACAAGCTGGGGCTGTATGAGCCCAGGATATCCAGATTGCTTTCTGTGCAACTGTACGTGTCTTCATTTCCTTCTGTCCTGCAGAGGTGATCATATTCCTGGATTATTCTTCCTGTCAGCAAGACACTCGTGTGTTTGCATGTTGAAAGAGTGTATGAGGGGAACGGACCACAGAAAGTGGTCTAGGCTTTGTCTCACTCCCTAAGCAAGTCCTGTTGCTGCTATTGAAGGCAGAATACTGGGCTGGGTGGATGTAGGTAAGACCAGTAGGCATATCTTTAACGCTTCTCATTGTAAAGAAGATATTTAAGAACAAACAGGATGTTGAACATTTTTTTCAAATAAATTTTTACTTGCTTTGCAAGTAAAATACAGTTCTTTGATGGAGATCTGACTGCAGAAGTAGTGGATGTACATTTTCTCCACTTAACGCTGTGATACTTTATTGGTGGCCTAAGTACAAAGTACTATGCATGCTAGTTATGCCACAGTTTGTGGTGTGTGTTTGGGGGTTTTTTGTGTGTTTTTGTTCTGTTTGTGGGTTTGGTTTTTTTTTTGTCTGATCGCCTGTCTGTCTTCCCATTTGTGAAAGATAGACATTCACACTGAAAAATTTCCATTCATCTGGTGAGCAATGTCTTCTGTGGCTCCACTGATGACTTTTCTCAGGGCTCAATAGGGTCATGAGGAATTCTATAACCATTTGTACTACTGAAATGCAAAGGAAAGGAGCAGAGATGATAGGAGGGGGATGGAATATCTCTGCATTTGTAGCTTATGTAAGTATAAGTTTACATGATTGATTTAAAAAAAAAAAGTCTTCTTTGGCAATGTAACTGCAGTAGACTTGCAAAATTCTCAAAAGGATCTTGGCAGATCTGAAGTGGTTATCAAGTTATAGATGAGGAATAAGGTGGAGACTCAAGCTAATGAGCCTTCCTAGTCTTGTGCTGTCTCTGGCATCGCTGTGTCATGCTCACTGGGTAGTAAGGGGCAGGGCAGACGGTGGCTGTGGAAGGAATTGGTAGGACGTGGTGTTATCAGAGCTGACAGTGGGACTGGGAGGTGAAGGGCTCTTCCTCCAAAATACAAAATTTGTGTGGCAGTATACGAGAGGCTTATTAGCCTGTATGCATTTGGCTAAACGATTTACAGATTTGTCCTTACATAACACTGGTTCCATGTCCACTGGGTACCTTCTCACCCTGCTGTCTTCTATGTTTCTGTTAACCAAGACACTCCAAGTTCCTGTCTTTTCTTTTCTCCCCTTTTCCTTATTTGAGGATACTTGTTTTAATTTCTTGACACCTGGTAGCAATTACTGTACACATGCAGGAGTTTCAGTTGAACTGCTTTATTCCTGGTGATTATGGAAATGCACACTTTGAATGTTCACTGTGCCTACATGACGTTTATGCAGTGTTTCTGATATTTTAGGAAGTGTAACACTATTGAACATGTGCTATGCTGATCTGCATATGTGCAGTAATTTCAGTGCATTTTAAACCTATTGGACTTGCACAAAATAAATATGTTGGGGAAGTCTAGGTAGAAACATGGAAGCTCTAGATTAAGAAGGTAAGCTTCTAAGATAGAGAAATGCTGCCTTTAATACATCAGTCCAAGTATTTTACATTTGTGTCAGTAAAAACAGCTGTACTGGGCAGTGTCAAAGGTCCACCTAGTCCCCCGTGTCCATCTGTGTCCCTCCCCATCCTGTCTTGCACTGGTCAGATGTGGATGTCCCTACGCAGCTGTGGAAGGAATCAAAATTGTTAAGCCTTGCATCAATAGGCTGCCAGGTGGGAGTTTTCTGAAATGATGCTTAGCTGTAAAATCACACGCAACATGACTGCTATATATTTGCATCAGTGAAGGACTATAAAATAAGTTTTTGCTCCTCTGATAGTGGGTGCTCTGTAGAGCTCACTGACTTGTAAATATTGGCTTGACTTTGGAGGGTCAGTCTCCTTCTCCTTCTCTATGGTGTTTATTGCAGCAGAATCAAATATTTCAGATTCCCTAGTTCAGACTTAGTGAGCCATGGTTATCTGACTTTGGAAAATTGGTGCTCAAATAGGCTTACTGGTTAAAATGTATATTCAAGGAATATCTTACTAGAGTTAACCCATCTTCTTTATATTTATTGGTAAATGCATCAATAAGTTTTATTAGACATAAGTGATGCAAAAAATTTTAGCATTCTTGCATGTTAAATTCATAGGAGTGTTCAGATCCAGCTTTTGCAAGTGAAAGCTGGAAAGTTACTGTGTATTGGCATAGTCTGTCTGCAGGAAGCTCCTTGTAAGTGTTTGCATTTACAGATCAAACTGTTTGCCTTTGAAGATGTTGAATGTTCCAATTAAAGGCAGAAGAGATGTAGAGATTTCATCAAAATTATTTATTTTTACCTTTTTGAATATTATTTTGTAGTGTTGTGTTAGTGTTGGAGTGTTTGTATTATTTTGTAGCTACAGAAACAAGGAAAAAAGGCTAGAAAAATAAAATATGCTTTGACAAGACCTTAGATTTTTTTTTTTCCCATCATTGTCAAAACATAGCATGTTTTTCCTTGGCATTTTATTTTCTTGGGTGGACAGTGTTGACATAGTATGTACAGGGCTTGCTCTTTACCAAATAAAATGCCGTAAGCTGGGAAAGCAGAAACCATATGTTTTATGGTTTGTTTGGTGAATATATAGTCTGAATTTTCAGTTACAGCTACAGAATGCAGTAGACTCAGTAAAACCTGTGCAAATAGAGTAGAATTTAGCAAGTTGAATACTAGTACATATAATCATAATTTAGGTCCCTGTCTTGACACATTTGTTGGTATGTTTTTCTTTAAGGCGGTTGTATGTGTCACACTTCAAATGAAAACAAAAGACTGAATCATGCATTTGTAATGGCAGTAATTCAGCACTGTAACTGGTAAGGTTTCTGAGCTACAGGTTGGCAGCTGGGAGTCCATTTTGTCATTCAAATGTTCGCAGAAAGTCAGGTTTCTGTAATATCCATACTAAGATGTTTTCTCAGTTTTCAGTGGAGATACTAGAAGTTTGAAAGGTTTCTTTTATTTGTTTATGCTTCTAAGTGTGACTGCAGGGCACTGCCTGATGCAGAAATTCACCTGGAATGCTAGCAGTGGCGTACTTTTTTCTGTCAGGGAGACTGATTATTTTATAGGAGGTGAAAACACATGGACTTGTGTATGTGGATCAACTTTTACTTGAAATGCAAATGATTATGACAAAGTTGTTTGGGCTTTTTGTCTCGAGTTATTGCTGTGTTACATATCTTCGGCATGTAGTATGGATGTACATATTCCTTGGGCAAGCTGCGTGTGCTGAGTAGCTGAGGGGTTTTTTGGCTGATCTTGTTCTGTGCTTCAGTGAATTCCTTGTTAATTAGACTGACCATTTTTTTTTTTCTTCAAGGTCTTTTTCCATGTGCACATATTTTGACTTCTCCATGTTGCCATCATGTGCTTGAGATTTTTACAGAGCTCCCACTTTTTTAACCAACTTCCAAGCCGATGGTGGCTTCAAAAATATTTCTATATAATCAGATCATGTTCTCATATAAATGTTTGGAGAAATGTCTTTTCAAGAAGACTTGGCCAGCATAATGAAAGTTTGCGTATCATGTTCACATTTGGTTATTGAATAGCTCTTTAACGTGGTCATAAAATGCATTTGTTCATACAGTAATTTCTCTTGATAGTGTTAGAGTGCTGAGTAGTCTTAATGCTTCCAGTTTGAACTGCTGATTACCAAAACAAAACTAAGTTTTATCTCCACATAGTTACTGTCCTGAGGTCGCTATGCTTGTGACTCCAGTTACTTGCGCAACGCCTCATGCTTTCCCTGTGAAGCTAGCGTGTCTGCATCTAATAATTTGTCCTACCACCTTTTGAGTAGATGCTCTTATCTAATCAAGGCATCCAACTTTTCAATCTGTGGCAGATTTATTTTCTTCTGTAGTTTCTAAGTGTGTTTTATTTTGAAACTGTTCTTATTGCAAGCTTATCTGTAGTTGGAAAAAAAATCTTACTACTTCTGTCTTGTTATCATTAATTAACTGATCATGCTCTTCTGAGGTAGTGCAGCTTGGTAGTGACTGCCTTGTCAGTACTCGCTGTTGGGAGTCCCATTTTGGTACCTCACTTATACTACGTGGTGATGCTCTGATTGCAAAACACAAAGAAAGACAGGGAGGTTTTCTTGCATAGTCAAGTTTTCTTTGCAGTTTTTGCATGCTTAGCAGACCTTTTGCCATCTTTCTGAATTTCCTTCAAAAAGCCATGGTTTTGTTGATGTCCACCTTGTTCATTTTGACATTAATAACTGTATTCAGAGATCAGTTTCATTTGTTAATGTTGCTTAGTATGCTAAATGACATTGAGGTGGGTGATTCTAGAGAGGCTGACAGTTTCTTACACGTTCTTTTAAAGAATAGCGTAATTTTCTACTTAAGAATAGCGGCTTTGGTTTCTTATTTTCAGATTGTTGAGAATGTGGCAGTAAGCTTCAGGTTAAAGCTTTTCTTTGAGATTTGTTTGTTTTTTTTTTTAAACTATAGTCATGTGGTCTATCATCTAATAACCTGAAATAAATTTTGTACTTTATCCAATTCAATTTATAAAACTTAGCAAAAATGAGATGCACTACTACTTTATCACTAATGTTTTTTTCAAGGAAGATGCCAAACTTGGAAAGCAAAGGAAAAAGAGCGAGGCAAAACAGAATTAGCATTTGGAATAGCAAATTTTCAGAGGCTGTGATTGTAAGAAGTTCCAAAAGCTCCTCAGATTCTTCTCTGGTCTGCATAAGATACCATTAGACTTGAGGCCAGGAATGTGTCTAAAGAAATTTGACACTTCTTATGCCAGCTCTATCAGTTACGTTATTAGTTATGTTGCAATAGTAATTCTACTGCTCCAGTACTTGCCATTTTAAAGCTAATAATTTTTCATCCTTTTACCATTCCCCTTAGACTTTTGTAAATCCCAGCCTTCTTCGTTTTCAGTGCAGTGCCATTTAATGCTTTGGATACTCAAGTTCAGGTTAGATGCAGTAACAGAAAGTCCTTCATATCATATGTAAGCTACGTAGTTAAAACTTTCATTCACTTTTAACTCCTTCCATTTATTGCCATTCTTGTTTTTACAGCCCCAGCCATCACCTGAAACTTATTCTAATATTTGACAAACCACCCGTATTGGCTTAATAGACTAATAGTTACAAGTTTCTTTTGTATTTTTAAATACAGGTGCTGTTTTTGCCACTTGCCAATTATACAGATACCGATTTTAAATTGTTTAAAAAAATCTGGGTATCAAACCTGCAATTTAAGGTGTTGCTTTTCCTTCAGAGTACTGAACTGGAGGTCTTCATCGTTTTCTTAATTGGATTGTAGAATACTTGGGATTAGGAACAGATATCATCATCTCTACAGTCCAAATAGCTGCAGAAAGAAACAGTAGTTAAAAAAGATTGCCTTGCTATTATTTCACTGAAGTTGTTTTTTATGATACTTTGGGATGCAGGCAGACATCAGGTAAAGATGCATTTTAGAAGAAACATCCACAAAAAGCACAATATTTGACAAAAATCTGCGTGCCTTTCTAAAATAAATTTATTCTGTGAAACTCTCACTTTCCAATAGCTCAAGTATTTCAAGTTACTAATAGCAGAGAAAATTCAGAACTGTTAATTTTAGTATAAATTAAGGAAAAAAAGGTGACAGTTTTTAAGGATAGGCCTGGGGAGTGGTGAATGAGTTCTTAGTTTACAAGATGGGCTGGTGCTGCTTCAAAAGGCAGTCTGTCTTTGGCTGTGCAGCAAGTAGGTCTCCGATGGCAGGAAGTTTCTGTAGGAATGCAAACATTTTCTGAAATAAAGTTCCTCTTAAAAAGCAAAGCATAGTGATTAACATATTTGGCTCTGCCTGGTGTAAAATACACCACAATTACTGGATTTCAGAGCGCGAGGGATGTTTCGTAACTGGCTTGAGATTCGACTTGCATAAAGTGGTACTGTGTCTAATGTGCATGGTGTTGCAGGGTTTGATTCAGCTGGTTTGATAGACTTGTGTTGACCAGCCACAGGGCTATGAGGTTACTGTTAGATCCCAAATTTGACTTGCATAGCATTTGTTATCCAACAGAGATACCCGGCATAGTCATTTTCTTGTTTGGCATAAACCAAAACTGTCCAAATTAGCTCATATCTGGACATATTCAGCTGCTTGACAGTTCTCATGAGTCTTACTGGATAAAGTGGGAAAAAACAGTGCAGCTGCTGAGAGAGATGATAGTCCAGTACTTTGTTACACACTTTTCATGTGTGAGAAAAAACTTAGCAGTGAAGACTTCGGTGGAAAAGGTTGGTCTGTAAGTCAAGATAGTAGTTAGCTACAGTCAAAAAAAAAAAAAAAAAAAGTAATTGCCCTTCCTATCTCTTGTGCATGATGCTTCATTGGACCCTTAAGCAAACAGCATGGAGGAAGATTGCAGGAAATTAGCAATTCCTTATGAGTGCTTGAGTTTCTAGGACACGTATTCCCTAAATGTATGCACCGTGGAGTCAGCTGGGTTCCTTGTTCAAGGGGAAACAATGGGACTTTGTAGAGACAGTGGTGAGGCAATGTCCTGGTGCTTTCAGTGACAGCAAGCTGCTAGAGTGTGATTTGATCTTCATCTAAGCTGATCTAAGGGGTTTTACCCATCTAAATTTCTAAAACTCGTTGACTACATAAACTGACTACAAAAAACCTCCAGCGTTTTCTCAAAGTGCTGTTTTGAAAGTAACATCTTAAAGATACTTTGCATGCAGAATTATAAATGCACGTTTTTGTTACTTTCTGCATGTTGGGAGAATAAAGCACTATGCTACTTGAAGATTTTATATTTTGAATTTTGGACAACTACTTTGCTTCAACTAATGATCCGGTTTGCATGGTGGCTGAATCTCACGGGGAGGGGGCAGAAGCACTGAGGCCACCCTCAATCTGCCTTTTGCATTTGGATTGTATTAAGTGGAGTGTTTGGAGTTCTAGGCTCAATGTAAATCTGCTTGTACTTCACCTTGTGTTGTAGACAAAATTGTACATCGGTTTTGAGTAGTGTCTTGTTACAAGGATGAGGTAGCCTGGGTTGAGGCCAAACTAGATTGCTCTCACATTCATACCTGTGATAATTAAGGTTATGAACTGTCTCTGTGTCACAGAGGCACTGACAGGGCTGGTTGCACAGGGCCCTGAGTGTTGCTTATTTTTATTACAACAGGAGTGCGGCAGTTGCAGCATGCTCTAAAATGACTGTGAACTGAAGTTGGTACAGAATGGGGTAGGGGCTTTCCAAAGATGAGACCTCTTCCCTTGCCTTCTGTGGTTTGTGTGTAGTTTCCAGCACTGCTTTTTAGCTGCGATAGTCATGTTACTTGACATTTTCCTCCACGTGTGTGGCCAGCGTTAGGGTCAGTAGTGATGCTCAAGCTGGAAATGCTGTAATACTGAAAGAAATGGGATACTGACAGAGCGCTGTGGTGGATTCTGTTTGTTTTGGCACTTTGTCACTCTTACTTTCCTACCTACTTAACCCAACTCGTCTAAATGCATACCTTTTTGAGCCACATAAAGACGTACTAGAAGATCAGTATTTTCAGAAATGGTTTTCTCTACTGCTTTTTGCTGAAATACATTTTGTGTTGTTGTGGGGTTTTTTTTCTTCTTTTAAAGAGCTTATTAAACCAGGTCCTGCCTGGATCGGTCAGGGCTTTTAGGATAATTACAGAATTTAACTATGGAGTTCTTGTTTTGCAGTTTCTCCTGATTCCCTCTGTAATTCTGTTACTTACTGGTTTTGAAATGTTTCTTTTTCTTCCTTTGTTAAAGTAAAAACGAAAAACCCAACCAAACAAACAAAAAACAGAAAGGGAAACTTTATCATCATTATAGTGTCAAATGAACAGAGTAAACAAACTCACATTTTTTCAGATACACTGTATTTGGGTACTTAAAGATCTGATTTTTTCTGTAGAGTTTGCCATATATTACTGTGGTGTCACACTGTTGTACAGACTTCAAATGTAATAACCATAATGCCAGCCAAGAGAGATTTAAATTCTAGGAAGCTATTTTGATTTGGTAGTTGTTTGAAATGGCTATGCAACTAATGATTTCTGTATTGGCACCAACAACTTGCTTGTATAAAGAGTGTTCCAGAAAGGTCTCCAACGTTGATTTGATTCTCCATGTAATATTGTGTTCTGTCACTTTTTACTCTTATTCATATAAGTGATCACCTTTGAATAATAATTACATGTCCCCCTATCTCTCTTTGTTGTCATTCCATCCTGTTGCATCAAACCGTCATTAATTCTACCAGTGCCATTCCTGACATGATTCTGTAGCCTCTTTCTTTCCATCTCCACTATACAGAGGTCTTTACAGAGTCCCTGCATAGTCTCTTCATTGCTTCTGTTCTTGCAGTCTGTCATTCAAGGACATTTTCTTACCCAAGTATTTCTAGTTGAATCTTAATCCCAATATTGTCTCATCTTTATAGTGGACAGATCAAATAGGATTATTTATTGTCTTTTTGGCAGGCCTTTCATGAAGAATATGTTATTAATTCTCCTTTCAGTCTTCTTTTTTCTGGATAAAGCAACCTAATTTAACCACTCTGAAGTTTGCGTTTTCTAGACCTTTGATCATTCTTGTTTGCTTTCTTCTGCTGTCTCCTTTTGTTCTGACCCAAACTGGTCATGAGTATTTTAGCAGAAGACTTACTGAGGCTGAGTAGAACAACAAATCACTTCAGGTGTATTGTGCACTGTACGCCTGTTTATGTGTCCATCCTTTTTCGAAACAGCATAAGATAGCTGAACATAGACCACCTCACGATCCATTAAAACCCGCTCACTTTTTTTCTTTCTATAAAACTGATAGCTGTCCTGTCACTGGTAGTTGTTGCCTTTGTTTACCACCTTGTGCTTATTTTTGTGATTGCGTTGTGCTCTGATCTGTGGCAGTTTCTTAAGTTTGTCAAGATAATTTTGAATTCTGTCTTCAAGTGTGCTTGCAGAGCTTTCCAGCTTGTGATCTTTCTGCTGAACTTGGCAATCCTGGTGTCAGTTACAGCATTCAGTGACTGTTCTCAAACACTCTCATTTTTGGAGCTAGAACAGATTCCTATGAAGACCCTCAGTCAAATACTTCGATTTTATCAGAGCGTAGTTGATTTTCGTGATCAGCATGTAGGCTATCTTTTCCTGGTGTGAAATGTTATGCAGAAGTGTTCCAAGTCTAACTTGAAGGTGAAAGACTTGTATTTCTGTACTTGGAAGACCTGGTAATCTTTCTTCAAGCAGAGAATGACAGGGCCTTTAAATATCTAATCTGTATCTACCCATGAATATTTTTAAGTAACTTTTATATGGGAAAGTTACTGCTCTTTCTTTGTAGCAGTGGATTAACAAAGCTTTTTTCTTTTTTTTTTTTAAAGCTTCAGTATTAAAGTGAGGCAAAATTGTTATTTGTGTTGTATGCAACCAAAGATTATAAAAACTGTATTTTGCAAGCAAAAAAAGCTGTTCATTTAAAAAAGTGAATTGCTCACATCTGTTGAATACTGCAGATGCATTGTTTCTCAGAATGCAATGCTTTATTCTGACTATATGTTCAACATCTTATAACAAAGAATTAGGCTACTAATTTCTGACTGGCAGTGCTAAAAATGTATTTTATGATGCCATCAGCCTACCAGAAAAAGTGAGGTAGGACTGTACTGTCATCCTTGTTGTTTCCTTTGGAAGTTTTTAAATAGGCTGCCAGCTTTATCATTGGCAATGCGTTTCCGGGTCACTGATGCATCAAACTAACATCAAACATTGGACCAAATACCGATGTCTGTTGAAATTCACATGCAGTACTCCTTTTCAGTGTTTGAGATCTGTTAGGTTCACGGTTTTTATGTGTTCAACTCGTACTCCTGTATGCATTTAGTACAGTGTGACACTAATGTTTTACAGAATTAAAAAAAATAAGAAAAGTTTGATTGTTCAACAAAATAATTTTATCAAACCAGATAGACCTGACTTTTTTATAGTTTTGTTTTCATTTTCATGCTGTCCTCGCTATTTTGGCCAGAACTGCACTGAGGCTAATAATCATATTAATTCCTAGTCCTTTTTTGTAACTGGCTCCTTAACTGTTGAAATTGTTGAAAGAAAGGCTTTTAAAAAAAAAAAGTCTCAAGTACATGAAGGGGCAGGTATTTTGCTAAGCTCTTGCAAAAAAAAAAGGTACTGTTACCTGGAACCCGTTGATTCATAAACATGTTCATCTTTATTAGACATTGTTAAGTACTGTTGTAGATTACTGTGCTCGTTAAGTGTTGACTCACATGATACCAATGCTCATCTTCGGTTGCAAAACAGAAACACTTATGATAAATATTTGTGACCATTTATTAGCTACTTGCTACTCCGTAAGGTAATGGCTTTAGTAGAGTTATGATTTGTCTAGCTCCTGCTGGTTTAATACTATTTTTGCCCTGGATCCTGTCAAAAGCATTTTTGATTGTTTTGCTTAATTACCATTATTTATTATAAGCATAGGAAAGTGCCAAGGAAATATAAAAAATACATATATTTTCTAATATTAGTAATTTATTTAGTATCTTCACTAAATATATAGTGTCTTATTCAGTATCAGCCTTTAAGCATAATTGTTCTGTCTAATAACTGTGGTTTCTTGGTTCTATGATGAAATCTACTTTTTGTCTGACTCAGTAGAAACTCTTTCAGGGGAGGATTTTTCTCCTTAGTTTTTTTTTCCTCCTAATTTTCATGGCTTTGGGAATCAGCTGCAGTAAAACACCTAGTGTTTATACATATATTTCAGATTGTATTTTTTTTTTTTGCCTTTGCTTGTAAGAAATAGTTTGAAGCATGATTACTGGATTGGAAGCCAAAAGTTTTCTAAGCGTTGGTGTACACATCGTCTTTGTCTTGTATAATGGATTACAAAATAATACTTTGCATTAGAAAACTATTAGAAAATGACTGCAGCTTAATTTTTTTTTTTTAAATCTCATTTAAGGGTGGTACTAGCTGCATGAGATCTCAGATGTGTCTCCCAAGTTAAAATCTCAGTATCTACCTTCCCTTCTATCCTCTCCCACATGTTGACAATGTAGATGAGTAAGAGGTCATGGACAAACTTGTTACCCAGCTTTACTTGGCAGTCTGCAACAGATTCCTACCAGTGCCTCCTTTCTGGGCATAAGTACTATTATTCCAATTTACAGATGGGGAGACTCAGCCAGTGAGACTAAATGGCTTGATCAAGGTCATGCAGGAAGCCTCTGATGAAGCAGGGAATTGAACCTGGGTCTCTGGCTACTCTCTAGCAACTGATGGACCATCCTTCCTTTCAAAACTAGGTAAAATTTAAGACCATTTTAAGGGATAACTTTGAACTTGGATTTTTTGCCATCTCTGCTTTTTATAATATATAAAACCCTAAAATGTAAAGATTTTATGTTTTTGATAGATGGCATCTACATTAGACCTTTGTGCAAATTCTAATGCAATAAGCTGCAGTACTTTTTTCTATTATAAATCATGTTTAGAGCCTGTGTGTCACATGATGAAAAAAACCAATATATCTGTCTTACCTACACTATGGTCTTCCTATTGTTGCTGCTTTTATAGTGGAACCGATGTTGGAAGACTTTACGGGAAATTCCATTTGAACCAGACTGTAGTTCTCTATAGTGTATTAAGGCCTGAATGTTAGTGTAGTAGCTAGACAAGAATGTGTCTTCTGGAAAAAATGCTTCAGGCTGTCTGTGTGTCAAATAAAGCAGAGCAACAGCTCTGCTTTCTAGTGTCGCTTTTTGTTAGGACAGGCAACAACAAAAAAAGGGGGTGAGGGGGAGAGTTACGGGTATGTATGCACCCTCTGGATTTTGTGTTGGGAAAAAAACCCTGGTTTTGTAGATTAAAAAAAAAAACACAACAAAACAAAACATAAAAATCATTATTATTTACAATTAGATGTTGCTTAGGGAAATTGTTACTCCCCATAGGAGAACTTAGGAAATCCTGCAGGTACCTTTTTGTCTAAGCAGCATAATTTTTTTTTATGTGATACAGACATATCTGCACTAAGTGCATATCTAGTTGCCATCATCAATAGCACTGTTCAAAAACATTGGTATTAACAAAGCGCCACTGCTGTTCTTAGTTATGGCTTGTCTAAACTGATCGTGAGCAGAGTTAGGAGGGTCAGCAGAGGATACTATTGGTAGATGTGACCCTGTGAATTCTAGGGCTGTTGATACATTTGAGAGGTAATTTATTCTGATGTAGCCAGGGCTTTAGCATACAGACATTTCCCTTTTGACTCAGAACCACACAATTTTGAAATTAAGATGAGGAAAAAACCCAGGAAATTCTCAGTTATAATGCAGCTGTTTTGCTTAAGGCTTCTGGGTTTTTCAACAAAGGTAGAATATTTCTGTTTACCACTTTAAATATCTAAAATGGTGGTAAAAATATGTTTATTTACTCTTAAGTCTGTCTCATCTGTCCTTACTTTCTTGCTTGAGGCATCTCTTTCAGGATTCCCTTAGTGTTTTTTCTCATAGAATCTAAGCATATTGGGCATCATTTCATGAATATGCTGTAGTTATTTTCTGTAGTAATACAAAGTGGTATAAGCACAAACACTCGGTGCACTCTGCAAGTCAGCTTCTGCTTCTTTCGCACCCAGTATACAGAGTGATTCCTATTGCAGATTCTGGAAACAGAGACTGAGAACATAGCTGTTTATATTGAGGCTTTCATCCTTTTTGTTGCTGTGTGATCTGTTGGAAAGTACTGACAGTACTGACAATATCAAGTGTGGTGTAGCATGGATCTGGAACAGCTGCCCTACACGTCCGTGTGTAGGAAAATACTCTGTTGGGTATTGACTTAGAATTAGTAACACCTTTTTTTAGTGGTTGTAAGTCAAAGTTTGGCAGGACTCCGTTGCTTATGTTGATTATACAAAGATGGAAGAAAACTGAATATTGAATGTAAAGTGCATAAACCAAACTTGCCACGAATTCCCGGTTTTGCAGGGAAGAGAGATGATCTTAATAGGATAATGTTGTAAGCCTTTTCTCTCCTTTTGACTCAGTTTGTAGGTCTGGGGTTTTAGAAAGAAAAACTATAAGGTCTGTTTTCTGAGTTAAGTGATGAAATATTCTATTTCAGTTGGAAGGAACCTACAATGATCATCTGGTCCAACTGCCTGACCACTTCAGGGCTGACCAAAAGTTAGGCATGTTATTAAGGGCACTGTCCAAATGCCTCCTAAACGCTGACAGGCACAGGGCATCGGCCACCTCTCGAGGCAGCCTGTTCCAGTGTTTGACCACCCGCTTGGTAAAGAAATGCTTACTCATGTCAAGTCTGAACCTCCCCTGATGGACGCAGCTTTGACCCATTCCCAGATGTCCTGTCCCCGGATCCCAGGGAGAAAAGATCAGCACCTCCCTGTCCATGTCCCCTCCTCAGAAAGCTGCAGAGAGCGATGAGGTCGCCCCTCAGCCTCCTTCTCTCCAAACTAGACAAACCTGGAGTACTCAGCCGCTCCTCACAGGACATGCCTTCCAGCCCTTCAGCAGCTTGGTTGCTGTCCTCTGGACACGCTTGAGGACCTTCACATCCTTCTCAAATGGCGGGGCCCAGCTCCGCACACAGCGTTCCAGGTGAGGCTGCACCAACGCTGAACACAGCGGGACAATCCCCTCTCTGGACTGGCTGGTCCTGCTGTGTTTGATACCTCCCAGGAGCCCTCTGGGCTGCCAGGGCACACTGCGGGCTCCCGTTGAGCCTGTTGCCACCAGCACCCCAGATCCCATCCTGCAGGGCTGCTCTCCAGCCACTCTTCTCCCAGTTTAGACTGGTGTCCGGTGTTACTCTGTCCCTGATGCAGAATCCGGCATTTGTTCTTGTTATGTTTCATGCCATTGATGATTGCCCAGTGCTCCAATCTATATAAATCCTTCCGCAAGGCGTCTTGTCCCTTGAGGGAGTCAGCAGCACCTACCAGTTTGGTATCATCAGCAAATTTGCTAATGGTGAATTCAACTCCTGCATTCAGATCATTGATAAAAAAATATTTGTCCTGGTTTTCAGCTAGCATAGAGTTTATTTACGCAAGAAGCTGGGGCAGGGACACAGCCAGGATAGCTGACCCAAAGTAGCAAAAGGGATATTCCACGCGATGACATCATGCTCTAGATATAAGCGGGGGAACTGGCCAGGGAGGATTCATCGTTGCTGCTCCGGACTGGCTGGCCATCGGGCTCTGGGCGGTGAGCACATTGCATTGCGTATCACCTGCTTTGTATATTCTGTTATAAGTATTGTTGTTGTTATTTTCCTCTTTGTTTGCTATCCCAGTAAACTGTCCTTATCTCAACCCCTGAGTTTTACCTTTTTCTTCCAATTCTTCTCCTCATCCCACTGGGGCGGGGAAGGGGATGAGGGAGGAGTGAGCGAGCAGCCATGTGGTGCTTAGCTGCCAGTTGGGGCTAAGCCACAACAATATTGAACAGCACTGGCCCTAGGATCGAGCCCTGAGGAACACCACTGGTGACCAGTCGCCAGCCAGATGTAGCCCCGTTCACTACAACCATTTGAGCTCTGCCATCCAGCCAGTTCTTCACCCAGCGCACCGTGAACCCACTTATCTCACAGTTGGACAGCTTGTCCAGAAGGATGCTGTGAGGGACAGTATCTAAAGCATTACTAAAATCCAGAAAAACTACATCCACTGCCTTTCCCTTCATCCACTAGGTGGGTGATTTTGTCGTAGAAGGAGATTAAATTAGTTAAACATTGTCCTTTAAATGTTGTTCAATAGCACCCTGTGTGATTTTCATAATTTTTCCAGGTACTGAGGTTAGCCTAACAGGTCTGTAGTTCCCTGGGTCTTCCCTCATGCCCTTCTTGTAAACTAGACTAAGTTTAGACTTGTTAAAGTCCTGTGTGAAGTAATAAATTAAAAATAAACCTAATAGGTATCCTTATTTATTTGGGGCAGAGTGGTAAGGTGCACTTCATTGCTTGCTTGAATTTGTCTGCCTTTAGTGATCCTTGCCAGCTAGTTTGAGGGGATGTGCTAGTAAGAGGTCCTGTCTGTGTAGTTACTTATAAAATCTCCCCTCCTTTTCATCAAATTTTTAAAAACCTTGCAAAAAGGAATATATTCCAAAGTCAGCATTATTCTAATAGTTCTTTTTGACAACCTTTTTCATATAACTTTTATGATAAGAGAATCATAGCAAGATGATTACCTCACTAATACTGTACATATAAACAAAGAATTCCATTTTGTTATTCTTATGTGATAGTCGTCTATGTCTTCCCTTTTATTCTGCTGCCAAAGTAGCACAAATTATTATTTTAAGAAAGGTACAGGCCCCAGAAACAGAAAATGTGTTCAGTCCAATTTTCACTATATTGCTGAAGCTGTTGAATGGAAGGAAGGATATCCTGAGAGGTCCAGTCGTCTTTCTCTGCATGACAGCTTACGCTTAAGCAGTAATGAAGTTCAAGAGTTCATCAGGAGAGTTGCTTCATATTCTCTCCCTCTCCTCTTGGAGCTTGAGCTTTTGAGTTGGGGGAGGAGTGGGGACGAGGAGTGTAGGAGTGGTCTCTGATACCTCTTTTAACAAGGATTACTGGTAAAGCAGGGAGCTGTCTGTCTCCGATTAGTGCCCTGTTACCCTCAGTGATTTTGTAATTATTACAAAACTTAGTTTTGACTGTCCAGCTTAAGGTGTTTCTTAACTGATTAGGAATTTCTTGCTGTTCATCTGACATATTTGATTATATTTGTGTAGTATGTAAATACTGTACATGAAAGGTTGGAATGTGACTGTGTTTTAACATTTAATAGCCCTAGTTGTTAGGATGTGGAATGAGACTTGTAACCTGTGGTCCTGTTCTTAGCATTCTTGCTATGTAATTTCATACGGCTTTAACATTTGTCCTTTGTGATAGAATAAAAGAGGATATCTCAGAATAGCAATTGAGAATTGTAGTGTGGTTTGTATTGTCACACTTGTAAATAAGGTAATGAAAAAAATATATTGAGTAGATATTTCTGGATAATCTCATGCTATCCGAAATGTTTGCATTCGGTTTAATAATGTACAAGGCAACGCAAAACTTCTGATTTAGAGTGAATTTCACAAACACAGACTTCCCTGGCTGAAGGATTTAATTCTGTGAATATCAGTTAACCATACTGATACAAGCCATCTGTTGAAGTGCCGAGTAAGAGTGTCTAAATTCTGTAAAAAAATCCTGAGGTTAGAGGCTTGCATTGGGTCATCAGTTGTATTTTTGGATGAACAATTTTCAGATCTTGAATTTTGTATGGGAAAATGCAGCATTTGGAGCCAATGGTGTGTGTTTGGGGATAAATAATTTTTCATAGGTTTCATAGTATTTGTGAATTTGATTCCCTTTTCTTTTGTAATGTTTGATAGCTATGTAGATGTGATGTTCTCAGTGGTGTTATTACAATACTTACCCTGATTTTTCTGACTAAAGCTGCTGTCTCCTTATCCATAAGGATTGTAGGAATCTTTTTTTTTTTCTATTCGGTGTCTGAAAAGAGCTGAAATGCCTTCCAATTTCTTTTTTTTTAATCAGATCTTTGTGGAATTTGATGGCTGTAACTGGAAGCAACATGCCTGGGTGAAAGTCCACGCTGAAGAAGTTATAGTGTTGTTGCTGGAAGGATCGTTGGTTTGGGCACCTCGAACTGATCCAGTTATGCTTCAGGGGACTCGAGTCTCACTGGCACAGTGGCCTGCACTGGTGAGTATTTGGCCAAAAGCTCTCCTATCCTCAGAGGTTTGCATCAATTCTACTGTGAAACACAAGGCTTGGGTATCCTACAGGGCACCATTATGCAGGTGCCAAAAAATTGCTTGGGGATGTTTTTGTGGTTGGTTTTTGTTTTGTTTTTTTAAATGATAAATAGAGCAGTTAACTCAGCGTTACAGTGCCTTTGGAAAGGCATGAAAGGCAGTATGCTTCCAGTTCCTTCCCAGAAATTCAAAGCTGTTATCTCACAGAAATGACATACTGTTTACCAGTGGTCTGTGAAGAAATGTGATACATATCAGAAAAGATTATTTTTCCCTATTTTAGAACTTTGAGTGTGTTAGGCTTTTCTGAATTGCGAGAATAAGCCTTTTGGTCTTACTATGGACTTTCTAGAGCTCTGTATGGTAAAGGTTACTGCATCATTTTAATAGGTATTTCTGAAGGTGCTTTAGGGAAGAGAATAGACTGTGGGCTGTACCTGACCTATAAGCCATAAATTGGCCACTCCTAATCTAAACTAAAAATTTTACTTCAGTGGTGTTGCCAGCATTAACTAATATGACGTGCAAATTTTTCTGCTGTTTCTTGAAGTGATTATCCATATTGCTGTTTACATGGCAGTTACATGTCATGACACTTGAGACCAAAGCCAATGTTTTAGCTAGCATATCTGAGTATACCCATTCTGCAAACGTCCTGATGAGTAGTACATAGTGAAGAGCATTCCTTACATCCTTCTATCTCCTCTTAGTGGCTTCTGAAGAGGAAAAATCATTATATATGAGAATCCTACCCTTGTTTTCATGGTATTTTGTATTATTTTGTCCTCCTTTTGTTTCTTTTCTCTTCCTGCAGTCCTTGGACTCTGCTTTTTAATGCTACATTTTGTGCATGGGCACATTAGAATGTTTTTTCCAGTCAAGGACCTTGTGCCTTGAGAGAATTTGAATTTAGTGTTTTAAATCGACACTTGGGCTCAAAGGAACAAGTTCAGCACTGCATCTTTCTCTGAGGGTTTCTTTATTGCAGTTGTCTTAAGGCAGAAGAAAATCACGACTTTACAGCAGAGATTCTGTATATAGTGTTTTTTCCATAGGCGAAGTTTTCCTTTCAGTGTTATTTCCAACTTTTCTCCGAAAGTGAACTCCAGTTTAATTTCATCTGGGAAACTATGTTTATACAGGATCAGTTTCTTTCAGATGATTTCCAAGCATCTTGATATCTCTGTGATTTGGGGGTGTTACCATAGTCGGCACACTGATTGTGTAATGAGTTGTGTCAGAACCTGTTAGAAGAGAAGCAAATATGGGTCCACTAAGATCCCAGAGTATTTACGCTATAAGTCAAGCTGTATCTGTGGACTTGCTGAAAAAATGTTTCCATCCACTGTACTCTGCACAGCCACATGATCACTCAAGCTCAAATAACTGCATGGGAAAACAGACTGGAGTTAGCCAAAGCACCGGAGCACGTATGTGCAATATGGACAGTACTGGGAAGCCAACTACTTAGCATTACAAATTGGATGTTGGTTGGGGTTTTTTCTGGGCGGTGGTGGGTTTTGGGTTTGAGATATATCACTTATGAATGGGTATTCATCCTTCATTGTCTCTTTCTTGTAGTCCTGTTCGCTTTTAGGAAATTGTTTTACATAAACTGAGAAAATAAATTTTATATTCATACTGTTGTGTACGGGAGAATGGAGTGTGAACAAACTTGATGAGAGCTGTTAAGGGAAAAATGTTGTGAATACTTGTGTGTTAAAATCATGTAAGTGTGAGCGTGAGACAGATAACGCATTTCAAAGACTCCAGTGGTCGGCAACTTCCTCTTCCATCAGCAAGTTACGTTATAAGGTTATCGTTCTGATTGTGCTAGTTATTTTTAGTGATTTGTCCTGCAGCTTGAATATCAATAGTATACCTGTTGAACTTCAGTGTTGCACAAAACACTAGCACAAAAAAAAAAGCTTCCCTTTATTAATAATGTCTATAAATTACTTAGACCTGACTTCTATACAGGAATAAAAATGCTCCTTTCAGGAGTCTATACCCGAAATATGTAGAATAGTTTGAACCATTAACCAAAGCTTTTTTTTTTAAACCTGAGCATCAGAAGGTGCTTACCTATGAAAAAACAAATACCACAAAAGGTGTTTTCAGTTCTGATTTAAGTTATAATGAGTAAGTGGAGCCAATTTTCTGTAATTCCTTCTTGTAATATGCCACACTTGCAAGAATGAATTATTGGCTTAGACATAATGAGTAATAATTTACATTAAAACTCAGGCACTGGGCAATGCAAGTTCAGAAATTAAACTTTTTATTCTTTGTGATACTTAAATAGCATATGAAAACAACTATTGTTGGCCTATGTGCATGCTCAGTCATTTTTATAACCTTTTTTTTTTGTTGTTGTTGTTCATCACAGACCTTCACTCCTCTAGTAGATAAGCTGGGTTTAGGCTCTGTGGTCCCAGTGGAGTTTCTTCTGGACAGACATTTACGTTTCCTGTCTGATGCCAGTGGATTACGTTTGTTTCAGGTATTTGAACTGTGTTCAGTTAAAGTGCAAATTTAACTTTGTGCTGTGATTATCAGATTTTATTTTTTTTACTGTTCCACTTCCATATTATTGTCTTCCTCATTTCACTGCCCTGTGGTGTATTTCTGGGTTTTTCCCCTGCTTTTCCAGGTGCTTATGCTAACCTCCATCTGCATTTGAAAAGTCCTAGTTCCTCTCTGTATTGGTCAGTTGGAGAGCTAGTTGTCAAGCATATTGTCGCTGATAATTGCAATGGAAATTTTGCAACAGCTTTTGTGTAGTTAGTCCTTTTTTACCTTCTGGCATGTTTAGCAATGGTTTTCTTAATTTTACTTTTTTGTTTGTTTGTTTGTCAGTTTCTGAGAGCAGCTGGAGAAGAGCTGTCCCTTAAAAACTAATGATTCTGTTACCTTAAAAGACTATACTTTTATGTTAAAACTGTTTGTTGTTGGCAGATGGGAACAGAGAGTCAAAATCAGATTCTGCAGGAACAGCCTTCACTAAGAGAATCTGTCAACACATTGATCAGTGACCAGAAGCTTCAGGAGATATTTAGTAGAGGTGAGACTGTGTTTTTCTATCTCAAAGGTACTTTATTCTGGAACAATTGGACTGTGCTGGGATTTGTGAAGGAGAATAGTAATAGTATCTGTTACTGTTTGATTTGGAAGGTCAATTTTCTGTATTGTTTTGCAAGTTCTTTACAAGGAGGCATTATTTTGTCACAGATACAGGTAAGCGGTTGCTGAGAAACAACCAGAAATACCTACTGGGAATGATCACCGAAGATGTAGTTAAAGTAGAATGACGTATTATTGATAATGTCCATGTATCCACAACTTTCCTTATTTTAAGCTTTGAATTTTTAAAGTTTTGGTCCTGTTCTGTGGTTCTGTTCTATAATTCTGGAAATTTAGAAGCGAAGTTACTCTGTAGTTGCTGATCTTTAAAAATTTTCTCTTGTTATTTCAAATTTTGGCATTTTGATAATACAGTAATTAAGTTGAAAATATGGTGTGGCGGTGGCTGCTCAGCATAAAGTTAATAATACCTTAACTGTTGTCTGGATTGTGTATTAGGGTTAAGCCTAATTGCAGCTTTTGTTGTCAGATTGGGATCTTCTAGTTCAAGTGCTAAAATTATTTTCTGTTCTGAGTTTGGGTTCATGGGCCAGGTGGCCACCCTAGAGGTAGGCCATTCTATAGCATTTGAAGGACGATGTAATTCTTAATGGGGATTTGGTGCCTTTTGGTTAAATAACATGTTTATTGATAAAAATGTTACGAGGGCAATACTTTTTACATGAGCAAGTAGCTTCAGAATTGTCCAGTGTGGAGCCTTCTTCTGAAGTGTCTAGTTCTGGTTGTATCAGATACAGGCTGTTGGATCATGTGGATTTTGATGATCTGATATTAACCGAGTTTTTTTTGTCTGGACTTAGGGTAGGAGGAAAGCTCTGCATGCTGATGTGGAGAGTGAGGGCAGGGTCGGAGGAAACCTTTCTGTAGATGATCCGTTACCCGTGTCAAAGAACTAAGACTGGTTGGTTTAGAGACATTGGATATTTGTGCAATTATATTACATTTTCCACAGTTACAAATATATGTTTGTATTTTGAACTGCATGCAGTTTATACTGGGATTTGATTCATCTGGACTGAGTCAGAATGCTGTGACTGTCCACTGGATTGATGCTTCATAATTACTGACCTGTAGGTTAGAAAGCAAAAGAGCTTAGTTAGCAAGGAGCCCCCATCTAGCTTGATTTTGTCAAAGGAGTGATTTTATTTTGATCTTCTGCTTTTTTTTTTTTTTTAAACTCGTAAACTGTATTAATTATGTTTTACAATAGTTTTGAGTTACAGCAATGAGGGCTTATTGACTTTTTGCAATAGAATGCTTGGCCTATGCAGGATATGCAGCAGAAGCCGTAGCGTTTTCATTTCTTTCCACCTGAAAGATGACACTTCAAGCCCTAATTATGTGCACGGAACTTTTTTTTTTTTTAATTGTATGACTCTTAACTAGCATGACACAAACCTTGTCTGGAAAATGTACTCAAAGTCCTTCTTTTCCAGGTCCTTACAGCGTCCAAGGCCAAAGAGTTAAGATTTACCAACCAGAGGATGAAAATAGCTGGCTCTGTGGTGTTGTGAGCCATCAAGATCCAATAACTCGTCTTATGGAGGTGTCTGTGACTGAGGTAAAAATATGAAGCAATGCTTTGGTGTTCCTGAAATACTATTCCTCAATATCTCGTGGAGAATGACAGCTTCACCAAAACTTGTACTTTTGGTTGTTTTTTGCTATAAAAGATGAGTAATTATTCATGTTGCAATTTGCAGGTGGTGTTTGTTTTTTTTTTTTCCCTGTTATGATGACTTTGCACAATAAATAGTGATACACAGCCCACTTCTATAAAAGAAGCTAGAAGAATTTCATGGGAAATGAGCACTATATGAAAAAATATTGGAAGTGGCTTTCTGGATGGGAGAGCATGCTGATGTACAGGAAGCTACCTTCTGGATCTGTTATGCTGTGGTCTTCCTATGCCTTCTCTCAGCTTCTGTGTGACAGGCTATAAGTGGCTTAAAGCAAGTGTAGCATAGAAGATGAAGTTTTAGTCTAAATGTATTTTGGCTTAGGCTGTTTACTTTTGCACTGTTCCTATCAGTAAACCTAGTATCTGTTGTAAACAGCACAGAAAATCTGTGCACTGCTAGAGTTACCTGGTTTGTATTATATGCTTCTGTGTAATCTGACAGGTAGTTCAGTCTCACCAGCAACCTGCTACTAATGGCTTTCTTTTTCAGGAGCAACTAGGATCAGGTCTGTGGTGCTGTGTGTAAATTACTGTAGCAGCAGCACTCTTCTCATTTTTTTGGGGCCTGTCTCATGTCCTGTGCCCCCTGCCCCCGTAGCCTTTTCTGCGTGCAGTAAAATACGTGTGCAGAATGAATGCACTGAATGTGCCCAGTAAGTCCTGTGTACTCATGCAGTAATCCTGCACTCTGACTACTGGGTGTATTGCTGGTGCACGGGAAAAAGGTATACTATGTATGGTAAATAAGTATAATACTTTGGAGAGGCATTGAAATTTTGGACTATATGCTTTCAGCAGATACATGCCAGGAAGCACCCAACTTACTGTGTATCTACCGTGAAATAAAAACCTCCAGGCACAGTTACATTTCATTGCTCCTTTTGGGGAGATGCTGATGAGTACAGTTAGCATAAATTGATACGCTTCCTTCCAGTAGTATTTTCTGCATCTAGCAGAGTGAATGTGCAGAAGGCTAGAACAGTACTAAATCAAAATTAAGAAAAGCTGTGTTTAATGCAATGAATACCTCTAGAGATGCTCAGTAGAACAAATGTACAAGAAATGTGGTAGGAATCAAATCTGAAATTTTTTGACATAGAGAAGATGCAAAAGGATAGAAGGTATACTGGAAGGCTGTGGCCTTACTAAGGAAGTGGGACAGAAAGAAAAGGCAAATGGGAGAGAGGTGACAGAGTAACCCTGTGTTTAAAGTCTTTTATGTTGATACTATATACTCTGAATTAAAAACTAACCTCCTCTTTTCTTCCTCCTATCTCCTCAATATCAATCTGCATAAAAATTAGAGTGGTGAAATAAAGTCGGTGGATCCTCGACTGATTCATGTGGTGATGGATAACACTTCTCCAAGCGAGGTACTATAACAGTTCAGGTCTTGTACATACAGTGTGAAACTTCATAAAGATTTATGTATAAAACATCTAAAACATGGACACAACTGAAAAGCCATGCTATGTTCGCTGTGAGCTTTTGATAATGTAAATGGAAAATGAAAATTTTCTTTACTGCTTTGAGAGGTGGTCATAGCTTTCTTTAAACAATCTAATTTCTTTTTGTTCAGGCCTGTTTTACTGAGTTTAGCATGGATCTTGCGGGGGTGAGGGGAGGTTCAATAGACATGGTTGTTGTGCTCCATTTTAAAGGGTAGTGCTCTGATAAGAGAATGTCTCTGTGCTCACTGCCTTTTTCTAACAGGATCACTCTGTGCTCCTCACAGACCTTTTTAGGCATTTCTAAAATTTACCATCTGTCTTTTCTGAAGCAGGCTTTGTATGCTTGTGGCGTTTCATTGCTTTGGTTGAGAGGTTCCATGATAACATTTGAACCTGTGTTTTTACCCTAGGCTGAAGGGCAAGCTATCTCCTGTAGTTTAAATATTGCAGGCTTTGGGTTGTGGACAGAAAGTGTGCCCTTCAGAAGAACTGTGGG
This sequence comes from Grus americana, assembly GCF_028858705.1. Lineage (NCBI taxonomy): Eukaryota > Metazoa > Chordata > Aves > Gruiformes > Gruidae > Grus > Grus americana. Next base: position 155,828 of record NC_072865.1, on the reverse strand, counting down.
GATTAGACTTGTAGCAAAAATTAGTGAGCAAATAGTTCTCATACATTAGCAAGAATTATGTTGGAGTATGGCTGCTTTGCGTGTTTCCCAAAATCTGCCATGGTGTGGTATGTGTTACAGCAAAGTAGCTCAGCTAAAAATCTTACTGTGAAGATTCTGTCCTAGTACAAAAAAGACAAGACTGCACTTATGTTTGTGTTCTGTGTTCACCTGGTATCTTTGCTTAGATAATCTGTCTCAATTTGTAGTTAAAAGAAACGTTCCTAAGCTTGAGTAGTGTAATGTATTGGTTTTTCTAACAGAAAAATGTTCTTTGAACGAGTATTCCTGATTGTTCTGTTCAGTGATTGCGTGGTTTTGTCTATTATAGGGAGGGGGCCTAAAAGCAGCTAAATCATCTAAAGGGAAAAAGAAGAAAGAATGTCTGGAGGGAAAGGATGGACGGAGGAGGAAAAATGCTTCAGATTCTGGGTGTGATCCTGCAACAAAGAAGCTAAAGGAGAGAGGCGAAGTGGATAGCAATGGTAGTGATGGAGGTGAGGCAAGTAGAGGTCCTTGGAAAGGAGGCTCCAATAGTGAAACAGGACTGGATTCAAGGGCCAAACAGTTGCCTTCATTCATCCCTCAGATTAATCGCAATATTCGCTTTGCCACTTACACCAAAGAGAATGGCCGAACACTAGTAGTCCAAGATGAGCCAGTTGGTGGTGACACACCGTTGCCCTTCACTCCATTTTCCTCTGTGGCTGGACAAGCGTTACTAGTTGGATCTGGATGTAAAGAGGCAGGAAAATCACTGGAACAGGTTGGCCAAGGCACAGTGACTTCTGCAACTGCGGTTACTACAACCGCTTTGACACCGACAACAATGAGAATCTCTGATACCAGTTTGCCAGCTGTTACCGGACAGGAGAAACTGAAAACAGGGCGATCACAAGCCCAGGGAGAGGTGAGTAGCTCATGATCCAGCATATTCAAGAAAGACATACGTATTTGCAACAGATGTTCTGCAACATATTCCTGTTACAAAGTGTGTCCATGGAATTGAGAAAACAACTTTTTCTCTGTTGTTTCCTTTCGAGATGAGGGATTTCTTTCTATTGTCTGATCTAAGAAAGAACTCAAAAGAAAATGATGATATTTAGTGGAGGAGTGGTAAGACACAACCCTTATCTTTATTCAGCCTTAATCTGAGAAATGCATCCCTAAAGTCACTTCAAGCACTGCATTTCATATAATTAATCTTGTGTCATATGGAAGATAACCTACTTAATATCTCTTGTATTTATATAAACAAATATGCATGAGAGTGTACTGAATTGAGCATTTAAGTTACTTTAAAAAAAAAAGAAAAAGAAGAAAAAAAGAAGCCTCAAAACCAGAAAAACAATGAGGCTACATTTAGAGGACCTTTTATAGATGCCCAACTTGTCTGTTACAGCTATGCTATCTCTGTAGTAGAAGAATAAGCCGGTGGTATCATATACTATCTAGGGCTGAAAACAATGAAATAATTAAAACATTTGAGATGAGTGCCTTTGGAATAAATTTTATTAAAGAGCTCAGTCTGGAAGCAGCTTGAAGACCTTTTAGTTGTGTCTTTGTTTTCAAGGAGACAAGTGGAAAAGTAGAAGGGAAACCCTGTTAAAAACAAAATAGAAAATTTAAGTAATCAAATGAAGGCTTATAAAAACAAAACCCCACATCAGTAAGTAAAAAGTAAGTACAGCAAAAATTCAGAAACTTTTAGTCTACTGTATAAAAAAGTGAAGAAAATGGGAGATACATTAGAGAGTCCAAGGTGATTGCCAGGAGGTTAAATGAGTTACTTTCATCCCTGTCTTTTGTATTAGCTAATGAAATGGGAGGAAAGGCGAGATGTTTATCTTGAGATAAGGATTCCTAGGTAGTAAAGTTTAAAGGAGAAATAGAATTGTGGAAGACAGGAGTGTTACATAATTAAATTGTTATATAACAATATAACCTGCTTGCTCTTCCACCCCCCCACCCCCCCAAAAAAAAAAAGTTCAGAGTTGACAGCAGCTACAAATTGTGTAAGTGAACGGTCAAAGTTGTATCTATCATCAATTGTATTAAGAACTTCAATTGTACTGAGAAGTTTTGGTACCACCTCTCCTTCCCTCCCTCTCCCCAACCCCATATCACTTGTTTTAAATAATTTATTAGTAATCTGGCTTCAGAATTTGCAGGGGGACCACTAGTTCATTTGAAACTGTATTTTCCTTGAGGGAGGGAACCTGACACAAATCAGTAGGAGTGTTGTAGATAGTTCACATGTGTTATTGCTTCACACTGTCCACTTTATCATAGTGTCATTTGGTCCTTGAGATTACTTAATAAGCTTTGTTTGCATTCATATTCATATGCTTTTTAAAACTGTTAGAACTCAGTTCATGGAAATTACTTTGGCTCTAAAAAGAAATATCTGAAATTCTAATATCTAGTAGGTATGCGGTGACATTAATGACCAGTGAAGTGTGTTGCACAGAGGTTGTGCTTGTATTAACATGGCCTTGGAATAAAAGTGTGTTAATCATGAGTATTCCTCATGGGAAGATTTCTAAGTGGAAACTCAAAGAAAAGGAATAGAACTGATGAATTAGTCACAGAATATAGTCAGTTACAGTAGGACTGTGAGAATTGGAAAATCTGAATAAGTATAAATTGACAAGAAAGCAAGTGAATATTCCGTATCACAGTTATGGGTCTAGTGGAAGTCTGCAAGTCAGAAAACTTTCCAGTATTTGAAGATCATAAAAAATCAAGCCCTTTGTGCTTAACCTCTATTGAATAATCCTCTGGAGGGCACCACTTCTTAGGTGTCTATCTGTCAGCAGATGTGGCTTGCTGTGACCAGAACCAGTTTGTTCACTAACTGCTAGAGGGCTTTCTTTGTTTAATTAACTTTGCAAACCAAGTTTGTGCTGGTTAAGTAGGAGAATCTTGTCAGGATGATCTTGAGGGAAGGGTGAAAGACAGGAGACTATTGAAAAGCAGTTTCTATCAAGGTTCCCTTCTTGCTGATTTGAAGTAAAACAATCAGCAGTTTAAATAACTTTCTGTGAATTAGTTCTCTTTGTCTTGTGTCTCACTTTTGTTCTAAAGCATGGTAAGACACTGTGTTCATTTTCTCCATGTGTCTTTAGTATGTAGTGGACACTGTTAGCTCATTAAATAGCTTGTCGGTAGGAAAAATTAGTCTAGCAGAATCTTTAAAAAAGTTTCTTCGTTGTAAATAATTCCGCTGGAAGTTTCTATTACAGGTGGATAAGTAGAATGCTAATTGTACAATTAGATGAACCGAAGTATTGCTGAATCAAATAAGAATCTTTTAATAGGCTAATGCTTCTTAATTTTGTTTCAGAATTCCCGAAATTCACTTTTGGCTTCTTCTGGATTTGGAGTCTCTCTCCCAAGTGCTTCCCAGTCCTTGGTATTTGGGGGTGGAAGGAGCCAATCAAATGGAGTGGTGACTCCAGAAAGCAAGCCTTCTGGATTTCCTTTTGGCTGTAGTACTGGACAAGAGGCTCAGAAAGATTCTGATCTGTCAAAGAACTTGTTTTTTCAATGCATGTCCCAAAATCTACCTTCCAGTAACTACTTCACAGTCATTTCAGAGAGCTTGACTGAAGACGCCTCTAGTCGGGACTCATTCAAGCAGTGTACAGAGAGTATGGGTGCTGGGATCTGTAAAGGTAAAATTCTTTCAGCGGACACTAAACCAGGAGCCCAGTCTGGCAGTTCTGTGGAGCGGAAGCTGCCTGTGGAATCTATGCCTACCCTTACTCCAGCCTTTTCACGAAGTCTGTTGAATACTCGCCCCCCAGATAGTCATGAAAACCTATTTTTACAGCCCCCAAAGCTATCAAGAGAGGAACCCTCAAACCCTTTCCTGGCATTTGCTGAGAAAGCAGAACTTAGTCCTTTCAGTGGCTTTGCATCTTCATCTCAGACAGGGGTTTCTACTCCCTCTACACCTGTGGGTCATAAGGCCACTTCTGGCTGGCCAGAATCACTCACCTCTACGGACTCTTCTCTAGCTAAGAAGAAAACCTTGTTTATAACAACTGACTCCTCAAAGATGATCTCCAGTACTCCTAGTTCAGCAGTTACGGCAGGTGTTCAGAGCCCTTCCACTGTAGGGAATGGCCGTTCCACCTCACCGACCAGCAACCTGACGCAGCCTATTGAGATGCCCACGCTTTCCTCTAGCCCAACAGAAGAAAAACCAGCTGTTGGGCCTGGGCAGCAGGACAATCCTCTTCTGAAAACATTTTCTAATGTGTTTGGCAGACATCCACCTGGCTTTTTCTCTTCACAGGCAGAGTTTCCACAGGAGAACAAAGCCCCTTTTGAAGCTGTGAAAAGGTTCTCTCTAGATGAGCGGAGCTTGACATCCAAACAGGACTCAGATTCCAGTACCAATAGTGACCTGTCAGATTTGAGTGACTCTGAAGACCAGTTGCAGGCCAAGGCTTGTATGAAGGGAATCCCAGACCACTTGATGGCAAAGCTAGGCCCCAATGCAGAGCGCAACGCTGAATTGCTGCTGGGGAAAGGAAAAGGGAAACAAGCCCCAAAGGGCCGGCCTCGCACAGCTCCCCTAAAAGGTGATGATTTGAATGCAGGGTGTCTTGGAAGCGCAAGGAGGTGGGATACTGGGATATCTCCTGTGTGATGAACTCTGTGAACTAACCATAGGTGTAAACCTCATTTGTGCTCAGTAGGCAGCACACAGGATATTTATAAGGCTAAAGCTTAATGCTTCTTTTATGTGAATTATGAGAAATGTTTCAGCGTGTATTTGTCAGGACAAAAGTGTGGTATGCTGCAGACTTGAACAGTCTTACTGGTTTTGCATGGGTATGAGCATACAGATCTCCGAAAATGTTTATTGGGGCCAGTATTCTTTTGTGGTTGCAGTTAACTAATGGATTTTTAATTCTACTTTGCATCACCCAGTTGGCCAGTCTGTGCTGAAAGATATGAGTAAGGTGAGGAAGCTGAAGCAGTCAGGTGAGCCTTTTCTCCAGGATGGCTCTTGCATCAATGTAGCTCCACATCTGCACAAGTGCCGGGAGTGCCGTCTGGAGCGGTACCGCAAATTTAAGGAGCAAGAGCAGGATGACTCAACTGTGGCATGTCGCTTCTTCCATTTTCGGAGGTGCTCAAATTCTTTCTTCCTTTATATGTAGTCTATGTGCAGAGCTTGGACCATGTCCAAGCACAAAGTAATTACATTTTACTTAATGTGCTTGGGTACAATAATGAAGATTTTGAGTGTCCTGCATTTCCCTGCATCACCTGACTGGAATTCCCTCACTGGGGTGGGGAGAGCTGCTGTTGGAAGATACAGCATACTGTGTGGGCCTAAGTGTGATACTGAGTGGGCCTTCAGGTCCAGCCTCAGGAGATTGAATTTGCTTTATTGGGCAGAATTTTTCTGTTGGGTAGCAGTTTCTATGTAATAACTGTTCTCTCCCCCTTTCATAAGGAGTTCAGAACAGAGATAAAATTTTTAATCAGTCAACAAGTAACTAAACATTGCCAGCATGAGGCTAATGTTTGACTAGGTTTTGTTGAGTATAGAACTGATTTTTAGGAGTAGAACACTGCCTGTGTTTTCTCTCTGTGTTGTGTACAGGTCTAACAGTTCTTTGACCTGTCACGATTCCCTTTATCTTCCTTAACTGCCTATTCTAGCAAGTGCTATGCATTTTTTTCCAAAAAGATGCTTGTTCACTTTCTGGCATATAAAGGATGAAGTGCATTTTTTAGTATGTGCCACCCATCCAGTAAGGATTATAGCTGCTTCTCTTCTTAAAGTTGTTAAAAAATTAATCTAGCATTGAAATTAGAGATAAGATTGTTTTTGCTTGAAAGTGAAGTTACCTTTAATAGTGGCAGGAGGCATTCAGGGTTCTGTAATGTTGTTATACCTTTTACCACACAAATAATGATAAAACAATTGTGACTCATCTCTGTGGAGAGCAGTGGCAAGAACAGTAGATACAATAAGAATTTTTGTATGTCTTGTAATGTGAACTGTTAGAACAGTTGCCAAGTGCTAGCAGCCCTAGCCAGAACTGAAATACTGGTTTCCCAAAAGTTGGGAAATTACTTTCTTGTGAGTTAAAGTAGAGAATTAGAACCATGCACAATTTTACAAGCAGCATCACACAGAAGCCCAAATAAATTGAATTTTGTCATCTCTTTCTGTTGATAGCATAGAGAAATGTGACTTATCAAGCTGTAGCAATTTTCTGTATGTGGAATTTCCCACCAATGCTTACTGGGACCTGGGGATTCATTCGAGTGGATTTTGTGCCCATTGCCTTCCATGTACCTTATTCTTTGTGTTATTTGGATTTGCATGATCGTTGTACTGGCTGTAGAGTATAGCACTCTGTCTCAAGCGTTTTTTCATCTTTCTGGGTTTATGTTCTGACATAGATGGCATTGTAAGTTAATTAAAGGTGGTTGAGCAGCTTCTCAGTTACTCCATCCTGTTTTCTGCAGGCTGATATTTACCCGAAAAGGTATTCTACGAGTAGAGGGTTTCTTGAACCCACAACAGAGTGACCCTGATGCCATGAGCCTGTGGATTCCTTCCTCCTCCCCTGCAGAGGGGATCGATTTGGAAACTTCGAAATATATCCTGGCCAATGTTGGGGACCAGTTCTGCCAGCTTGTTATGTCAGAGAAGGAGGCAATGATGATGGTGGAGCCACATCGTAAGCTGGGCTTTTGACGTGTTTTTTGTCCATCTTCTCTGTGTCATGTGTGTACAATGCAGTGGCATAGAGTTGAAAGTCTAATAGAATTCCTTGTTAATATGCTTTTCCTTTTCTTCTAAAGAGAAGGCTGTATTCACTTCTTTGGGGTGTGTGTAATTGTGGGACCAGCATTTGGGATTTTTCTTGTTTTGATCAGTGCAGCTTCACTACCAAGGAAGCTAATGGTAACTTTTCCAGACATCATTCAATTATTTTTCAATAAATAAACGCAGAAATCAGCTGATAAGAAAATCAGAATTAAGTCCAGAACACCTACCGCACTGACCCAGCTATGCTTTAATGAGCAACTTTTCTTACATATTCCTATCCTGTTATGCTCCAGGGAGATCACACAAAAGCTCAGGGTTTTCTAGGGAGGGAGCAGCACCTGCATTCAGCCTGCAAGGACTCAGCTGAGCAACTAGTTGACAGCGTTGCCACTACAAGGGGAGTGGGTTTAGAAGAAATTTTCTGAAGTTATCCAGTTCAGCCTATCACATGGATAGCTCTGTGTGATTTTTTTTTTTTTTTTTTTTTTTCTCCAGCTTCTGGAATGTTCAGGGGCAGCCGTTAGGAGAGCACTTCCCCTTCGTCAGCAAACGTGTTGGTTTAGAATCCAAGGAGTCAACAGGCATCCAATTAGTACAACTAAATACGCATTCTTTATAGTTTTATAAGTTCACGTTATTTGTTCATAAAACTAGCAGAAGTTTTATAATTTTGCTGTAAGTTCCATAAGTGCTCCTTGAAATTCAGTTACAACAAAGCTCTGTAAAGTACTCTGTTTCCTTGTAGTGTGTGCATTTTGGGACTTGACCTTACCCAGTCTTAGAAGTGGGGATTTTAATAGTGTCACAAGACTAGCAAGGAATGTGTCTCTGGATGTAAAAAGTATGTTTTGCTATACTCTGCCCTCAAGTCATGTTTCTGTGAATTGTTTCTTTATCAGTGTTACTGTGATAACCTCAAATTAGGTGGGAGAAATGCAAAAGGTCAAAGCAATAATTCCTAATGTTCCTTCTCTTTATAGAGAAAGTGGCATGGAAGCGAGCAGTACGTGGCGTGAGGGAAATGTGTGATGTATGTGAGACAACACTCTTCAATATTCATTGGGTTTGTCGCAAATGTGGTTTTGGGGTCTGTCTGGACTGTTACCGGCTGAGGAAGAATCGTCCACGTAGTGGTGAGTACTGGATATTTCCCCCCCACACCACTGTAATCTTTGAACTGGCTGGTTTTCAGTGGGGATAATTTCTGGGAAGTTGCTGAAGGTTTTGTAGGAGAGTTAGTGACTATCAGCTTGGGAGGCTGGAGGTTTGGAATTTTGTCACTACCGTCTTTCATGCTGCTGTTCCGTTCTTCGTTTCCTTAGATACCTGTGTTTTATCTGTTTGGTTTGAATTTGTATGTTAAAATTATAACATCAGCAGGCATAGGCTGTGTACTGAGACAGACTACTGTATAGTTCCATCTTTTCCTCAGAGAGTATAAAAGAAAAATTAAGTAATATCTTAACAGTTTGGAACCATCACAAGATGAACTAGCATACATTGCAGAGAACTCCTTTCTGTAAGAAGGAGTTAGATTGGAAAGTTTTCTTCTTTTTTGGCTTTGCTGACACACTAGGGTTTGTAATTCAGGAATAAGGTCAGTAAGCTCAATTTCTAACAAATAGAGGCATACTGTGTTTAAAGAAGTGAATACCTGGTTGCTTTTTTTGTGTATTTTATTGTATGGAGACCACTTTGGTAGCATGGGTGCTGACATTGGACAGTCTTAATAAGTGCAAGGCTATTAGTGGCAATTACGTTATTTTATGGAGCAGATGTACAAAATACTGGATGTTAATAAGTGTGAGTACTGCTGTCTATTCATAATGATAAAGGTGCCAGAGAACACTGAATGAATTATAAAAGCAATGTATTTTTTAAAATAGATAAAAAGTCACCTATTTTTTATCATTGTTGTGGGTTAACCCCAGTAGGCAGCTAAGTATCACACAGCGACTTGCTCACTCCTCCGGCACGAGGACTGGAGAAAGAGGAAAGGAAGAGAAAAAGCAAGAAAACTTGTGGGTCAAGATGATAATTGTTTAGTAAGCAAAGGAGAAATAAAAAAGAGAAAAAGAAACAAAGCAAGTGATGCAAAAGCAATCACTCACCATCTCTCACAGGCAGACTGTTGCCTAGCAGTTCCCCAAGCAAAAGATGGCTACCACCCTTTAACTCCCTCCTCTCTGTTTCTATTGCTGACTGTGACGTTGTATGGCATTGCTTAGTCTGGATCATCCACCTGGTGGTGTTCCATCCCAACCTCTTGTGCACCCACAGTCTATTCACTGAGGGGTTGGGTAGAGGTAGAAACAGAGAATACCTGGTCACTGCAAACACTGTTCAGCAGTGGCTAAAACATTAGTGTGTTATCAGCATTGTTTTGGTCACAAGTCTAAAGCACAGCACCACAAGCTGCTGTAAGTCAGATTAACTCCATCCCAGGCAGACCCAGTATAATAATGAAGCCTATGAAATTACTGCCAGAGTACACCAGAAGAGAGCACAACAATTTTTAAGATGTGGTTAACTAGGGTACAGTGGAAATAGTTGAAAGTTGGCACTGTGTATGTTTGATAAAAGCATTTGGGACTGAATATATCACTGACAGAATGTGGTATAAAGATGTCCATGATTCAAGGGCAGTAAGTCTCTTAACCACTTGTCTTCTCGCATCAAGGAAATAAATAGGATAACCTTACCCGTGCCAGGTTAAAATGAAGAGATGTCCTGGACATATGAGAAGTTTTTACTCACTGGTGTACAGAGGAGGGTCAGCATTGAAAAGACTGATATTTTACAATGTCAAGTGATAGTGGAGTGTGTATGTATATGTATATTGCTTATCAATGATTACCTGAAAACGGTACTGTAATTATGAATTATTAATCAAGTCTGAAATTTTGGAATAGGCCAAAATGTAGAACCAAGGCATTACTTAAATACAATTACTTGCCTCAAGAGGCTTATGAACTTTGTCCTGTAGAAACAACCTGTGCAGATACCAGATCTAAAGGACCCTGAAATGAAGTTTGATATGATCCTTCTCATATTCTCCCCCACTGACCCCCTCCACCCCCTCCTTCCTTTTTAAAGGAAGAGAATGGCATGTAGTTTATACAGCTACATATTTGTAGGCTCAACTTGGTTTAAAATCTGAAGAATTATAAATTTGTCAGACTACTTTTCAAACTATTAATTTGCTACTTGTTAGCTTCGTAAGTAGATATACTGACAGGAGAACTTGGTTTCCTCTTCCTGGAACTGATCTGCAGACACTTGTTGAAAAAGCTTGGGAGATGATGACAAGAAAAGATAGATTTATTTGATTACTTAGGAAAGCATAATGAGAACAAGAGTACAGTATTCAAAAATTGAGGCTAGAAGCTGACATTTTTAGGTGATTGAAAGTAACAAGCTACTAGATATAAAGTGAAAATGACTCTGGTAGTTTTATAACGTGAAGAGGCGAAGAAATTGCTGTAGATCCTGTTCTAATGGTCTGTATTTACAGTTTATTTCTGAGATCACTGGATTAATCTCCTGCACTGTAAAGAGTCTAAAGAAACAGTATTGATACAGAAACATTCTGTACTGTAAAGTTCTACTGACTTTTGTAAAAAATTTTTGTCTGTGTCTTTATTCCAGAGACAGAGGAGATTGGTGATGAGGAAGTCTTCTCATGGCTGAAGTGTGCAAAGGGTCAGTCTCATGAACCAGAGAATCTTATGCCAACACAGATCATTCCTGGTACAGGTAATGCTTAAAACTTGAAAAATTCCCGTTTTTTTTCTCAATTCTGAGCAAGCATGTGGAAAAAAAATACTAAGATAGTTGGTGTTCTAGCTATTACCTTTCCTAGCATGGATTTACAGGAGATGTTCGCTTGCTGTAGTGGAATAGTTGAAGGGAAGGTAACCCAAGTAAGATCAAGCTGTGGGTTTGAAGTGGACACTCTTCTGACACTAGCTGCGACTTCTTGTGCCTAGCCGTTTTTAATTGTATCAGTAAATTTGGTTAACTTGCAAGACAGATCTCTTTCTTTTCTGTTAGGGGGGAGGGAAAGAAAGTAGTCAGTGCTGACCATTTACTTGACTCTTTACATAACTGGTCCTAAAAATCACGGAATCATAGAATGGTTTGGGTTGGAAGGGACCTTTAAAGATCATCTAATCCAACCCCCTGCCATGGGCAGGGACATCTTTCACTAGGTCAGGTTGCCCAAAGCCCCATCCAGCCTGGCCTTGAACACCTCCAGCGCTGGGGCATCCACAGCTTCTCTGGGAAACCTGTTTGAAAACTGAGGAAAAAAAAATAATAAATTTTTGAGTACCTCAGCTTTTTCCATGTCAGCTGTCACCAGCTCTCCTGTCTTATTTAGTGGGGGTGGGAGGGGGTGTAGATTTTCTTTAATCTTCCTTTTCTGGCCAGCATACCTGTTGAAGCCCATATTATTCTTTTCATCCCTTGCCAAATTCAGCTCCGGCTGTGCCTTAGCTTTCCTGATCCCATCCTTACACATCCAGGCAGTGTCTCTGTATTCTTCCCAGGATACATGTCCCTTGTTCACTGCCTGTGCATTTCCTTCTTACATTTTAGTTTGACCAGGAGGTCCTTGCTGACCCATGCCTGCCTTGCTTGATTTTTTTACACATGGGAATTGAGAACTCTTGCACTCTAAGAAAAATGTTCTTGAAGAGCTGCAAGCTCTGTTCAGCTGCTTTGTTCCCAAGGGCAGTTTCCCAGGAAGTCCCATACACTAATTCCTTAAGCAACTGAAAGTTCGGTCTCCTAAAATTTGGCATCCTGACTCTACTCTTTACCTGGGCCATATCCCTCAAGATTGTGAATTCCGCCAGGGCACGATCACTGCAGTCCAGTCTGCCACCAATCTCGACATCTCTAATTAGTTCTTCTATGTTGGTGAGCCACAGGTCCAGTAATGCTTTTCGTCTGGTTGGGCTGTCTGTCTCCCAGATTAGGAAATTATCCTCAATGCACTCCAATAGTCTCCTTGACTGCTTACAGCTTGCTGTGCTGCTTTTCCAGCAGGTGTCAAGGTGATTGAATTTCCCCATCAGGATCAGAGCCTGTGAGTGTGATGCTTCCTATAGTCAAAGTAAGAACACTTTGTCAACAGGCTCCTCTTGGTCGGGCGGCCTGTAGTAAACACTAACAGTGAGGTTTCCTTTGTTGGCTTGGCCCCTAATTTTTGCCCATAAGCTCTCAGCCTGTTCATCACTGTATTTCAAAGACAGCTCTGTGCAGTCAATCCATTCTTTTACACAGAGAGCAACCCCCCCACCTCCAATGTTCCAGTTGTGCATTTTGTCCCATCATGTTTCAGCGATAGCAATTAGATCATAGCTTTCTAGTTGCACAATGACTTCCAGCTCCTCCTGCTCGTTATCCATGCTGCATGCATTGGTATATAGAGGTACTTCAGCTGGGCTATCAACCTTGTCATCTCTTGAGAGGAACATGCTCAAATTTCTTTGAGGCATTTCACAGGTGTTTCCCTGTTGGTTCCTAATACACCATCAGCCCCTGGCTCTTCTCTGTTGCTCAAATCTCCATCCCCTTCCCCCACTAAATCTAGTTTAAAGCTTTCCATATAGGTCTGGCCAACTTGTTGGCAAAGACTCTCTTGCCCTGCTTGGGCAGGTGAATCCCATCAGCTCCCAAGAGACCCAGCTTCTCAAAGGTAGATTTGTGATCATAGAAGCCAAAACCTTGAGTATGGCACCGTCCACACAGCCAGGCATTCCCCTGTTCAATTCATCACCTCCTTCCTCTTACTGGGAGGACAGAGAGAGAGCACCACCTGTGCTACAGATCCTTTTAACGTTGCTCCAAGGGATATATAGTCTCTTTTGATGGTTCTAAGTTGCCTCATGGCAGTATCTTTGGACCCCACATGGAATAGTAGGAGCAGATGATAATCTATAGGATTTTTCCAGGCTTGACAACCTCTCAGCTATGTCACGAAGCTAGTGTTAGCACACTTCTCCACACTGTTTGGAGACAAGTGTCTTGTTGTATGTAGCACGTGATCTTAAAGATACTTAGCAGTAATACTAAAAAACACCCACCCCTCTGAATATGTATTATAGTTAAGGCCTTGGTTTTAGATTTTAGTCGTGATGTGATATTAAAGATTTTAACTTTATTTCCAGCGCTTTACAATATTGGAGACATGGTTCATGCAGCACGAGGCAAATGGGGTATTAAAGCCAATTGTCCATGTATTAACCGGCAGAACAAATCGGTGTTGAGACCAGCTGTCACTAATGGAATATCACAGGTATGTAATTTGAGGCTGAAATTGCCTTGTTTGACATTACATTTTTAAGATCTATTAAAACATTAGACCCTTTAGATTAATCTCTTGAGAAACACAAATTATTTTCTCCATATGTATTCTAAGTGTTTTAGCTTAGCAAAAATCTTTTGGGACAGTTTTTGGGGATGTGTGCTGCAACTGTTATATACAAAGTGGATATTTGGGCAAATACTCTTATGTAGAAATTGGGTAGGAAGCCATTCCTATTGATGCTGTACCTTAAAACAAACCACTATGAATAGATTGCAACATGTGCATTTATTTTGTTATGGTTCCTAAATGTATGCTGAATCTAGAGCAGTTCTGTTCACACAAAAAGTCCGCATGTGAAAAAAGAAATTGAAAAGCCTGGGTTTGTGTTAAAAGATGATGTGGTAAGAATTTACACCACAATGCAAGGTCTAATGTACGAAGAGAAGAAGCTCCTGTACTCTGCTGCTACATAAGCATAGAGGAACTCTACTGTGCACTTAAATGAACAAACTAACCCAATACATTGGATAACTAAAATGTCTCCCAAGTTTCCCTTTATTCAACATTAATCAGTTGTTTATATTTTTGTTTTAGCTTCCGACTGTAAATGCTAGTGCATCAGTCTCTGGAAACGAGAGCACCTTTTCCACTGGACCAGGAGCAGGAGTGGGGCAACTAGAAATGGACAGTGTTCCAAAATCTGAAGCAACTGATAGTAGGATAGAAGAATCTGTAAAAACAGAGACATTACCAACCAATAACACTGGTGAAATAAAGACTAACAGACCACTTTGTCCAGAAACAGCTCCATCATCAGCCTTACACTGGCTTGCAGATTTAGCAACGCAAAAAGCAAAAGAAGAAACAAAAGGTGAGCAGATGATATGCCCTTTGGGATTGGAATGAAAAGATAAATGATAACATACTGCTTGGTTGCTCTAAGTAGCTCTAGCTCTAAGCAGAAAAGAACATGGTCATTTTTCTTCTTTTGCCTCTTAGAACCAGTTCTCTTTTACAGACTTAGGAATATGCAAAGCTGGAAAGATGATGATAGAGCTGAAAATTAAAATAGTCTTGTCACTCCCAGTTTATTTCAGTGCCAGTTCTTGTATTTATTTTCTAAGTAATAAGCAGCTGGTATCCTAATGTAAAATGATATTAATTAATTTCAGATGCAGCTTTGTAACATTATAACTATTGAAGTATATAAAACTAGTTTGTGTGCTATGAGAAGAGTGCATTTCCAAAGAATTGAGAGGCTAGAGTCTACTTTGGAGGGTTAGATGAAAGCTTAGAACTTCTTTAATACTCGATAGTTTGAGTGTGATTCTCAATATGAAATAACTGTTTACAGAATATACATCTCAGTTGTCAGAGGTAGCATGACTAACACAAGATTTATTCCTGTCCATATGTTTAGCAGGAACTACTTTATATGTCAATGTTAAATATTCATGACTCTTTCACGAGTTTTGCAGGGCTTAGCCACTGTAATATTTTGACTATGGTTAAAATTTGAAATATTTCATATTGAAACAATTCAGAAAGTCAGTGAAATTTTTTTTAACTGAGTCTATTACAAAGTTGTGGTTCCTCGTGTATCAAGCATTTTCAGATTGTATTTGTGCTATTCAAAACCTTAACTAACGGCATACTAAGGGTAAAATCTATGTACATGATGTCTTTGATTCTCTTTGAGGTGCCTTATTCACTGTTGCAGTGATAATTTACCTTTACCACAAGATTCTGTCAATATCCTATTTAATGCAAGAGCAAATAATTTCAGAGAACTTTGTGATCATTTGAACTTTGACTTTTTTCCTCCACCCCCCCCCCCCCCCCCCCCCCATGTTGATATTTATCTTGCAGAATCAGGATCACTGAGGTCAGTGCTTAATAAAGAATCCCATTCACCCTTTGGATTGGATTCCTTCAACTCCAGTACAAAGGTTTCCCCACTAACCCCGAAGCTGTTTAATAGCCTCTTGTTGGGCCCAGTGACATCTAGCAACAAAGCCGAAGGCTCCAGTCTCAGAGATCTGCTGCACACAGGGCCAGGAAAGCTTCCTCAGGTCCCATTAGACACAGGAATCCCCTTTCCTCCAGTCTTTTCTGCAGCTTCTGCGGTAAATAATTTTGTATTCTTTCAATGATGTCTGTTCTAGGGAAGAATTTTATGATGATCTAATAGTTTTTACCTAAATGTTTTTACAGTATCTTATTCTTAAATGTTGAAACAAATGCAACATGTCACAAAAACTCACCACCCCACAAAGTTGTAGAGAATTTTTATGCTAATTGTTAGTTTGTAGTTTGGTTTACTACTGCTGTGGAGAAGCTATTCCTTGCAAGAGACCAAGAAGGCAAGTTAAAGATAGCCTTTAAATTGTTTAATTGATAATCAGCATCCCTATAAAAGCTCATTTTAAATTCCACATCTTTAAAAATATTGCAAGAGCATACCACAGAAAAAGACGAAAAACAGTTCCTTAAAAAAATTTACGTATGCTTGAAAAGCATTTAAGGTAGAATATGAATTTAAGAATTTTAGGTGTAGTTGCTATTTCTGGATGCTTATTCTGGAATAAGGATACTTTATTTCTCTTTAATCCATTCTGGAGGAAATAACCTTAAAAAAACCCCAACTGAACAAATCAATGGTATTTGACATGGTTAAAAGCATTTAGTTTAAAAGAAGGATAGATTCTGTAGAATTTATCAAGGCTTAGCTCTTCTTGGAGAATACTTTCTCCAAAAGCTTAGGCAGATAGAATGAGGAAGATGATGAAATGGCTTGTCTCATAGGAGATTTTTTTTTCCCCCTCTTTGTCAGGTGGAACCCTAATAATGGTTCATATTGTGTGTTTTTGGTAGAGAGAACTGTATGGGAAAATACATCACTGCTACAGGAAAGTGAATCCAATAATACTCTTTCTCCTCCCCCCGCTCCCCAGCACTGGGTACAGGCCAAGAAATCATGATCACTTGTTTTAAAGCAAGTTATTCCTTGAAGGCTTGAGAGGGCCTGTCTCAACTTGTATCTCTGTCCCTGCAACTCTATGCGTTCTCTCACCACATTGAATCAGATCTATCATGTAATGTATTTTTTTCACTTTCTTGACTTCTGCTTTTCACAGAGTAATGTAAATTTGAAAGAACTTGTGGGGAACTCTGGTACAACCCCCCCACTCGAATGCCTGGATGCTTAATATAGAATGTATATGAGCAAAACATAACTGAGAAACAACAGTTGTGTTGGTCAAATTGAGAGGAATAATAGATTGCTGTTCATGAAGAGTCATCTTGGTGTTTCTGGAGCATTGACATTCTGTTGTGAAGAGTAGTTAGTGTTGACTGTAATAGTTAAACTGCACATTATCTATTTATGGCCTCTAGAGACATAGTGTAAAGCTACATTTTTAAGACCATCATAAGTGGATGATGTTATTGCCTAGTCTTACTTGCATAAGACAAGCTGTAGAAAACTGATATAATCCCAAGCAGCAGTACAGGTTGGGGTCTGACTAGCAGAGGTGTAACCCTTCTGAAAGGAGCCCAGGGTCCTGGAGGACAGCATGCTGAACACAGAATCATAGAATGGTTTGGGTTGGAAGGGACCTTAAAGATCATCTCGTTCCAACCCCCCTGCCACAGGCAGGGACACCCTCCACTAGACCAGGTTGCCCAAAGCCTCATCCAGCCTGGTCTTAAACACTGCCAGGGATGGGGCCTCCACAACCTCTCTGGGCAACCTGTGCCAGTGCCTCACCACCCTCACAGTAAAGAATTTCTTTCTAACATCTACTCTAAATCGACCCTCCTTCAGCTTAAACCCATTCCCCCTTGTCCTGTCACTACACTCCCTGATAAACAGTCCCTCTCCATCTTTCCTGTAGGCCCCTTCAGGTACTGGTAAGCCGCAATTAGATCTCCCTGGAGCCTTCTTTTCTTCAGGCTGAACAACCCCAACTCTCTCAGCCTGTCCGCATAGGAGAGGTGTTCCAGCCCTCTGATCAGCTTCGTGGCCTCCTCTGGACTCTCTCCAACAGCTCCATGTCTCTCCTGTACTGGGGTCCCCAGAGCTGGACGCAGTACTCCAGGTGGGGTCTCACAAGAGCTGAGTAGAGGGGGAGAATCCCCTCCCTCGGCCTGCTGGTCACGGTTCTTTTGACGCAGCCCAGGACACGGTTGGCTTTCTGGGCTGCAGGTGCACACTGCTGGCTCATGTTGAGCTTCTCATTGATCAATACCCCCAAGTCCTTCTCCTCGGGGCTGCTTTCAATCTATTCCCTGCCCAGCCTATAGTCGTGCTTGGGATTGCGCCGACCCACGTGCAGGACCTTGCACTTAGCCTTGTTGAACTTCATGCAGTTCACACGGGCCCACCTCTCCAGCCTGTCAAGGTCCCTCTGGATGGCATCCCTTCCCTCCAACATGTTGACCACACCACACAGCTTGGTGTCATCGGCAAACTTGTTGAGGGTGCACTCGATCCCACTGTCCGTGTCGCCAACAAAGATATTAAAGGGTGCCGGTCCCAGTACTGACCCCTGGGGAACGCCACTCATCACTGATCTCCACTTGGACATTGAGCTGTTGACCACAACTCTTTGAGTGCGACCATCCAGCCAATTCCTTATCCACCAAGTGGTCCATCCATTGAATCCATGTCTCTCCAATTTAGACACAAGGATGTCGTGCGGGAGAGCGACAAATGCCTTGCACAAGTCCAGGTAGATGACGTCAGTTGCCCTTCCTTTATCCACCAACGCTGTAACCCTGTCGTAGAAAGCCACCAAGTTTGTCAGGCATGATTTGCCCTTAGTGAAGCCCTGTTGGCTGTCACTAATCACCTCCTTATTTTCCATGTGCCTGAGCATAGTCTCCAGGAGGATCTGCTCCAAAATCTTGCCAGGCATGGAGGTGAGACTGACCGGCCTGTAGTTCCCTGGGTCTTCCTTTTTTCCCTTCTTAAAAGTGGGGGTTACGTTTCCCTTCTTCCAGTTGGTGGGAACTTCGCTGGATTGCCAGGACTTTTCAAATATGATGGCGAGTGGCCTGGCCACTTCATCCGCCAGTTCCCTCAAGACCCGTGGATGCAACTCATCAGGTCCCATGGACTTGTGCACCTCCAGGTTCCTTAGATATTCTCGAACCTGATCTTCTCCTACAGCAGGCGGTTCTGCATCCTCCCAGTCCCTGCCTTTGCCTTCTGTGACCTGGGCAGTGTGGCTCAAGCATTTGCCGGTGAAGACTGAGGCAAAGAAGTCATTGAGTACCTCAGCCTTCTCCATATCCTGGGTAACCAGGTCACCCGTTCCATTCCGGAGGGGACCCACGTTTTCCCTCGTCCTCCTCTTATCACTGACATATAGACCTATAGAAACTTTTCTTGTTGTCCTTGACATCCCTGGCCAGACCAATTTCTGTCAGGGCTTTGGCTTTCCTAACCTGATCCCTGGCTGCTCGGACAGTTTCTCTGTATTTCTTCCAGGCTACCTGCCCTTGCTTCCACCCTCTGTAGGCTTCCTTTTTTTGTATGACTTTGCTCAGCAGCTCCTGAACATGAGTCAGCATTGCACTGTGCAGCTCTGAGGGCAAACTGTCCTGGACTGCATCAGGAAGCATACAGCTGGACCACATCAAGGAACGTGATTATTCCACTCAGCACTTGTTAGGCCACACCTGTAACACTGTTTCCTGTCTTGGTCTCCTCAGTTGAAGAATGACACTGAAAAATTGGCAAGGGTCCAGTGGAGTGCCATGAAGAATGACTAAAATGTGGGAGAGCTTGACACATGAAGAAAGGTTGAAGAAACTGGTTCTCTTCATCCTAGAGAAGAGATTGCTTTGGGGATCTGATCAATCTTGCATCTAAAAGCTAGTTGTAGAGGATACGATGGTACTCCTTTCACAAGGATGCATGGTAACAGGGCAAGAGGCAATGGACACAAGTTGCTTCAGGGAAAATTCTATCTGGGTATAAGAGAAAATTCTTACATTACATTCTAGCGGTGGTATAGGCTGCCCAGAGAAGTGGTATAATCTCCTTTCCTGAGAAGTTAAGGTTTGGCGTGACCCAGCCTAGGGTAACTTAACCTGATTTCAACAGAAAGTTATACCAAATGATCTCTAGATCTTCCTTCTGACTTACACTCACTACAAGACAGACATTGAGGTGTGTCCAAAGGAGCTGGCAAAGGGTCTACAGAACAAGTCTTATAAGGAGCAGCTGAGGGAACTGAGGTTGTTTAGTCTGGAGAAGAGGAAGCTGAGGAGAGACCTTATCACTCTCTACAACTACTTGAAAGGAGGTTGTAGTGAGGTGAGTGTTGGTCTCTTCTCCCATGTAACAAGAGGAAATGGTCTCAAGTTGTGCCAGGGGAGGTTTAGACTGGATATTAGGAAAAATTTCTTCACTGAAAGGGTTATCAATCACTGGAATAGGCTGCCCAGGGAAGTGGTTGAGTCACCATCCCTGGAGATATTTGACGCATAGATGTGGTGCTTAGGGATATGGTATAGTGGTTGGACTTGGCAGTGTTAGGTTAACAGTTGGACTTGATGATCTTAAAGGTCTTTTCCAACCAAAATGATTCTATGAATTATACATCTTATTATATGAATGTACTCCGGTCTTCAAAAAGGGCAAGGAGGACAACCCAGGAAACTACAGGCCAGTCAACCTCACCTCTGTCACTGGAAAGGTGATGGAACAGCTTATTCTGGAGGTCATCTCTCAGCACATGGAGGAAAAGAAGGTTATCAGGAGTGGTCAGCATGGATTCACCAAGGGGAAATCATGCTTGACCAATCTGATAGCCTTCTATGATGGCATGACTGGCTGGGTGGATGAGGGGAGAGCAGTGGATGTTGTCTACCTTGACTTCAGTAAGACTTTTGACACTCTCCTGTAGCATCCTCATAGGTAAGCTTAGGAAGTGTGGGTTAGATGAGTGGACAGTGAGATGGATTGAGAACTGGCTGAATGGTAGAGCTCAGAGGGTTGTGATAAGCAGTGCAGAGTCTGGTTGAAGGCTTGTAGCTAGCGGTGTGCCCCAGGGGTCAGTACTGGGTCCAGTCTTACTCAGCATATTTATCAATGACATGGACGAGGGGACAGAGTGTACTCTCAGCAAGTTTGCTGACAATACAGAACTGGGAGGAGTGGCTAATACACCAGAAGGCTTTCCTGTTGTTTAGCAAGACCTGGACAGGCTAGAGAGTTGGGTGGAGCACAACCTAATGAAATTCTACAAGGGCAAGCATAGGGTCCTGCACCTAGGGAGGAATAACCCCAAGCACCAGTACAGATTAAGGGTTGACCTGCTGGGAAGCAGCTCTGTGGAGAAGGACCCTGGGAGTCCTGGTGGACAACAAGTTAAGCATGAGCCAGCAATGTGCCCTTGTGGCCAAGAAGGCTAATGGTATCCTGGGGTGCATTAAGAAGAGCATGGCCAGCAAGTTGAGGGAGGTTCTCCTCCCCCTCTACTCTGCCCTAGTGAGGCCACATCTGGAGTCCTGTGTCCAGTTCTGGGCTCCCCAGTTCAAGACAGACAGGGAACTACTGGAGAGAGTCCAGCCAAGGGCTACAAAGATGATTAGGGAACTGGAGCAACTCTTGTATGAGGAAAGGCTGAGAGAGCTGGATCTGGTTAGCCTGGGGAAGAGAAGACTGAGAGGGGTTCTCATCAATGCTTATAAATATCTAAAGGGCAGATGTCAAGAGGATGGAGCCAGACTCTTTTCAGCAGTTTCCAGCAGCAGGACAAGGGACAACGGACACAAACTTAAACACAGGACGTTCTGTTTGAATGTGAAGAAAAACTTCTTTATTCTGAGGGTGACAGAGCACTGGAGCAGGCGGCCCAGAGAGGTTGCAGAGTCTCCTTCTCTGGAGATATTCAAAACCCACCTGGACGCGATCCTGTGCAACCTGCTCTAGGTGATCCTGCTTTAGCAGGGAGGGTTGGACTAGATGATCTCCAGAGGTCCCTTCCAACCCCTACCATTCTGTGATTCTGTGAATATTTTTTACTGAATGAATATCTTCAGTTATGCTTAGTGTTACATTTTAGATTGATAACTCTGCATATGGTAAATTTTCTGTCTATTGAGCTTTAGTTTTAAAGAAGATGGCAAAATCGTTCCAGTAATAGGTGTTTTGCTGTGACTGTTCACTCAGCTTCCAGTCCCTGGGTTTTTGTGGGGGGTGGAGGGGTGGGTTGGTTGGGGTTTTTTTTGTTTGTTTGTTTTATTTTTTTCCTAGAATGAGCTTTTTGCTACCAGAAATCAATCACACCCCTGCCCCCTCCCACAGATGTCTTGTGAATAATGATCCAGTTAGTGTTTATCTTCTGTTGAATAGATGAAATATATTTAGTCTCTTAAGTATTTTGCTGTAGGCAGGCTTTTTTTTTTTTTAAAGTTAAGAACACAATTTAAGATTGTGTTGTTAATCCCTTTCGAATTTTAAACATCCCTTGAGGAGTTTTAAATGTCCTTTGAGGAGCATGGATGCCACAACCAGAGAGGCTGTCTACTAATGGTTCTGTTAACGTTACACATACTGGAAGCACTTTCTCCTCTCTGTCTGTGTTTACTTAATGTTCCCGTATTCCTCAGCTTACCTGTGCCAGGGTTGAATTCACTTTCTTAGTAATGGAATGAGGAAAATAGGGAAATAAAGTTAAGAAATTAATGAGGTTAAGAAAAATACGAAACATTTTTACTGTTAAAGTAGCAGAGTTAGATGACTTAAGTTTTCTATTCCATGATTGTTTGCTGTAATATTTTTCTAGATAGCCTATAGCAGGTTATTTTAAGTTTTACTATTGTAAAACAGGAGCATAGCTGTTTCTGTTCTTACTGGATACATGCAGGTCTCTGAGCTGATTTGTTTACTGTTGCATGTTTTTCTGATAGCAAGATGTCTATGACTAAAATCTGAATGAGAGCAGATGTGCATTAACACATATGATGTTGCAAGACTAAACTTATCTCTGAATTTACATCTTCTAGGGGGCCAAAGGTAAAGCCAGCCTGCCTAACTTCTTAGACCACATCATTGCTTCTGTGGTGGAAAACAAGAAGACTTCTGATGCCGCAAAACGAGCTAGTAATTTAGCTGACACGCAGAGAGAGGTGAAGGAAATGGTAATGGGCTTAAATGTGCTGGATCCACACACTTCCCACTCTTGGCTGTGTGATGGTAGACTCCTTTGCCTTCATGATCCTAGCAACAAAAATAACTGGAAGATCTTCAGGGAGTGCTGGAAACAAGGCCAGGTGGGTGACGACAAATAGCCAACCCTTACTGCTTATAAGTATCCTGAAACTTTAACCTGTACCTTGGTTATTGACAGAGCCATCCATAGTTTGGCCAATTGCTCCTGAGTCAATATGATGAATGAAGATTTCAACTGTAGCATTATAAACAGGGAACATAGTGACCCTGTCCACTCCATGCTGTACTGACTGAAGCCCACGTGCCCTTGCACATTGAGCTTTTCTCAGCTTACCAGTATGAGGGTGTTTGCTGCAGCAGCCTTTTTAGTTGTGGTGTGGTTTGTGCTGAAGCTGCTCTACTACAGCCCAGTAGTGAATCCACTATGATTCCTGCATGCATCCTAGCATCTACCCCATACTTGATGCTTTATAGCCTTAGGAGAAGGTCCGTTCCTTCCAGAGCAGCATGGAAAGAATAACTGCTGCATGCAGTAATTTCTGCTAAATTTCTGCTGAAATTTTTGGGTGCACTTGATGCAATGTCTCATTCTGAGCCTACGGCCTGTGTGAACCCAAGTATTGTTTTGAACTCAGCATCTCATGTATTGAGCACTCTCCTGGATTGTCTGAGGGGTCATCAACCGGTTAGGTCTTCAGTCAAGAGACTGGACTTTAGACCTGCTGCCAGCATAGCCGCTTTTTCGGGTCTCAGTCCATAGTGCTACAGCTTAGGCTTCTCCAGAGAGTCATAAAGATTGCTCTAGTCAGACAAGCTGAACCTTAAAAAATGGATTAGTAGCTGCTGCTGCAGAGGAAGCACACCCATATCTCTAACAGAATATGATGTCCGTCAGTGTTCAAATGGTGTTCTTGGCACTTGGTTCTGCAGCTACCTCTTACACCATTACCTTCACTGACTACTCAGAATTGAGACCGCTGGTGCTAAACAGTTATGTCCCTCATCATCTTTTCTGGAGAAGTCCTTGTTGTCAGCTGTTCTGCTATTATTGTGCTAATGCTTTTGGCACTCTTCATTCCATATTTGTGTTTGCTCACAAGACACGCAGACTGCCGAGCTTTGGCGGAGGAACAGATCAGGCTGCGTGTTCCTCTTTTGGCATTCAGGGTCCATTCCTGCCAGAAGTAGAGTGCTTTTCAAGTTAAGTTTAGCGTGTTCCATGGGACTGCACGTTCTCTGGGTCCCCTGGGCACAAGCATAACTAGCATGTAGCCATGAGAAATGTGGAGAGGGTTGTGGCACCCCCAACCACAGAGTTACCGGTTCCTGTTTCCAACTCCCCTAGCCAGCTCCTAGTAGATGGAAGAGGCTACTATGCAGTGCACTCTGACTTGTCTGACTAGAAACTTAGCTTGCCGCTGGTATTACCAGCTTTCCCCCTAACAGCAGTTGTCGTCTTGTCCTGGTATTTTTGGAGTGCACAGAGGTGTCTTATTTTTTTGGAACCTGTTGCATCTTTGAAGATGATTAGAAGGCTGGAGCACCTCTCTTATGAAGACAGGCTCAGAGAGTTGTGGTTGTTCAGCCTGGAGAAGAAGAGGCTCAGGGGAGACCTTATACCAGCCTTCCAGTACCTAAAGAGAGGGACCTACAGGACAGATGGAGAGGGACTGCTTTTCAGGAAATGTAGTGATAGGATGAGGGGTAACAGTTTTAAAGTGAAAGAGGGTAGATTTAGATTGGATGTTAGGAAGAAATTCTTTATTGTGAGGCACTGGAACACATTGCCCAGAGCAGTTGTGGATGTCCCATCCCTGGAAGTGTTGAAAGCGAGGTTGGATGGGGCTTTGGGCAACCTAGTCTAGTGGAGGGTGTCTCTACCCGTGACAGGTGGGTTGGAACAAGGTGGTCTTTAAGGTCCCTTCCAACCCAAACCATTCTATGATTCTATCTTTCTGATTTATGAAGGATTTCAGATCATTCTTTTGCAGTGCTGTGGTGTCAGTCATCTGCCTGACTTGACAAAGAGTTCCTTAGTTTCTGGTCAGTATACTCTGATAATTTTCTCAACCATCTCTGTTACCAAATAATATTGTCTCTCTCAGGAGGATCTTAAATGTTTTGGGAGCTACTTAGAAAAGATGTGCTTGTCAGTTTCTCTGCAGATGAGACTGATTAATCACCAGGTGCAAGATGCTGCACTTGGCCATGGGGTTCTTGACTGGTAATGAATCCTGAGAAACTCCTTGTGGAGTCCAGAGATGTGATTACTGATCTTCTGTCAGATGTGTAGCTTTCAGCGTGCATCACCTTCCAACTTGGTGCACACTCTGAGGCTCTGGCCACAACTGTCATGCTCATGTACTATTTGTGATCCACTGTTTTAGGCTTCGCCCCAAGATGTGCTTTTGGATGACTTCGTCATTCAGAGGATCCCTTGTATAGCAACAGACTGGGCGAGTCCCTTGCTTATTCAAGGATTCTGTAGTGATGTTGCACTCTAATTTCCTGCCGAAATGTGGAAAGCAATTTAACTGAGCCTCTCTCATTCTTGCATGAGAGAGAGCAGGTGACCTAGGCAGGCATCGCTGTCTTGACAAGGCTATTCTAAACAGAATTTCTTCAAGCAGAGATTCTCTCAACAAACTCTGCTCTGTCACAGTTCTCCCTTGGCTGATATCCTCCTGTACATCCCAGGTGCACCTGTAAAAGTGAAGTCAAAGAACGTTAATTCCACCATCATCCCCCAAATCATCTTCCCCTTCCTATTTTACGGTCAGGAAAAGGTTAGTTGGAAAAAACCTCTTAGCTACCCTCCCCAGCACAATAAATGCACACTGGATCCTAGATCTGAGCCATATGAAGATTTTAGCCATGGTAGCATCCCAGATCATTAAAAGAGAAAATTTTTTCCCTGATAACGAATGCCACTCTTTCAGTGTCATGCAGAAAGAGCAATATTTTTCAACTCCTTTGTCTTAAAAATTGTCAGAAATAAGTTAAACTCTTGTCTTATCCCAGAATTCACTGGGAAACCATAGGATTTGACAGGCTGAGAGAGTTGGGATTGTTCAGCCCGGAGAAAAGAAGGCTCCAGGGAGATCTAATTGCGGCTTACCAGTACCTGAAGGGGCCTACAGGAAAGATGGAGAGGGACTGTTTATCAGGGAGTGTAGTGACAGGACAAGGGGGAATGGGTTTAAGCTGAAGGAGGGTCGATTTAGAGTAGATGTTAGAAAGAAATTCTTTACTGTGAGGGTGGTGAGGCACTGGCACAGGTTGCCCAGAGAGGTTGTGGAGGCCCCATCCCTGGCAGTGTTTAAGACCAGGCTGGATGAGGCTTTGGGCAACCTGGTCTAGTGGAGGGTGTCCCTGCCCATGGCAGGGGGGTTGGAACTTTCAGGTCCCTTCCAACCCAAACCATTCTATGATTCTATGATTATTTCTTTCTGGAGCTGTTCTTCAAGAGCATTTTACTCTCCTGAACATGGTTGTTGCTCATCTGGGGATACTGTTGGGATTCTTATCCTGTAGCAACCTGTTCTTCTCTGAGTTTCCACGCTAGGCTTTCTCTTTTTTGAGATACTGAAGATTTGGTTTGGTATTGGAGATTTTAATTTGTTTTCTCCCTGTCGTCTGAGAGCAGATCTGGCAGGAAATGTCTGCCAACCAAGTCTGCTATCCTTTTATCTTGCAGCCCTAGCTGTGCCCTTCACTAGAGCGAGCATTTTCTTTCTTCCATCAGAAATTCTCTGCCTAAGAGCTGGAAGGGTTCTACTAGGTTAAGTAGATTTTATTTTTTTTTTAAATTGTTCAAGGGGTCAAGTGAATACAGCAGGGATCAAAATTTGTCATTATTTTCCTGGACTGAAGACAACTAGTACTTGGGATCGGTGTGTCTGCTATGTCATCTTAGTTTGCTGCTTGTCAGGCCTCACATTTGGGACATAGACAAGCTTTGGCAGTCTTTCCACTCTCGCTCAGACATTTACCCTCTGCCGCTCTTTTGTGTTGGCACGAACAGTACTACCAGGGAGACCTGGACAGTGTTAAGAGTGACTATATGGCTCTGAGTAGTGGTCAAGGCCATGGAACCCACGTGGTTTTCTTAATCCTGCCGGTAAGGGGTAGACGGATTCTGCATGTCAGCCATCGTTTGCGAAGCTGGTTTCGACAACAGGGTTTTGGGTTTTATGGTCATGGGAACCTCTTTGAGGATTGAGGACTGCTTGGAAGAGATGGGATCCATCTAAGCAAGGCAAGAGCATCTTTGCCAACAGTCTGACCAGCCTGACTAAGAGACCTATAAGCCAAGAACGACAGGAGAGGGAGAGTATCACCAGTGATCAAGAAACGAATTAGTTGATGGGGTTGGCAAGCAAGCCATGTGGGGTGATGTGAACAGGAGAAATCTCATACTCGAGACAACAGGGATGAAAGATGTCCTCAAACATATGCACATAAGTAAGGAACTGTGTACATCACAGCATTGTGAGGAAAGCTCTCATACTGCTTCTGGGAAATCAGCATGGCTGGGTACCTTTCTGAAATGCCTGTACAGTAATACATACAGTACAAGGAACAAATAGGAGGAGTTAGTGTGCGGTTGCATGGCCACAATCTCATTGCTATGACGGAGAAGTGGTGGGATAGCTCCTGCAACTGTAGTATGGCAAGGGATAGGTACAGGCTGTTCAGGAAGGTGAAGCGGCAGCATTGCTGTTTATGTGAGGGAGCAGCTGGAATGCGTGAAACTGTATAGGAGTGGATGATGAGCCATTTGAGAGCTTGTGGGCCAGGATTAGCGAGCAGACTGATGTGGGCAACCTTGTGGCAAGTATCTGCTACAGACTACCTGATCAAGAAGTGATAAGGCCTTCTTCAGATAATTGGCAGAAGCTCTGTATTCACATTTCCTGGGCCTCATGGGACCACCCTGATACCTGCTGGAGGAACACCACAACAGGTCACAAGCACTCCTGAAGTTTTCTGGAGTGCATCGATGACAACGTCCTGACACAGCTTATCAAGGAGTGAACTCGGGAAGGGTGCTCTGCTGGACCTCATGCTTACACACAAGGAAGAACTGGTTGTTGATGTGAAGGTAAGGGGCAGCTTTGACTGTAGTGACTATCAGATGGTGGGGTTCAGCTCAAGATCCTGAGAGGAGGGAGGAAAGCAAAAAAGCAAGATCACAAGCCCGGGCTTCAGGAGAGCAGACTTTCATCTTTTCAGATATCTGCCTGCAAGAATCCCATGGGATATGGTCCTGAAGAGGGGCTCAGGAATGCTGTTTGAGTCGTGCTTAACCTGCCTTGCAGCCTTCTGTGATGAGACAACTGGCTTGGTGGATGAGGGGGAGAGCACTGGATGTTTTTTATCTTAACATCAATAAGGCTTTTCACACTATCATAATGTCATCAGACAAAGTGATGAAGTATGAACTAGAGAAGTGGACAGTGTGTGGATTTAAAACTGGCTGAAATGCCATGCTCAGAGGGTTGTGATCAGTAGCACAAAGTCCAGCTGGAGGCCAGTCACTAGTGGTGTACCCTAGGGGATCAGTATTGTGTTGAGAACTATTTAACATCTTCATTAACAACCTAGATGGGACAGAGTTCATGCACCCTCGGTGAGTTTACAGATGACACAAAACTGGGAGGCATGGCTGATACACCAGATGGTTGTGCTGCTATTCAGAGGGACCTGGACAGGCTGGAAAATTGGACCGAGGGGAATCTCCTGATGTTCAGCAACGGAAGATGTAAAGTCCTGCACCTCAGGAGGAATAACACCCTGCAACAGCACATGCTGCAGAGGCGGCTGGCTGGAAAGCAGCTTTGCCTGGAAGGACCTTGAGGTCCCGGTGGACAAGGAGGTGACCGTGCATCAAGAATGCATCCTCGCAACAAAGAAGGGCGGCGGCATCCTGGGCTGCGTTAGGAGGAGCGTTGTCGGCACGTCAAGGGAAGTGATCCTTGCCCTGGACTTGGCATTGGTAGAGGCCTCACCTGGAGTACTGTGTCCAGTTCTGGGCTCCCCAGTACAAGACAGACGTGGACTTACTGGAGCAAGTCCAGTGCAGGGCCACAAAGATGATTAAGGGACTGGAACGTCTTTCATGTGAAGTGAGGCTGCGAGGGCTGGGACTCTTCAGCCTAGAGAAGAGAAGGCTCGGGAGAGCGTGGGTAGGAAACCTTATCAATGTGTATAAATACCTGATGAGAGGGAATGAGGAAGGAGCCAGACCCTTCTAAGCAGTGCCCACTGACAGGACAAGAGGCAATGGGCACAAATTAGAACCCAGGAAGTTCAACCTGAACAAAAGAAAACACTTTTTTAGTGTGAGGGTGGTCCCTTCCAACCTAAATGATTCTGTGAGGTTTTTTTCTGAAGTTGACAGGAGTAAAGTAACAAACCCTTTTTGTTTACTGAAACCTCGCTCTTCTGGAGTTGAGGTTTCATTGCTGCCTTCTAGAACTTAAGGGCTATGTTGTGTTATATTTCAAAACCAAGGCCATTTCTGTTATCCCCAAAGTTGTTTGTTGGTTTATTTTTCCCTCCATTCATTTCTGAATGAATAGTTGTCCTCAGGAACTAAAATGGATACTAGTCCTGTTAGAGGCCATCCAGGTGAAGTAGTGGTTAGCTACTGGAGTGTTTTTAAGCAGCGTAACTTTGGACATGCTTGTCTGTAGCTCTGTAGGTATCTTTGCCTAATGATACTGATACTACTAGAACATCTAGGGGCATCTGTGCTCCTCAGGGTGTTGTACTGAGCTCTTCGTGTGAATAAACCCAAGATCCACCTTCAGATTGTTGTTAACGTATAGGGCACAGCTTGGAATTGGTTCAAACTTACATAGACGTGAACTGTCATTTGAACATAGGTAACAGTTACTGAACATAGAGTTTTTCAGGTGGGATAGTCCATGTGCAAGTTCCCTTTTCTCTCAAATCTTGTAACTCTCTAGAGATTGCAGGGTGAGAGGAACTGACAAGGTCTCGGCCAGTGTTGGGAGGATTGTCTGGTATACCTTTTCCTAGTGTTGTTAGTTTAGTAAATGCCTTGAGCATTTATGGGGAGAGGCCACTCAAATCTTGGTGTGGAATCTATGTACGTGGTTAGCCTAAACATCTTAAAACCCCTTTTGCAAGTGAATAGCCACTTTTCTGCTCCTTGGTTTTTTTACTAGGGAATTAGTGATGCTTCATGATTATACGTAAAGAACGAATGAAATGGTTTAAAAAAATCATGTGAGAATATGAAAAATTCATATGAGAAGGCTTTACTACAAATGCTGTTTCTAATGGTAGTTGCATTTGTACTTACAAAAAGGAAAGGTGGTGAGACTTGACACCCACTGTACTTCCACAGGTGGATTGACCTTGTCTGGCTGCCAGACCGCTACCCAGCCGCTCTGTCACTCCCCCTTCTCAAGAGGACAGGGGGCAAAAATAAGATGGGAAAGTTTGTGGGTCACGATAAAGACAGGCAGATATCTCACTTGGCAATTGCTGTCACAGGCAAAACAAATTCAACTTGTGAAAAAGTAATTTAATTTATTGCCAATTAATTCAAGTAGGATGGTGAGGAATAAAGGCAAAGCTAAAAAACATCTTATGCCCACCCACTCCTCCTTCTTCCTAAAGGCTCAACTTTACTCCTTCATCCCTGGCTCTGCTGCCTCCTCGCCGCCCCACGAAGTGGCGCAGGGGGGATGGAGAATAGTGGGGGTTGCAGTCAGTTCATAACGCTTCGTCTCTGCTGCTCCTTTCTCCTCACGCTTTTCCCCTGCTCCAGTGTGGAGTCCTTCCCACAGGATACAATCATTCATGAACCGTTCCACCTTGGGGCCCTCTCCGTGGGCTGCAGTCCTTCAGGAATAGACTGCTCCAGTGTGGGTCCCCAACGGGCCACAGTTTCTGCCGAAAACTTGCTCCTGCATGGGCTTCTCTCCAAGGGCTGCAGCTCCTGCCAGGAGCCTGCTCCAGCGTGGGCTCTCCATGGGCTGCTTCCTTCAGGGCATCTCCCTCTGCTGCAGTGTGGGGTCCTCCACAGGCTGCAGTGTGGATATCTGCTCCACCATGGTCCTCTACAGGCTGCAGGGAGGCAACCTGCTTTCCCCATGGTCTCTTCCACGAACTGCAAGGGACTCTCCTTCTTCTTCACTGACCTTGATGTCTGCAGAGTTCTTTCTCTGACTTCCTTCCCCTCTCCCTCCCCCCAGCTCCCAGCAGCTGCAGAGTTTTTTTTACCTTTCTTATTATCACAGAGGTGCCACCAGTGTCAATTATGGGCTCATCTTTGGCCAGCGATGGTCTGTTGGAGCCAGGTGGAACCATCTGTGTCCAGCACGCGGCAGCTCCCAGCCTCATCTCACAGAGCCCACCCCTGCTGCGAACACCTCGCTGTGTAGACTTAATAAGCTTGCCTTAGAAGTGGTATTGTATTAGACTTACTAAGGCAACTGCACATGGCCTGGAACTGAAGTTTGCTTTGACTCTGGTTATTTGTTTGATGCACAAAAACCAGACATTGATGAAAACAGATTTGTGATGTCTTTTGTATTATGGTAGCCAGGAGTCTCAGCTCTTAAGAAAGTTTGGGTGCATGTGTAAGAAATTTGGTTATGGTGGAGTAAGCATTCATCTTTGTATTCTCAGCCCGTGCTGGTATCTGGTGTCCATAAGAAGTTGAAGTCAGAGCTTTGGAAACCAGAAGCTTTCAGCCTGGAATTTGGAGATCAAGATGTAGATTTGGTGAACTGCAGGAACTGTGCCATAATTTCAGACGTGAAAGTGCGTGACTTCTGGGATGGCTTTGAGATAATATCTAGTAAGTAATATCTATGGCTGACTAGTTTAATTGAGCAGTCTGTCTTGCTACCTTCAACTCCTCCTTTTCCACTTACTTTCTCAAAAAATAAAAAAAAAACCCAAACAAAAACAATAGTTAAAAAAATCCACATAGCTATCAGTCTTACCCAAAGAAGCCATTGCTCCTTAGATGTAGCGCATTCTAGAAAGTATTGGTGAAGATTAGGGCAGGGCTACCCAAGAAAACTTCATCTATACTACTGTGTGTTGGTGTGTGTTACTTCCATGTGTCAAAAGATGATCCATTTCATGGGAAACTACTTTTTGTTTTAACTTTCCTCAATGAAATTAATCATCAGTTACCATTATTAAGACAGTAAGTGATTTGACTGCCCTTACTCTCCTTCCAACCTCAATGTTTATTGTAAAACTAAAGGGAATCTGTAGAGCTAAAACAGACTGAGGCTTTTGATGCTAAAATTCAGAGTTGGTGGAATACATCAACTAAATAAACTTGGCATTGCAAGTTTTTTTTACAGTAGATTATCTGCGAGTACAATACAAATACATGTTTATATGTATTATGACTAGCAATGCTGTATGCGTACCTCATGTGATAACACATTACTTAATGTTTGAGTTCTTTGAGAAAACCTTTTGTCAAGTGTGGATGTGGAAGCTAGCCAATTAAAATTCCTAGGGATATAACTGGTCAGATTAAGGAGCTTCTGAAAAGCAGAGTGCTCTGTTTTAGATTGTATCTACCTAGATCAGAGTGGTCTTATATTTACAGATATTAGAGCTGTAACAGTTCATTGCAATGTGCCTGACTTTAGTGTATATAAAACATTTTATGTATTTATTGCTATGTGCACATAGCAGAAATGGTAAACTATTAGATGACTTAATGGAATGTTTGTTCAACAGCGAACAAAATGATAAATTTGTAGACCAAGAATATTGTCTTCTCTAGTCATTTTCCAATCAAAGAGCTCCCAACTTTTCACTTGTTTTTATAAGGTTCCAAGTACAGAGTCTCGTATTTTGTACTGTCAAATTTCTTACTATTTCTGTTATTACTCAGAAATAAATTGCCTAGAAGGATATAACAGTGTGATATTTCTGTGTATTAACAGTAATTGAGAAACTTCACAAACTCCTCACTTTTGTGCTAGGGTCATTCATGACAATAGTAAATTTGTATGGGTCAAGTTATCTTTGAGAAATTTATTTGTAGTTTGTGTCCAGATCTACTCCTTGCAGCAAAATCAGCTGCTGCCTTTCTTTTAGACAATGCCTTTACCACACTTTATATGAGAAATCTTAGTGATCTAGGTTGGAAAACTTGATCACTTTTTCTAGTTTTTTTCAAATACATTTTTATTTAGTGTTTTTCAGCCACGTGCAATCCCCAATTTAGAAGAGTATTATTTGCTACTAGTCCAGAGATTTCACACTAACTCATATGAAAACTCTTTGCAAATGATATAATGACACTTGACTTGTCTGCATTATATGAATTTTAGATTTCTCAAATATGTGGCTGGTTCACCCCTCCCACACACACACACTCACATTAACTTATTGAAGAGACGTAGAACAGCCACTGAATTTGGAGATGGTATTGAGAAAATCCCTTAATTATTCCATATGATACTTTAGTTAATTTAAATCTTGTGCTGTTTATTTCTAATATCTTTGAGTTCCAAGTGGACTTTTGGCAGGTTGAACTTTTTGGTTTGATCCTTCTTAGACCTGCTTTTCTTTGCTGATCAGATGTTTTCTGGGTTTTGTCCAGCTTCATGTAATTTGTCAGATCTGTATGTTTTCCTCCAGGTAGGTCTTCACTCTGTCCTTTCTGAATAGCCTTACTACAAGTTTCTTCTCCTTGTTTGGAACAAAGATCCTTAATGAGTTCAAAATCTTGAATACAGGAAGTCCTAAAACATCTTTAAATTCAAGTGCTTGAGCTTCTCAGTTCACTTGCCTCTCTAAAATCCATAGCTCATCAAAATTTGTTTTCTTTAAATCAGTCACTTTGGTTTACATATCTGCAGTTCTTAATTCCTTTAAATTTCAATATTTTAATTTTTTTTATTGCAAACTAAGGCTGTCGTCTGTAGCCTGTTGATATATAATGCAAATGTGATTCACAGGTCTCCAAGTCCTAGTTTCCTACATATGCTTTCTCTTTTGGTGTTGTCAGCAGCTCTGCTAGGTCTGGGTAAGATCAGTTGCTTTTTGTTTGGCTGACAATCGTTGGTAAGGTAGGAAGTGGTGAATGATGTTAATTATTTTCTGGGCAAAGGGGGATGTGAGGGTGTCAGACTGCAGTACATCCTGTTTTCCAACTGATGGCTTCATGTAGAGTTGTGAAGAATCTGCTAGAAGAGTGAACTTTGTTCCTCTCCAAATGTTATGCTGAGTCTTCTAAGCTGCTGCATGTACGACTTCCAGATACACTCTCTTAGCCATTGTAACATCTGAGGCAAAACAGCAGTTGCTGTGGTCAGTGCTGTCATATCGTACATCCACTGTTGCGTTCGTAATGTCATCTTTCTGTGCTACCAGCTTTTTCTGTTACCAATCAGGACTCACGTACAAGTCTTGAAGTGAAGAACAAATGTTTGAATTCGGTGCCCTGCTAATTTGAGTGCCTCCAGCAAAGAAGAATTTAAAAAACTAGAGGCTGTCTTCCTCAGTAACCACCTGCCATTTAGCTTTTTTGAGTGTGGCGTACCATGGCTTCATGCTTTATACTGAGGTTAGGGTTGATTTCTGAGCATGAACCAATAACTTTAATTTTATAGAAGCATCACTTCTCTTGAAATCAAAGATAAATCTCCCTTAGGCTTTGGTAAAGTAGTAAGACAGAATGCTTAGGAGAGGCTAGTTTTCAAAGTTGAGTAAAAACTATCCTAAAACTTAGAAGCTGTGCAAGATCTGTCAAACTTCGGCTGTAGTTAATGAGATGTATATCTAATTGTTAAACTGTTGTTTGGTCATACTATAATAATGCTTGGAAGCCCAAAGAAAAATCAGGATCCATTTTGCTGTGCGATGTAAGACATCTTGGTGCAAAAGACTTATAGCTTAAACAAGGTAATGGGCTGTGGTAAAAAGATACTACATGAAGAAATCTCAATTTGTTTCTTGCAGAACGGCTCAGGTCAGATGATGGTCAGCCAATGGTACTAAAGTTAAAGGATTGGCCTCCAGGGGAGGACTTTAGAGATATGATGCCTACAAGGTAAGTAAACCTTAGTATTAATGCTTACAAGGCTGCTGTAGGCACTACAGGCAGAAAATATGCCTTTTTTCTCTTTTGCTCTCTAGGTTTGAGGACTTGATGGAAAATCTTCCTCTTCCTGAATATACCAAGAGGGATGGCAGACTGAATTTGGCTTCTAGGCTGCCAAGCTACTTTGTCCGTCCTGACTTGGGTCCCAAAATGTACAATGCCTATGGTATGTGAGAATAGTTCTGCAGATGTTGATTTTTGTGACTCTCTATTATACTTAGGGCATATCCAAGGCTATGGCATTAATCAAAACTCAGTGTGTATCCTAGAGCACACTGTCATTTTTTCAGTTGGTCCTGCGATCTATTCCTATGCTAGTCTTCTGTCAGATGTGCCCTTTTTTGCCTTGTGATTTCCAAAAGATGTACATATAAGTTTGAAAACAATTATTATTTAATACATATAATAAGCATAATACCAATCAGGGTTCAAAGAGAGTTAATATCTTTTTGAGACCAATTGATACATTTGAGGGGAAAATTAGCTAGCTTCTGGGCAATTCGATCTGTGTGTTCATGTTTCCAAACCAGAGATGCAGTTTTCTTCATCCCTGTCTAACAACACACAGACCACAGTTCACATGCAAGACAAAACTGTCACCACGGTCAGCTACCTGAATTGGATAGTTTTGTCCTCTTAAGACTGTAATTATATAGTAGCTAAACAGCATACAAATGGCAGAAACCCTTGTCTGAACACATACCATTAAACTGTCAAATGATTGTCAGTGTGGCAGAGTGTGGAGGATATACGAACAATTAATGCGTGTTGTATCAACTTGAAATACTTCAGTTGCTGAATGTACTGTCTTTGAGGTCATGGCCAAAAGCAGGTTTTGGAGACTTTTAATTTAAAACAAATGATTGTTTAAGTTCCAGGATACTTTTAAATAACTGATTGTTTTGGAAGTATGTACTTTTGCAACATTAGAGTAAGATAAATAACATTTAAAGTAGTCGCTCTTTGTATATACTGAAAAATGTGCAGTGATACTGATAAGGGAAAAGTTGCAGCCATCTTGCAAAGCAAGTACGTGGAAGCAAACTTCCCTAATGTAACTTCTGTAGTTCTCTTTGAATGTTTGAGACAGGGGTGCAGGGGTTTTTAGGGTTTTGCATTCCAATTATCAGTATAGCTACAGTAACAACTCTTCTGAGGACATGAAAGATTTTTATTGTTTCATCTTTTTTAAAAAATGTTTTAGGTCAGTAACCAAATGTGGATTAGACTTAAGCTGTAAACCAACATATTGCAGGTCTGAGAAAGCATTTGTGGGGTTATTTTGGGATTTTTAGCAGTATCACAAATAAGAGTTAAAAAAAATAGGGGTTTGTGAACTTAGACAAATTGAGTTGATTCAGTATTTAACGGTATTCAATGTTTTGGTTTATGTATTATTTGACATGTAAATTGAGTAAGAAGGCTGTACACCAAAGAGCTTACAATATAATCAAGTTTATATTTATACATGAGTGCAGTGAGAAGCCAGGTAATCAGTGACAGCTAACTTGACTTTCTGTATTGCTAGTCGCTAGCAATGGATGGAATGTATTGATTTTGTTGAATTTATCTTAAATGTCAAAGTTTTTTCTTTTCCTTTATTGCAGAGTTTGTGGAGGGAGTGTTGACAGTATTTTTTTTAGCATAGAATGTAACCCTGTACTATTTGATCCTTCTCAGATGTATAGATCTTGGTCAAAAGAAAGTACTGTACAGTGAGTTGAGTTCCTGTCCCCAGAAGCTTATATTTTAAATACAAAAGAGATAAATACAATGGTGATTCTAAAACATAACCAGTAGTCTTGTGATCATACTTACATTAATGTTTGCCGATACAAAGATTTTTCAATCTTTTAATTTTTTCCCCCATGTTACTTGATTGAGGAGATGTTAAATCAAAAGTAGAGAGAGTGAGTGCTATTGAAGGGTCAGAGGAAGAGAGAAGAATGTGTTATATGAGGTGAAAGAATTAAGCAGCAAACATTTGAAATCTCTTTCTCCATTACTCATAGCCACTCAAGAGGGGTAAGAGCATCCAATGTATAAGGGCATAAGCACTTGAGAGTCTGCAGGTGTTTTTCCTTACTCATTTGTAATCTGAATTGTTGATGATGAGTTAGACAGTAACTGCTGTGAATTCAACTGATCACATGGATTTTACACCTGAGTATGAGAAAATAATGAACTGCTGGAGGCTTATACTTGTAACAGTCCAGTGACTTGCTGCACACAGTGTGATGCTAATGCCACTTAACAGCAGTCGATGTTTCTCTTGTATCTTCAAGCAGAGGAAAACAGTGCCAAAAAATGCCTACTAACTTTGTATTATGACTGCTAAGTTGCCTGCTACAGGCTGTGTAAATGATCCTCAGAGAGACAAAATTGTAAAGTACAAGTTCAGGCTTTGTTTTTAAAATGCTTATTTTCTCATGACTTGAGTGAACTATATTTGCTACTTCTATCTCCTGTAAAATAAAAATACTAGTTATCAGTAAACTTTTTACGTATACCACACATGATGTGAAAATAACTACTTCAGCTGCCCTTTGACATTGTAAAGTTAGCATTCTAGAACTTTCAGGCAGCTCTTATTTCTATAAGAGCTTAAATAGAATTTGATTTTATTTTATGCTCTATTATAGGCTTAATTACTGCAGAAGACAGACGAGTTGGTACCACAAACCTGCACTTGGATGTGTCTGATGCTGTTAATGTCATGGTGTACGTTGGGATTCCCATTGGGGAAGGGACCCATGATGATGGTAATGTTTGAGGAAAGCTGTTTTCTGTCCATTAAAAATCAATTGTGTGTGTGAGAAAGACGACTACCTTTTATTGTTTAAGCTTGTCATATCTATGAGATATAACCCAAATATACAAGGCAGTTTGCTACATCTGCAGCAAATCTTTAAAAGTGCAGTAATGTTTCATTGGTTCCCAACTGTGGAAGCAGCAGAGTTTTGCTAGAAATTAGGTATCTCCCTGAAGAAAGGAGGAGGAGGAGTGATTAGTTACTCTTTCTTATTCTTGTACTTGAATAATTGTAGTTAGTTCAGCTTGAATTCGTGACTGAGCTTTGTGATTAGCTGTCAATTAACACATTTCCTGAATTTGGTTAAGATGAAGCTTGATGTGCTTAGAGGGGGCACTGCATGATGCAGCAGTTGCAGTAGCAGTGTGACCGGATTTAGCAGCTCAGAATGTTCCTTCCTCTTCTGTGTGTCAAAACTCAGAAGCTTTGTAATCATATCACTTGTATGTGAATTCCCCTTTCAGAGGTTCTGAAAACAATTGATGAGGGAGATGCTGACGATGTAACAAAGCAGCGAATCCATGAAGGAAGAGAGAAACCTGGAGCATTGTGGCACATCTATGCTGCCAAGGATGCTGAAAAGATACGGGAACTTCTCCGGAAGGTATGTTGGTTACAAACAAGGCTTGAGCCTACAGGATTCCTTGACTAGCTTGCTTACAGCAGCTGAATGATAGAAATTGCTATCAACATCAAGGGCGTAGGTATTCTAATGGTGTCTTTGAGGACATTAATAGTTATTATGTTCCCAGGTTTTCAGCCTGCTCTAGAATCTTCACACTAATGCACATGTCACTAGTTAAGACCTAAATGAGCTTAATGAAAGTAATGTCCTACCTTGAAATAGTTTGTTTGTTATGTTTTTTGGTACAGAGCTTTTTGTGAGCCAGCAATATCAAGGTGCTGTGTCATGGTTTTCCCCCCCACCCCATATCTTGGCCCTAGGTTGGAGAAGAACAAGGCCAAGAAAATCCCCCAGATCATGACCCCATTCACGACCAAAGTTGGTACTTGGACCAGACCTTACGTAAGCGACTCTATGATGAGTATGGTGTACAAGGCTGGGCGATAGTGCAGTTCCTTGGAGATGCTGTGTTCATTCCTGCAGGTGCTCCCCATCAGGTAAGTATGCCAACTCTAGGCAATATTGACAAATAGAATTGAATTTGAGGCACAACAGAACTGCGCCTTCAAAATAACTGTTAGTTAATATTGCTGACTTAGGTTGCGTTTTCTGTGTATGCAGTTCTTACAGGAACTCTTTGAATTGGATCTTAGTTATTATGTTAGTAAAAATTATATAAATCCCAAATGATGTGTACAGTACTGTGAAGAGAAAAAAAATTAGGGTGAATGGTCGGAAAACATTTCTGTGTAGTGAAACTTCAACCGAGGGAACAGAACTCCAAAAAAGTGTGGACAACAGTAGAGAACTTGCATTAGGGAACACTAGTGTATGCGGGAGAATTGGGAACATGTGAGATGTCATGTATTTTGTTCTGTTTTTACCATTAGACACAATTCTGTGTGAGATGAAATAGGCTTCAGTTCCTGTTTCTGATAAGTAAATGTGGAAGAACCTAACATACGTGGGGGTGGGTGAGGTTTTTTGGGTTTTGTATGGTTCACTCAATCTTGACATATCTATCATTTGATCCGGGGTTTTTTAGGTCCATAATTTGTACAGCTGCATTAAAGTGGCAGAAGATTTCGTATCTCCAGAACATGTGAAGCACTGCTTCCGTTTGACCCAGGAGTTCAGGCACCTGTCTAATACTCATACAAACCATGAGGATAAACTGCAGGTAATCATTTTATGACAGTAATCATTAAATACATCCTGTGTTTTGCCAGTTTTGTTCAGATACGTGTGGCTAATGATTTAAGAAAAAAATAACAACTTTCCACAACTTTGGAGGTTCTCATTTGATAAGTATTAAAAAAATAATTAATGCACCTATGTCTACAGTATTATGTAAACAAAAATTAGTAATAAACTTTTGGATTTCCAGACAACTTTCCCACTATTGAACTAGTGCATGTGTCGGTATCGTTAAGTTTTAAAATGGCTGTATCCTGAATGACAGTGAAGCGTAGCAGGAGAAAAAAAACCCAACCAAACCCACCTATTAAAAAGGAAAAAGCAGTGGTTTGTTTTGAAGAGATATGTTTATTTGACCAAGGACACTTGTATTTGTTTCTTTATTGCCTCAAGGAAAATTGCTCTGAAAGTGAAGGCTTGCTTATTTAAATCAGGGATGTGGTTTAGTGGTGGATTTGGCAGTCTTAGGTTTACAGTTGGACTTGATCTTAAAGATCTTTTCTAACCTAAATGATTCTATGATTCTAAATTAGTCCCAAAGAGGAAAATTAAATGTGTTTTTGGTTTGAAGAAATGTGACTGCTTAAACTAGTAACTATGCACAGAACACATTATGCACTGTAGCAGTACATTGTATATAAGACAGTAAGTTCTACAGAGAGAAGACCGTAGGAAACCCTATTTGATTTCACCTGTGTATGCTTCTGAAGAGTTAGTATCTGTTTAGTTTGCAAATTTTGTCATCAGCATTTTTTCTGTATTAGTAATCTCATGCATGTAAAATGAAGGAGGGTGGAGATCTGCAGAATGGCTGTTCTTGTAAAAGTGAGTACTCAGTATGTAGCCATTCTCCAGGATGTAACCCAAGAATGTCAGAACTTACCATGGTAATTCTCTCAAACTATTCAGTGAAATATTGCTATAAATTTCTGCCTGGATTTGCATAGGATTTTACAGAGAAGCAGAAGTAGGATCAACTCTCATTGTGGGGACCCAGCTTCTAACACTTTACCTCTTCACCTGTAACGGTACAGATGTGGAAGTGTTTCTGTAAATGAATAGGTTGTAAATGAATAATGCTTATTATTTAAAAAAAAAAACAAGAAAAAGTTAAAAAAAGAAAAATGTAACTGCTGGCAAAGTGGAACTCGGTACTCCTGTGAAAAGGAATACTGGTTGTATTTGTGCCTCGCAGCCAAACTTTATTGTTTTTCTTTGTTATTTTTCATGTATATTTTTATAGTATTTTTATATAACCATCTGCATTTTTTATATAGACAATAACTGTTGCATAAATGGTATAAAAGATTGAGATCATATGTACATCAGGAAAAAATGATGGTACTTGTCAGTTGAGCAAGTGCATATTAAGCAACTCGCTTAGAGGTGAAACTGTTCCATTCAATACCTAGAAACTGAATTCAAATAAACTTAGATCAGGAAAATCAGAAACAAGATAGAGCTTTGATTGTTAAATAGCTAAGCATAGAACAGATTGCTGTGAGCACTAGTGAATTTTTCATCTCTGATCTTGCTTGCCTTTCTGGAAGATGCACAAATTAGAAGAATTTCCAGCATCCATACAAAGACAACAGGATTTGTTCCATCATCTTTGTTTACATAGGGTTAAACCATATGATTTTCTTGATACTTTTGGGTTTGATTCATGCAAATCTGTAAGTGACTTGGATCACAAGGACTTTTTGAAAATAAACTTATATGTGTGACTTCATCATGTGTTTCCTCCTAGCTCTCATGAAAAAGAGACTTTATCTTAAAATAACATAAGTAAATATATGTTGCTAGATGACCAGAAAATCAGTTACTAAATTAGTGCAGGTCTAAAATATTTGTTGTCTAACCATGACAGTTAAAATTTGTGCTGTTGATATCCTGAAGCAGTGATAGTATATACTTTGTGTCTACTGGCCAACTATTACGAATTCAGTTGTCAAAGTTGATTGCATAGATACCTAAAACTCTCCTTGTTAGTCTGTAGAAGTTGATTTTTTTTTTCCTGTTACAGGTGAAGAACATTATCTACCATGCAGTGAAAGATGCTGTTGGCACACTGAAGGCTCATGAATCCAAACTAGCTAGATCGTAGGAATTGCTAATTCCAAATGCCCTGTGACGTAAGCCTTTTGCTCACATTATGTACAGGGACTGCATATGACTGCCTCTGCAGGAGCAGGGGCTTCTCACTAAGAGCTGGTGTGGTCAGTATTACACACACTCTTCAGCCACTGTTTTCTACGCTGCCTCAACACTGAAGGTCTAATGGAAGGTCGCACTGTTACATGCAGAATCCCAGATTCTAACGAAAGGTGCCATGTCCCTTTCCTGTGGCCTTTTGCAAATTGGAAGAACATGGAAACCACTTGGTGTTCCTGCATATTATGATTAGAAATGGTATAAAGAGTGTGGATGTTTTTTTTTTTCCTCATGCCTAGTTAGTCTCCACGAAGTTAGAAGGAATGTGCTGGAGGTGGGTTGTCCTACTGCAGACTTAGTTGATAGCTGCTGAAGGAGTGTGACCAACAGCAGCCCAACTGCAGAAATTTAAGCAAACTTCCCATGCGAGATACAGGCCAAGGAAAAGAAGAAAGCTATTCTCTGCACTCCCCTTCTTGTAGCTGTTTCTCTATACACTGTAGAGTTGCAGAAATAAAGGGAGAACCCACTTTTTTTTTCCCCAGGAGACTCCAGAAATAGGAGAATTGTGTATTTAGTGAAAAACTAGGTTTGTAGTGAAACAGTTAATATTTCATGAAAGTAGATATTTTTAGTATTTTTGAAGTACCACAACTGTTCCTGGATTTTCAAGGAAAGGCGCATTACATTTAGTCTTCCTTTCAATAAAATCAAGAAGTGATTTTTAGAAAGCAGTCCAAAATAGCACAAAAACAGCCAAAGGAGAGTGAATAGAAATTGACACCCCACCTCCCTTGCCCATATTCCTCACCCATCTTCCTCCCTCTTCCTATGCCACCCTGTTTCCTCAGAATGAGAAGTAAAAAGGAGTATAAACTCTGTTCTCATGTGGAGATGTTGTACATCTCTCCCTGCACTGGTGACTGCAGGTAATAGTTCACCCAATACCAGTGCTACCTGAAAACATCTATCCTTTCCAAAGTGAAGGAAAAGTTAAATTTCAGTGTCAACTTTGTCCAGAACTATTTTAAGTAAAATGTTCCTGCTTGATAGAACTGTATTCAGAATTTACTAATGTCAGCATTGATGCAATGGATTTCATTGTCCGGGTACATGGGGAAATGTATCTACCTTATATCCAGCTGTACTGTAGTGCCACCTGCAGGCCTGTTAATATGTTCACGGTTATTTCATTTTTTTAAAAATAAAAGTCATTTACTGTAACAGCCTGAGCGGTTTCTTTCAGATTTGTACACTGATCTTCCCACTTTGAGTTTGTCTAAGCTTCTGTCTCTAGGGTAGGCTACCTGTTAATTTCTTGCCCTGTGTCTGACCAGAAGGCTTGGGTGTTTTAGGCCTGGTGTCCCAAGTACGTGCTGGGAGCACACCAAGCTACCTGCAGATTCTTGATTCTCAGAGATAGTTTGGGTAGAGGATCTATCTTGTCATAAACAACATCTCTTGTGCTGTGCTCCAAACGTCTCGCTATGTTCCTAACAGGTTGGGGTTCAGAGCTGCCCTCTCCACTGGAGATATGGATAGAGTGGTAAAGGTTCCCTGGTTTCTGACCTTGAAGGTTGTGATGGCAGCAGCAGTTCGGTTCACTGGCATGCTGGCAGCTTCCTAGGTTGGT
Source organism: Grus americana (assembly GCF_028858705.1). Lineage (NCBI taxonomy): Eukaryota > Metazoa > Chordata > Aves > Gruiformes > Gruidae > Grus > Grus americana. The sequence goes on along the minus strand of NC_072865.1, from coordinate 112,936 downwards.
TACTGGGTGCGAGTAGTTCCCTCCCGGGCTTTTGTTGCCTTCATACCCTTGCAGCTATCCTGTGAATGTGGGCTGATTCAGTCTGGTACAGATCAAAAGCATTATCCCAGACCCATGAACCATACAACTTCACCATATTCCTGTTGTGCAGAACTTCTTGTGCACTTCTGTTGTACTTGGTGCATATAACCCATGCTAAATAGCTAATTATAGCTGAGATGTTTTCCTCCTTTGTGTTTGTATGTATATCAGCAATGAGGTGAAGATCAAAAAGACAAAGACCTGGCTATGTGTAATGCAGTAGCTTTGGCCAGTTCCGATGCAGTGATCTACGCTAAGAGTAAGTTCTGTATCTCATGCTGAACCTTTGTTTGGTTTGAGTCTATCATTTGTGTCTCTTGAATTTCTTCTTTTATTAGTCATAGAGTACAATCAACCTAAAGCAATATTCAGGCAAAATCAGAGGAATGATTTGCACAAAAATTATAGATTAAAATTAAGAAATATGTAGCAATCCAGATTTCAGACCAGATGAAGACAGGAAGAATTCGTAATTTGATCTGGCAAATCAGTTCCAGTAACTTACGTTTGGAAACTTTCATCCTTTATCCGGATTGTATGCACCAGGAGGTGAAGACTACCACTTGTTTTGGCGAGTGTTTTTCAAGTAGACATTCTTTTATATGGGACACAAACTTGCATTTATGTAAATTCGGAATCCACTTATCAGTTCTTGCTTGTTTTCCACCAAGAGGTCTTCAGTTCATTAAAAGCTGTAATTGTCAGCTCTTAGAATTCTGTTCAACTAATTAAAATTTAGCTGTTACTGTACAGCAATTTCAGAATTTCTGAAATAGAATTCTCATGTATTGTGTATCTGCAAACATGTAGGTGTTTATTGATACAAATCAGATATATAAGTATATATAGATAATATAGAACATTAATATATTTGTGGATGTATATATTATACATTACATGTATTATGTATTACATTTTATGTATTTGTATATATAAAACCCAGACAACTGCAGGGGTTTGTTTTGGTTTTGTTTTCTTTCAAACATGCTTAGCTTCTCTCTGCTGTAGCCTTCCATGGTCAGGGATATTTTATGGTACCTGTAATTAGACTGTGAAGCTCACTGCAAGTCTGTCATGTTGATGCCAGAAGTAATTGTATTTAGAGCTTCTACTACATCCTTTGACAAGAGTTGCAAGTTTTAATTATGCTTTGTTTGAAAGTATGTACCTTTGTTAGCTTAGTAATTTAACTGGGCTCCAGAGCCTTTTTTCCCCAAGAAATGTTTGTCCTCTGTGTACCCCTTTGACCATTTTCATAGCTTCATAGTTCTTTTTTGTGCCATTTCACTCCCCCAATGCATCTGTCTTCCAAGATGAAGTTTTGGACTGTAGAATCTTTGCACAGACCCAGCTCAGTGCCTCTCATTGTTCTTGTTGACTTTCTTGTGCCTCCTTTTTGTTCAGCTACCCCATTTTTGAGGCGAGATGGCTCAAGCTATGTGCAGGGTTTTAAAGTTTGTTCATCACGTGTTTCTCATTATTAATTTCTGAAACGTTCCTGTTGCTGCATTTCTTACTAATGCTAAGCATTGAGATTTCCAGTAGTGATGACTGTACTATCTTTCTTGAGTAGTGACAGCTAATCTGGGCCTGTCACATATACGTTTATACGTGTATCGTTAGGGTGCTCTCAAGGGCGTGTATTAGGATTCTCTCTTAACAGGGGTTGTGTGAAGGGTCAGTATAAACACTCACCCTCCAGTGTCCACCAGGAGTTCTGTCATACTTCATATAGAGCTTATAGCAAAAGTAGCCAGCCAAAGTGATTATCAAATTGTTTTAAGATGTACAATCAGTAGTTTTTATCACAGTATTTTCTGGCTACAAATTTTAAGGGGCAGCTGATATGTTACCTGGAATGTAAGCAGATTACAGCAGACATAAATCAGAAATTTTTGAACAGAGGGAAAAGAAAAACTTCAGTTGCATATCTTAAAATCTAGTTCACTGCAGTCATGGCATTTGTTCAGTCTTGCCATTACTAAATGGAGCTGCACAAGTTAGTGGGCAGGCACAGTTTTTTAATATTGGCTTTAAGCTCTGGTGGTCTTTTAGGCAATGCCCTTGGAACTACAGACAAGTGGAAGCAGGAATTCAGGATTATATGGCTGTTGGCCTGCCCAGGTGAATGTGGACTGCATTCACAATACTGAAGCTTGGTGTGTGCTCAACCATGCAAGGGCATACTCAGTTTCACAGAACAGTTGAACAGTTTCACAGAGCCCTCAAAAGTTACACAGGACACATTCGTCTTTCTCTCACTCTCAAGTGGAGAGGAAGAAATAATGTCCCTGGTCTGAAGATTTCACTTCTTTTCAACCCAACTCCTTCCTTTTCTTGATGTTCATTAAAAATATAACTATCTGCAAGGGTTAATTTTTCAACACTTAATCTTTTCTGTATTTATAAACTCTACTCTGAGGCAACTGAACCAGGCAACATAAATATGAGAAAAATTAGGTACTTAATACATCAACGGTTGTAATCCATTTGTTGTTCCTCTGAAAGATTGAGACAGCCTCTTGTAGAACCTAAGGATGTGGAATCAGAATTGGAGGAGTTCGATGTCAAGCAGTAACTTGAATTTACCTGCAATACAAGTAAGATGAAAGAAGTTACCAGGCGTGGATATTCTTTAAAATTATTGCTCCTATGTACGTATGACTTCCCTCTCCTTCTGCACTTCTGATAGGCCTTTGATAGTTCTCTGAGCTTCTACAGTTAGGAGGTATTGGTTGAGCTGTATGACATGTACTAGTGACTTACTCATGCATCAAGCATACTTGTAAGTATTGCTTTGGTGGAAAAGGAGTGTGAAACTGCACGGCATGTGAGTGAAGCATAGCATGGAAGCACCTGTGGACAATGCATCTTACAGGCTCTGGTTACTGTAAGTAATCTTATCTTCTGATTGTCAACTTCAGTGTTTTCCCAAACTTATCCCTTGTCTATCCAGGATGCATAGACCTGCTTGTGATCGCTCTCTCGCAGTGCAGCTCAGGATCTGAAATCAGCCCACAGCTTCCATTCCTCTTAACTGCAGTGTCTTTAAGATCCCTATTCTCAACCTTTGAAAAAGAGCTGCATGCTCCCACCAGGCATTTGAAAAATAAACAGGCAGAACTCATCTTTTCTCTCTTATCTCCCTCATCCCCCTGCCTTAGAAGAGCTTTTTATTTTATTTCTCTGCCTTTATATAGGCTAATATGAAAATGGTAAAGTTAGTTTCAAGTTTGGGTATAACAAAATAGAGCTGCTTCCCCTAGGAAGGTCTCTTCTAACTAAACAGCTTTCAATCACAAAGTAAAACAGGTAAAGAAGGGAAACGTTCTCAGAATAAATTCCAATTCTAGGGCCTTCTCTTCCACAATGTCAGTTTATACTGTCAGCTCACGCTTCTTCTGTGTTTTCCTTATCCCTTTCAGTGTTTGATACTCTTCCATTACAATCTGCACCTTTAAGCTTCAGAGAGAGTTCTTCCAATTCACGTTTCTTCCTAAGACCCTTATTTATTCTGCAAAAATTTTCCAGAAGCACTCGTGTTCTTGAGCCCTGACTAATTGCTCTTCCTCTGCATTTCACTGCTTCTGCCTGAACCTCTGCTTCAGCGGGATCTCTGGATCTGACCTGGCATCGTTCTAAATGTGGCTTTGCTTAAGCTGCTCTACTCAAGGAACAGTTAGTTTGATTCCCATGCCTTATTGCTGGACACCTATTTTAACCGTCTGTAGAACGAAAATTGGTTATGAGTTATTTCAACATTAGCATATCTGCTAGAAAAATATACAGCCTTAATTTGAAAACAGTCAATGAATTGCTTTCCTGGTAGGTCTTAAGATCTTAATTACACAGCACTATACAATATTACTAATAACTTTATAACAAGAATACTACTAATAAATCATTCTGATTTAATTTGACCTGCAACTGGCTTTTGTTCGGAAAAAAAAAACCTTCAGTACCAGTAGTTTCTCCTCATGGGAAGGTAAATTAATGGATTAATTTCTCATTCTTCTTTATGATATGGAAAGAAATTGAGCTACTTATTGCTAACTGTAAATTGCCAGCTTAAAATGTTTCCTGAAGTTGCTCTAAAGCTCAACATGCTGCTTAACAATGACGTGCTGCTTAAGACATTCACAAGACCACCTGCTCTACTAATGTTGATGTTCATATTCTGTTTTTGCCACCATTATTTCTAATGCACTGTGAATCTTCATACTGCTCCTCAGCACATTAAACAGTTTAAACCACTAAGGCACGTTTTATTTAGGTGCCAGTTACCCATGCTGCAGTTATTTAGCACTCCCACACTCTTCATACGTTGTACTCACCAGGTCTCTGAATTTTCTCTCTTCTATTTGCATATTCCACTCACCTGAGTATGAACACATTATTCAAGTACCAGAGCTGTTGCCGTGCTGGTCCCTGATACGAAACTGCTGCGGTTGGAAATATTTTGGTGAAGGTTGTACGTGTGCGTGTTACTTGGATGTGAGAGAGCAGATTCCTTTTATCCTATTTGTAGGTCAGTTATGCCATCAGTTGTGTGAATTATGCAGTCCCTTATGCAACCATGTTGTGACCATTCATATCCAAAAGCAGACTATGACAAAATGTTCTTTGTCACTGTTTGTAGAGACATTTGTGGTTTCAACTCTTGCACGTAATGGAGAGTTGCTAATACTTTGTATTTTTCATCATTGCTTGTTATACTAAAGTTCATGCATTCATGAGAAAATTCTTCCCTAGCAGCTCTTTGGTTTTGTTCTGACTCTCTTTGGCCTCTTTCCTTTTCATAAAGGCTATTTGGCAAATAATGAAACTTTGCCATGGTGCCTTCCTTCAGGGTTTGTGGATTTTTTTGGTTAGTTTGGTTTTGTGTTTTGGTTTTTTTTGGGGGGGTGGTGTGTGTTTTGTTGTTAGCTGAAGAACAATAGTTTTCTAGCATTTTTTTTTTAATTAAAAAAACCCAGCTTATGTAATGGTCATTTTAGTGTGATTCAGAGATCTGCGTACTGGACCTGATCAATCCTTGACTGTAACGTGCACATACAGGCTATTTTGGGGGGTGAGGTGGGGAAAGGGGCCCACTAATGAACTCTGGCATTGACCGGGGAGGAGGATTCTCTTAGCAGTATTCCTTGGGGAGTTGTTACAATACAACAATTTCTGGTACCCTGGTATGCTTAAGCATACACGTTCCCACCCTACAACAAGGATATTTCCCCCCTTTTTTTTTGCCCTACTGTTCAGCCTTGTCCGAGTAGTTAAGCTGAAGTTTCGAAGAACAAGAGCACCAGGCAACAGTGAATTATCCTGGAAACTACAACTAACAGCCTTCATCCCTTTGGTTTGATAACCCTCGACCTCTGTATCAGCAAGTTCATTTTGTTTTACATTCGGTTTTGGGTGAAACCGGGAGCCGTGGGACTTAGCTTTTAAACCTAACTAATCTGTTTGGGTGCAGCATTTAATCGCTGTTGTCTTGAACTCCCTAGAGACGGCAACTTCACGGAACATGGCTTCTTCTGAGGTCTCTATTACTCTGTCTCCTGGAGTATCCGTGATCTTAATTCAGCGCTTTCTCTTCTGTGATTTTCTGACGTTGTGCGTTACTCCCCTGCCATCTTCCCAGACGGTCTCCTTTCCTGCTGCGCTGCTGTCAACCTCCTCTCCCCCGCTGGGCGGTGGCGAGGCCCGCTGGCGGGGCTCCGTCCTCCGGGGCGTTCCGCTCCCTCAGGACTCTGACGGGAGCCCCGCCTCGGTGCGGGCGGTTGCGGGAGCCGCCCCGGCGCCGCTGCCGGGCGCTTCCCGTGTGCGGGGCGGGCGGCCCGAGCCGCCGAGGACTCTGCAGCGGCGCAGGGCGGGATGCTCGGGGCGCGCTGCGGCCCTTTCACTCCGACGCGTCGGCTCCTCCCCTTCAAGTACCCGGGGCGGGGCTGCGCTTGCTGCAGGAATCTGCCCTTTAAGAGCCGCCTCCCGCAGCCTCCGAGCCCTGAGCCGCCGCCCGAGCCCGCCCGGCGCCGCCATGGTCTCCTGGATCATCTCCCGCCTCGTGGTGTGAGTGCGGGCGGCCGGGGCGGAGGGATGTGCAGGCCGCCGCGCAGGGCCCTTCCTCCACAGGGGCGGCCCTGGGACCCGGCCGCTGCCCGGAGCGTAGCTGCAGCGGTGCTGCTGCTTCTGCCCCGCGGAACCCCGCGCGACCCCGCGCCTCGGAGGGACGGCTGTGGGGCGGGTGCTGTTTCGCAGGCGGCTGCGGCCTCGTACCGGCCGGTCCGCGCAGCCTGCCGTGGCCCGGGCACGGCCCGGCGGCCCAAGGGCGGGGCCGGGGTGGGGGAGGTTGAGCCGCACCTGGGGCGGTTGCGGGGGACCGGCATCCCGCCAGGAACCGCCGAGGAACTCCCCGCGGCGGGCAGAGGCAGCTGACTGCGGGACGCCGCGAAGCGCTGAGGGGTCTCTTCTTCTCACAGGCTGATCTTCGGCACCCTCTACCCCGCGTACTCCTCCTACAAGGCCGTGAAGACGAAAAACGTGAAGGAATATGTGAGTACGGGTTCGCCGTGCCGGCGCAGCGCCCACCCTGTCCCTCGCTACAGCCCTGTAAGCCCCCGGCCTGTCCCCGCGGCGAGGGCTCTCCGGCTCCGCAGGGGCGCCGGGTCAGCCAGGCCGCCTGAGCAGCAGCCCCCACAGTCTCTGGAGAAGTTGCCGAGGAAGGGCGCTTACGAAAATGGGAGGTCTCAAACCGTAAACGGGGGCTGTTTTTTCTCAGGAGATGCTGAGTGAGGATGGGAAAGTGGGGGAAACTCTGCAGTCTAGAAGGATCTGAAAGTCCAGGACAAGTTTTTTCCTCTAACTTTGTCCTTACTCTGTGTGCTTTTACTGCTTTTTCAGCACTATTTTTGTTTTCTTCTAAAAAGCTGAGTAATTTTGCTTGGTTTGTGTCTTCCTATCAACCTTACTTACAATCAGTGTTTTCTGCTGCTCAGGACTTCATCCTCCTTCCTTTCTGGAATTGTTTCCCCATCTCTGTCTACGCCATTGCTACAATTACCATATATAAAACACCAAATGCTTTTTAGCAATGCGATGTGTTGTTTTCTTACAGAAGGGATATTCTAAGTTGATCAGTAGAGACAAGAACTATCTGGCTTATGGGTGGGGTGATTTTCCATCAGGTTTCCATTACCTGATGGAAAAGAGAGGTAACATGGGTGAATATGGTAGAACTTGTAACTCTTTGTTTTGTGGTGCAGTCTGAGACTCTTTAACTGACTGTGCTCCTTACAAAATGACACATCAGCAATAAGTATTGCAGTATATAGTCCTTTTTTGGTTTATGCTGCTTCAGTCCTCTAGAATTCCCTAGGCCTTTCTTCGGTGTTGGCTTAAAATTCCACCTGCTGGTTTCTGAATGAGATGCCAGCTGAGGTGAGAGTCTCCCTCATAGTGGACAGCTTTACAAACCACAACATCTGGCTGAGGTTTTTTTGGGTTTAGGCTGTTGGTTTGTTGGGGTTTTTTTTAATACTGGTCTCAGCAGAGAAGTTGAAATGTGGATGCTCAGGAGGCATTGATAACTGATACAGTGTTTTGAGTGAGTGTTAGAGATATAGTCAGAAATACAATGAGCCTTACTAAACTTTATTAGTAATAACATTAGAAACTGAAAAGAAAGCATGACAGAAACTATCTGAATAATCACATGATCCTATGACTTCATAGTTATCTCTGAAGTTATATATGAAGTAGTATCCTATTACTATTGTCTTCTCTGGCCGCCTTCTCCTCTTTCCTTCCGGTTGCCCATTACCTTCATTTGTTGCATGAAATGCATATTTTTTTACCTGTAATTTTATTCTGGCTTATGAGTGTCTGTCACAGAATGATTGTTCCAGTTACAGAATCTGTGTTAACTTTAAGACAGACTCAGATTTCACAGTTTTAAATTGTTCTGTTGAGAACTTGAGAGAGGGGGAAAAAAACCCCACCTCTCTTTTCTTTAGAACACCCTATAGCATGCTTGTTCTGGAGCTCGAAGACCCAGTAAATATGGAGCCTTTGCATTTGTAGGCATTCTTTACTGTAAAAACCTGCTCATTTGCTATGGGTAGGTTAGCTGTTGAGGTACACAAATGTGTTTCCTTGCAGAATCTAAACTTTCTATTGATCTTTGGACTTTTGCAAAGCATTTGACATTGTCCTGCATGACATCCTTGTTTCTAAATTGGAGAGACATGGATTCAATGGATGGACCACTTGGTGGATAAGGAATTGGCTGGATGGTCGCACTCAAAGAGTTGTGGTCAACAGCTCAATGTCCAAGTGGAGATCAGTGATGAGTGGCGTTCCCCAGGGGTCAGTACTGGGACCGGCACTGTTTAATATCTTTGTTGGTGACATGGACAGCGGGATCGAGTGCACCCTCAACAAGTTTGCCGATGACACCAAGCTGTGTGGTGTGGTCAACGTGTTGGAGGGAAGGGATGCCATCCAGAGGGACCTTGACAGGCTGGAGAGCTGGGCCCGTGCGAACTGCATGAAGTTCAACAAGGCTCTTGGAACCCCATTAAAAGAAGGACATGGAGCTGTTGGAGAGAGTCCAGAGGAGGCCACGAAGCTGATCAGAGGGCTGGAGCACCTCTCCTATGCGGACAGGCTGAGAGAGTTGGGGTTGTTCAGCCTGAAGAAAAGAAGGCTCCAGGGAGATCTAATTGCGGCTTACCAGTACCTGAAGGGGCCTACAGGAAAGATGGAGAGGGACTGTTTATCAGGGAGTGTAGTGACAGGACAAGGGGGAATGGGTTTAAGCTGAAGGAGGGTCGATTTAGAGTAGATGTTAGAAAGAAATTCTTTACTGTGAGGGTGGTGAGGCACTGGAACAGGTTGCCCAGAGAGGCTGTGGAGGCCCCATCCCTGGCAGTGTTCAAGGCCAGGCTGGATGAGGCTTTGGGCAACCTGGTCTAGTGGAGGGTGTCCCTGCCCATGGCAGGGGGGGTTGGAACGAGATGATCTTTAAGGTCCCTTCCAACCCAAACCATTCTATGATTCTGTGGTCTGATTTTCTTTTGGTAGATACCTTAATTGCTGTAAGACTTCCCTAATCTAATGGTGGAAAAAAAGAGGTACAGAACTTGAGTATCATAAAGTTGTCTTAGTAATATTAGCTAATCACCTGGTTGTAAGCCCCATGTAAAAAGTCAGTGGAAAACTTGAATGCTGTGCTGCATGTTCTCAAAGCCAGCTACATCTATGTACTACTAGCTCATTGTGCTTACGAACCAACATCGGTGGGGGAGAAAGATCTTACAGATCTATCTGTGCTAGAGAGTGTGGTGTATTGAAGATTGAGTTGACACAGACCGAGTTACTACTACAAGCAGTCCATCAATGTCATCAGAGTGCAGCGCAAACTTACTCTTCTGCCCCACCGTGATATAAATTTATGATCGGTCCTTGAGCATCTGTGATAAACTGCTGTAGTAGCTCAGACTGTTTTAAAAGTAATTTCTTTTTAGGTGTCATCTTCAGCTTTTGTCAAGTCTACATTCCAACTATGCTTTTGCATTTACTGAATTTATTTAGGTTCTTGATGCAAGCTGGGGAGTCTACATATGTGCAGTTAGCTGAAGTTGGTGGTCTTCAGCTTGAGCAGCAAAGACCTGACTCCTTTTTAATGGATTGGGGGCGGGGGGAAAGCCCGGTTTGACCCTCAGTTTTTGAAGGTGTTTGTAAACTGTGGATTAAAAACATCGTAAGAAAAAAAATTAGTGAATCTTCCCCTCTGCTTTTTCCTCTTTTAGTTTCTGGTCATCTGTACTTTGGGGACTTCTAGAGCTAGAAGCTGGATCCTTCCAGTTTATTTAACAGCCATGTTTCTTTTTGTCTTTGGCTGTGCAGCGTGACAGGAGGAAACAGGGCAAGAGACCTGTGTCCACTATCAAAGATGTGAACGTGCAGTTTATTTGAACAGTAACAAAGCAATGTTTACTGTTCTTCTTGGTTCCTCTTCTAATATTCCTGAGCATTCTGTTAGCAGAATAAAAAAGTCTAATGCGCACAGAGCTTATGGTTTCATCAGGCTGTGTGCAGTGACCACTACCGAGTGGCCTGAGCTAATTTATGTAACTGTAATAGTTTTCACTAAGAAATGACAGTTACTGAGTGTTCATTACTTTGTATTTAATGACATTTAGCGACAAGATGTCAACTGGTTATCAATCAGTATAGATCCCTTTCTGAATTCTTTAGTCGACTCATATCTAATACCCTGGATAGAAAAGTATCTTCGCACATTTTGTCATTTTATTATTCATAACCTTTTCCAGATCTTTCATGAAGATGAGCAGCACAGATCTCAACACTGATTCCTGTGGGATTCCACTGGTAACTTTCCTCATTGTGAAAAATGACCATTTATTTTTACCCTTTGCTTCCTCTCTTTTAACCAATTGTTAATCCTCAAGAGTCCCTTCATTTTTATCCTTGACAATTTAGTTTCTTGGAGTGTTTATTTAGGCTTATTGGAAACTGTAGAAACTCTATAGCAGGAACTTATGGAAACCTTCTAAGAATTCTGCTACATTTGTGAGATTATTTTTTTTTTTCTGCAAAAAACATATTCCTCATTATGTTATACATATCAATGTATCTGCAAATTGCTTTTATTATTATTGCCTTCATTTTGCCTAATACTGAAGTAAGATTTACTGGTATATAGCTTCTCTGAAATCTCTCACCAGCTGGGATCACTGTTTGCCACCTTTGCTTTGTCATTATTCGCACACTTTTTCATACAGGAGCTGATTTATGTTGCTGCATTGAAGAGTTAACCATTTGTTTCATAGAGTTGGTTTAGAAGTCAAGTGAATGACTCCTGGTCCTGTCCAAACTGATGATAGAAGGGGAAAAAAAAGGGGGGGGGGGGCAGGAGAGAGCCGTAAAGCACAAGTTTTGCTACTTTCTGTTGTGAAAAAATTGCATAATAAATTGGAATTTGGGCTACTAACCACTATCTTCAAAACCATGCACTGTATTAGAGGGGTTGGAGGCAGCGTAATTTTATTGTTTTTTTCAGAAAGTTTTGGGGAGGTCTTACAAGAACAGATCACCAAATTATCCAACGCATGCAAGTTTGGGGAAATACCTGCTTTTATAACTTCATTTGCTGTAACAAAGACTCTCACTAAACTGTTAATGTAATTTTAATATATGGATTAATGTGTGGATTTAATATGTGGAATGTCCTTGATTCGGTTTTAGTTCTCCTTTCCCATTCTTGATGACACTAAGAGTGTCAAGTTGCTTTTAGCAGAGGTGACCTCTTCTTTCCATTTATCTGCTACTTAAATGTATTTTTACTACTTAACAGCATAGAAACCTGGCAATTTCCCTTATAAGATATCGACTTTACTGCTATTGGAAATTTTTGGGTAGCAGTTTTTATAATTCAGCTGATTCCTCTTTAGGAATAATTGGCCTGTAGCTTAGAGACTTGTTACTAAAACAGCAGAGAGAGTGTGTGTTTTATGGGGGAATTATTTTATGTTTGGTTTGAAAGAAATGCCTACTGCTCCAGAGGAAAGTGTGAGGAACTAGGGGGACAGATGATAGCCATACAGATGTGCCATAATAGCACAACGTACAGAAGACCTTAAACAAGAAGATAAGGTTCATGCAACATGTTCTTTGCTTTCTTACCTCTCTTACTGAGCCTTTATTTAAAAAGAAAAGTGCTCATGTAATTTCTGGGAGTAATGATCAAGGCAAAGAATGCTTATTAATGAGTTAGAGCAAAGTACTGTATCTGTTGGTTTGGGTGGTTTTTTTCTTCCCAAGAAAAAACTTTAAATCAAGAAAATCTAGGGCTACAGTTGAAACTAAACTTTTGCATATGTGTGAACATATATATATTTATTACAATAATCATGATATATGAAAGACTATAACTTTTTAAAGTGAACTGCTTACTCTTTTTAGATAGCTTATTTGAGACTTTAACACTATTGCATCATGATATTGCTACAGGGCGTGCATTCATCAGTGTATCTGTATGCATTTATCTGTTTAGAGCACATTAATCCTACATGTTTTCCCAAACTATAATGTACCATTTGGTACATTACTGATTATATATGCCTTCTGTTGCTGAATTCATCTTAACGTGTGGAGTTGATGAGTCATTTTTACTGAGAAGATGTTTTGCTTTTTTCTGGGTTCTGATGGATGTCTGTTGAGTGACTGCTCTTTTGCAGGTGAAGTGGATGATGTACTGGATTGTGTTTGCCTTTTTCACCACTGCAGAAACACTTACAGATATTGTTCTTTCCTGGTGAGTTCCTGGGTGGCATGGGGTTTTTTGTTGTGTTGGTGGTTTTTTGTTGGGTTTTTGGGTGGAGGTGTTTTTTGGGCGCTTTTTTTTTTTTTTTTAAAGAAGAGAAGAGTAGTGTTAAGACGGTAAGAATAAACTGTCTCTCCATTAGGCGTTTTCGATTGCTATGAAGAGTCTGTAGGTTTGTAGATATTGTGGGTAGTAGCTGCTGTCTTAGCTGTTTCTTCTGTACTTGCAAACAGTTAGGATAAATACACAGTATCTGTAAGACGATCTTCATCCATTCATAACACAAAGTATTTTGAGCAGCTCTTAATGTGAACTAGTACAGTGTGAGAAAAGGTGTTCTAAAAAACACTTAAAAGAAAAAAGATGGTAGAAGGAAGGGCCCTATTTTGCTTTGTGAGCCTGTTGCGTGGAGGAGCAGACCAAGTCCATGTCTGTGCTCTGAGTGGTGTTTTGCATTATGAAATTCTCTTCCACTAGTGGCGATGGGATGGAGTGGGGTCAGGGGAAGCAGATTCTTAATCCTTTCAGTGCTGTGTGTCATGCTTGTCATAGAACCATTGAACAGTTTGGGTTGGAAGGGACCTTAAAGACCATCTCGTTCCAACCCCCCCTGCCATGGGCAGGGACACCCTCCACTAGACCAGGTTGCCCAAAGCCCCATCCAACCTGGCCTTGAACACTGCCAGGGAGCCAGGGGCAGCCACAGCTTCTCTGGGCAACCTGTTCCAGTGCCTTGCCACTCTCATAGTGAAGAATTTCTTCCTAATATCTAATCTAAATCTACCCTCCTTCAGCTTAAAACCATTATCCCTTGTCCTATCACTCCATACCCTTGTCAACGGTGCCTCTCTAGGTTTTTCATGTCTTCAACTGAACCTTTGGAACAGGGTATCTTCAGTTTCTTCCTTGCTTTAGTGTTTGAGCTTTGCATACATCTCTGAAAGAATACTAGTCAAGAGTTGCATTTTTTTAAAGAAACATGAAATGGCTACATATGCCTTACAAAACTGCTCAGCAGTTTTGCCTCTTCCTGCATAAACGTTGGAAAGCAGACGGATCTAAAAAGTACAAGAGCTTTGGCTTGTTCACGTACTTAAAATGGACCACTGAAAACAGAAGTGTCTTACCGCTAATAGAGACAATAGAAAGTTTGCATTCACTTGTTTCAATCTCTGCTACTGTATCTCCCCAGAGACTTTATTGAGTAAGGGTCAGAGATGAAAGACGTGCTGCCTGCTCTCTTTCATTTTGTGTCTTATCTGAGGAGTACCTACTGGAAGTTTCAGAAACCGAGCCATGAGCCTTAGCAGGAACTTGACATTTATTGAGATACGTAGTTGAAAACTTTGGAAAACGAGAGGGAAACTAATGTAATATTAACATCCAGTGGATACTCTCTGAACAAACTTCAGAATGATGAGAGTAGCTACCAGATTGTAATTTGGTGTGTTTGCAGGGCTGAGAGATGCCCTGTTTATGGAGTTTTCATGGCTATGGATGAAAGACTAAATGAGACTCGAAGAAGGTATGTCCTAGGATTCCAAAGAGGGTTCTGCTACTCTGACCCGATACATTGATTCTTTTATTTCTGAGCCTTTATCTTGCCTTTGCTCTTTCTGCCTATGCTGCTGTCTACCAGTTATCTCCATCTGTCTCTGCTGATCTTGATTCCAGTTCTCCATCTTTCTCTCTTTCTCCTTTTTTTTTTTTTCTTCCCTCTTTCTCTCAGGTTTCCCTTTTATTTCGAGCTGAAAATCGCATTTGTGATTTGGCTGCTCTCCCCTTACACCAAGGGCTCCAGTGTCCTCTACAGGAAGTTTGTGCACCCAACGCTCTCCAATAAGGAGAAGGTACTCGCTTGTTGTTAGAAGATACTGACCTGTCTGGGAGCTGACTGACTTCTGATTCAGTTATGCCACAATAAAAATTGAAATGCATGAATCATGCTTGTGCTGACATTAGTGGATGTAGAATGATTTTGTTCCTGACAACAATGTCTGCAGCTTACTGAAAATTGTAATGTAGCCAGTAGTTTGCCTAATGCTTAGAAAGCATGTTTGGCTAACCCAGTGTCATGAGTTGTTATAGTCACTGTCAGTAGTTAAGCTTTTTGAATCACGATAAGAGCAGCATGTTCTGTAGCCATGCTGTTTGTTCGCATTGTCAGTATAAGCAACTGCTTTCAGTTGTTAAAATCTGGAGATGGCATACTTTAGGTAGAAGTTGCAATTGTAAGCTCTCTGTAAGTGGCAGAGAAACTGCAGTTACGTGATCAATGACAGCAGATGCTGGTAGCCTGGAAAAAAGCATCCAGATGAGCTTTGGGTTCTTAAGGGTGATGGTGGGGAGACTTTGATTGTGTTTGTAACAAGGAGCTAAATGCCATGTTCCACGTTGCCTTCCTAGGAAATTGATGAATACATTACTCAGGCTCGTGACAAGAGCTATGAAACCATGATGCGAGTTGGCAAGAGAGGGTTAAACCTTGCTGCCAATGCAGCAGTTACTGCAGCTGCAAAGGTAATGCAACACCTTCTGTAACATTTAGGAATTCCTCAGCAGTTTAGTTTTGTGTGCCAGTAGTTAGTGCTATGGGTCTGTTAGGGACGCTGGTACTTGTTGGCACCAATCTACCTTTCCTTTCCTCCAGTTTGCCTTGCAGTTGATCCCATCCTTTGACTTAGGAAAAGTGGAGGGAGAGTGGAATGGATTTTGCTTTAACCTCTTCCCTGTTGGTCTTGGGAGCATACTTTTCTTTTTCCCTTCTCTGTTTTTTTCCGAGTAACCTAGTGGGGAATAGGGCACCTTTCCTCCTCTTCTGAATGATCCCATGTGAGGTGATCTCGGTGAAAGCAAAGTGCCCTTGACCCTAATTTTTATGTCCTCTTAGGGTCAGGGAGTTTTGTCTGAGAAGCTGCGAAGTTTCAGCATGCAGGATCTCACTCTGATCCGGGATGAGGATACCGTGCATATGCGAAGCCATGAGCCACAGTTGCACCCTTCTGGTGGGAGTCTTCTTGAAACCATTGAGGATTCAGGTACAGAGTACCCCTGCTGGGCCATCGTATGAGGCCTCATACGATGAGTTGCGGGGGGGGGGGGCAGGGAGGAGGGGTTCCCTGGACTTTTCATGCACTGGGTCTCAGACGGACTACAAGATTCCAAGTTATCTGGGAGAAGTTGCATTGTCTTCCCCTAGGCCTTTCCCCTCTACTAACAGATCTCTGTACTTTTTGGGTTATCCTTCTTAAGGATTGTTGACATCTCCCTTTCATGTGGTCCTTCAGAATGGGCCATTTTAGACTTCATGTGATTTTTTTTTTTCCAAAGTATTTGCTAAAACTTCCTCTCTCATTCCTTAGCTTCCTGTTGCTCCTCAGGAGAGGAAAGCAGTGTGGCACAGAGGTCTAATGGAACCCCATCGGAGACTAGAACAGACCCATCAGATGAAGATGCAGGAGACAAACTTCCTAAACGTACCCAGAGTCTCAAAACTCCTAAGAAGGTGATGAAAGCTGAGGTGAGCTGGTGTGTAAAGTATTTCCAGCACAGACATTGATTTGTGAGCTTTGTTGGAAGGCTCTGGCTTCATAGGCTCGGTCATTTAAAAGCTGTTTGTATGAACTTTGGTGGACTAAGTCTTTGCTAATTGAGTCCTACATCAGAGGACTTGGCATCTACTTGCTATACTAGTTTCTAGCTTTTGGGTTTTTTATCATGCCTGTAAACCTTTGTCATAAGCCAGGACCCAGCTTTGCTTTCATTCAGGTTTTGTGTTGAAAGGGGGGGCATTAGATACTTTTAACATGTTTTGTTGACCATATCCTTTCTCCTGTCCGTTACAGTCTGAATATGTAATACCACTGTGACATTTATCCCTGGGACAGCTGCTTTCTCCTCATCTAAAATGCAATGGTTCTGTACCCTCTTAGGCCTTCCTGGACTTCTGCATATTAGATATGGGGAAAATGTAATTTCCCCCTCCACACCACTCCCCACCACCCCTGCTTCCCCCCACCCCACCCCCCAGGGTTTTGTCTTGAAGTTTGATTAACTAGTCATTGTTGACCTGTCCCCTCCATATGACCATGTGATGATCCAAGATATTTACAGCCATTCAGATGGGATGTGAGTTGCCTGTATTCTTATTAAAACAAACCGTACACAAAAATAAATGCAATTGTGTCCAAGAGCCATTTTAGCGTAACAATTTTTTTTTTTTTTTTCAGCTGTTGGTGTGTTTTGTAGAATATGCATTTTGAGGTGCTGCTTTCCAGGTTTTGACTCAAACTTTTCTTGTGGTTTGATTTATACGTGATAAAATGCTTCCCTTTTTGTGAAGTTGGGGTCCTATTTGCTTGATTCAACTCAGACTCCTAATTTTTTTTTTTATTTTTATTTAAGATACAACGTGCTATGACTGGCTCACATCGTTGAGCTTTTCAGGCTAAATATTAAATAATTTGGAGGAAAATAATTGCTTAGAGCATCATTTTAAGTCTTACTCTTAACCTGATTTTACAGTGTACAGGACACCTTTGCATGTGATTTAAGTACTCTTTGTGACAGAATCACAGAATAGTTGAGGTTGGAGAGTACCTCTGGAGATCATCTGGTCCAACCCCACTGCTCAAGCAAGGCCATCTAGACCCTGTTTCCCAGGACCATGTCCAGATGGCTCTTGAATATCTCCAAGGATGGACATACAAAGATGCATTTAACGTCAGCCTGGATCTTTTTTAAATTCCCAAGGCTTACTTCTGAGTTGACTCCTCTGCTTTCTTCTCTAGCATATTGGATAGTAGCAAGGAAACAAGAGGAACAAAATTTGATTCCAAGCTTCCTAGTGGGGAATTTTTAAAGTGAAATCGTGAAAAGACAGTAACATCTCTTCTATGCTGTTTGTTGTGACTACAGAAATTCTGATAAAGGCTTTTGCAGGCATATTGGGTTTTATGCTCAGTCTGTTTGGATCTTTGGTTCAGATATAGGAATTGTAGGAGGTCTTTGACTGAGATCTCTGAGATTGCCCAGAAGGGCTGAATGCATCGTAGATCATAAATGCACTCTTCTTGCCAGTATCTAGAATGGAAGATACTGGAGTAAAGTGTGCAAACTAGTTCAAGATGTTTCTACATCTTTCAGAGAACAGCATTTGGGATGGCAGTCAAGAAGCAGAAAAGTTATAACAGTGAAGTGTTGTGTGAATATTAACAGTTAGAAATACTACTATGTCTAATCTTTTGTTGAGACAGCTGTCTTTGGTTTTATTATCACATTTGTCCTGTTTTAGAATGTCTTCCTCTCCTGGCTGCTATTTGATGGATACGCTCAGAGTGATTTGTTTACTAACCAAAACCAAATGGAATGGTTAAATAACCTTTTTGAAACAAAGGATGACACGAATAGGGTCATCATGTTGTCATTGTTTTGTCCTATTTTCATTCTGCATTCTTGTCTCCTTCTGTTAGACATTTAAGTGTTAAAGTAAACTAACCTAAGATGCCTCTTTTTCTTTCTCCTCAGCTTCCAGTGAGAAGTGTGAAAGCCCGCCCTAAGAAGAAAGCTGCAGGCTCTCTTGCTTCTGGCGAGTCATCCTAAGGAGACCTCTCCCTGCCCAGCACCTGTCTCTGTCCCGGGATTTGCCTGTCTCTTTTGAAGGGAAACTCCCCAAAGGAAGGGAGCTGAGATTCATGTACATAACAGATACTGCTTTGTAGAGCCCATTCCAAGGCAAGGGGAGGCTGGGATTCAGAAAATAGAGTAGAGGATACACATCCTCAGGAATTTTCTCCTTTTCATCCCTCTATTGGAGGGAATGCTGATATGTTTGTACATAGCCTGTTGCTTTGGAATTCCCACTGTATAACCCTAGTTGGGGAGAATCTTTGCTGGAAGAACCAGCTAGGGTTAGAGACATCCATTGCACAGAAGCTGGAAAAATATTAGACGCTGGAGTTCTGCAGGGGTGGGTGGCTCCCTAAAATGTCTTATCTTGCTCTGGGTATTCTTCTGCAGCTGTGTGTTGTTAAGAAGTGCCCATTATGATTCATCCTCCTTGAGAATGGACTGTACCTGTCATGTCCATCCCCTTTGAGAAGGTGACTGAAATGATGTACGCTGAATGGTTTTGAACATAAAGGACTAGCTCATGGGAGAAGTATGCTAGATTCCTGTTACTAGTACTGGAAGATGAAGAGATTGTTTTTTTGTTTTTTTTTCTGGAAGGTGAAGGGAGATAATTGAAAAACTGAGTGATGAAGAAAACGTGCTGTTACATGCACATGTGATGGAGTAGATACAGGTATCTGTAAGACTTAACTATTGAGAAGAAAAGTTGGGCATCCGTAAGATTTTGGCTCTTTTTGAAGCTGCTTGAATTTTATTTCAGGTTCTGTTGTTCGCTTTGATTCCCGTGAGAGCATCAGAGTTAGGCGAGTCCCATGCAGTGGGAAAAGTTGACAGAGAGACTGTTGCTTTGACGTTCAGTGGTTGAACTCCATGTCATCCCGATGCTTGTTACTATGGACAAATTCTTGTATTTTAGCAGGTGGGTGGGGAAAATCTGGCTCAATATAGTCTGCAGGCATACTTGAGAACTTCAGAAGCCCTTATCTCTCGGCTTTAGGAGATCCAATCCTCATGGCATGAGAACTGATAAATAGCTGATGTATGAATTTCACTAATTCCAGGATTCCATTTATGGGGGATAAAAAGCAGGGAGTAGGGCACAATACTGTGATTAATCAGTCCTCTTGCTTTATCCTACTGCAACCCTTGCACAAATTTTCTGTCTGACCATGTGCCATGTTTATCAATGTCCTGAGACTTGAGCAATATGTAACACTTGGGACAGAACTACATTGAATGTAGAGTATGTATTGTGGGAGTGAAATTGCAGTGCTGCAGAGAAAATTTGCACCATGCCAAGCCATACTGGAATCTAATCTGTTGAACACTGTTAAGAGGCAATCCCCCGTATACATGCCAGCAGAGTCAATGGGACTTTGAGATAAGTAGGGTTCCTGCTGTTGAGATCTATACTGGTGCTCCCCCGTTATAGACATGGCTATCTAAATGAATACTTGCTGATATTAATCTTTGCTGAAACTAGTTATCAGAGGAACCTGGCTCCTCCTTTCCTACTGAAGACCATTCTTAGCTCTAGGTGCAGGCACTTGTGTTTGCCGACATCTTGCTGTCACATTTCTGAAATTACAGTGGATTCTTTACAGAGCCCAGTATTTTGCTGTTGATAATATATCGAAGCACTTCTGCAAGTAACGTTCCACAAGTACGTCTACCCTAAAAAATAGCCCTTCAGAAGTTTGTAAAGTTGAAGATTAGGACTGAATTTTTTTTTTCTTATTTCGCATTGTCTTGGTGGCAAGTTGTTATGAATTGACTAGGTTTTTTAGGAAACCAATTAAGTTGGGTTTACTTTTATTTGTAGCTTTTAAAAATTGAGGTCTTGACAGACCATGTCAGAAACTTGCATCTTGTCAGAAATACTTGTCCTAAATTATCCACAAGACCTTATTCAGGAGCCAGTAGAAAACGCTTGGTTTGGCTTTGAGTTTCGCAAAAAACCCCAAGTATTTTGTTCTTTTTAGTTTGTTAGCAAGCATTGTGTACGTGTCTCACTAGTACATGCAAAGCCACGTCCTGAAGCAGGAATTCTTTCTGTTTCCAGAGAAAATTCCCCTCCATATGAGGGATAAAAATCTTTACTGTTTATGTGGAAGAGTCAGTTGTGAGGAATTGCTGTCCTAGATTTTACTGTACTGAACAAGATAGACCCATTATTCTCTATATACCAAGTATCTCTATGACCACATTTCTTGATTTTTTTTTTTTTAATTAAAAATTTCCATAGCAAATTATTTATGTAAGGCATTGTGAGGGACTTGATTTGGAAGCCAGGGACTGGTTAGTCTCCCCTTATGCTGATCTTCATGCCTTTTACTTGTGCATGCGTTGTGCTTAGTCTTGGATTACTTGGTTTTCATACAGTGACTTTCCAGAATGTTTTCTAGAATCCATTCATTTGTAGTAACTCTTCCTGCTTTGAATCACAGGAAGAATTTCTGAAGACTCGGTTTTGGCATTTGGATGTACCTTTGTCTTCCTGAGCTAGGTCCTGTGCTAAGTATCTTTTACTTAGCATTGATGCTTGATGTCATTAGCCTGTGGGTAAGTATGGGTCAGTCTTACTCTGACGTTTGTTGTGCAGGGGAATTAAATGACTTCTGGTTGTAAGAGAGTCTGGATTAGAGTCAGGGACTATTATCTAGTGTGTGATACGAAGCTGATGATGTCAAGCAGCAGAACTTACCCAGAGCAAGAACAATGTCTTAGTATGGACACTATATTTTCTTCTTCCAGTACACGTGTGACTGCTAGATTGTGCTCTGCTTGATCAAAGCCTCTGCAGATCTGCCACCACCCATGTGACCTCTTAGTGAGTTTCTAGATATAGTTCTGCACTGGATGGCATGGTCTTGCATAGAAATTCTCTTGTTAATGAGAACGCTGAATGTGCTGTTTTGATAAAATGCTTTTATCAGCTGTTGTTCAGTGT
The DNA here is from genome assembly GCF_028858705.1 of Grus americana. NCBI lineage: Eukaryota > Metazoa > Chordata > Aves > Gruiformes > Gruidae > Grus > Grus americana. The sequence continues at coordinate 91,934 of NC_072865.1, read as the reverse complement.
TTTCAGCAGGAAATGCTGGAATGTAGTTCCTCTTCAGTATCATCTGTGGGCTTCATTGTGCAATTAAGCAAATGGTTAAATCTTCACCTAGCAGTAGAACCCATTGTGTTCAGTGTTTATACTCCTTTTGTAATATGCCTGGGCACAGAGAAACGCGGTAAGAGAAAACGATACCTGAAGCTGGGGGGCTGTGGGAGTGCTGCAAGTATGTCAAATGTTGTGTGCCTAAAAATTATCCTAAAATACCTGTACCATGAGATACAAAGTGGAGCCATGACTGCCTTTTGGAAAGAAATGTACCTCCACGCTTTATAATACTATGAGTCAGTGTTCTGTTGTTGGAAAATAGTGGAATGTGGTTTCCCTTCTGAGAAACTTAATGATTTGCTGCATAAAAGGGAAAAATGTTTTCTTGCTTGGCAGTATCCCCCATGGTGGGTAAGAAATAGGAAAATATAGGGGAGACTACCGTCAGGTTTCAAAGCCTACACTTCAACTAAACATTTTAATTTCTTACTGTTCTTTATCAAGTTTCTGATTCTCTGGCCTTATGTTTCTGAGTCTGGGGAACTGATTTCTTTTAGACTGGATTAACTTACTTGGTAGGTAGAAGGTGTGTTAGACAGGGATGCTGGTGTTCTGAAAATTGCAAAGCTTCTTCTGGGGAAGCTACACCTTCCCCCGTTTTAGTGAACTGAGTTCCGTTCACTGTCCCTTTTGCAGTGCTGGACGTTTGGGGTTTTTTTTAACACATCCCTCTTTGAAGTATGACTCTCTCACAATATATGGCCAAGTCACTTCTGCCTTGAAAAGCAAGATTTCTAGAGAACCCCAGCTTTCCAGAAATTGTTATGTATTTTTTGCCATCTTTATCAGCAGGAAATATAGTGCCTTAGGAGGAGAGTGGGATAACTATGGAATACTCTGCTGGTTCTCTGATCTGCACGTAGCATTGTATCAAGGAGGCTTGCATGTTAACTGTGAAGTGTCATTGCGTGCTTGAGAGCAGCTGTTGAAGTGAGCTAAGTTTTCCTATCTGTCTTCCAAACTTGCATATAATGCTGAAAAGTGTGGCTTATTGCCTAAAGAGAAATCTAGGGAGAGGAAAAAAAAATATTCTTAGCCTTCTTTCTGATGGGGACACTGTGTTGTCACATTACTCTGCTACTTGCTGGGGAGATGCTGAATCACATCTCTCTATGTAACTGGTCAGTGCTATAGCTTTTCTTGTTTTACCCACTAAGAATTTGTAATGTGACACCTGGCTGCTTTCTGAGTTGCCCTGTAAAGCCAGATACGTGGAAAACCAGCAAAGTATTCTGAAGCTATATGAGCTCATAGAATCCTAGAGTTGTTGGAGGTGGAAGGGACCCCCAGAGGTCATTTGGTTCAACCTCCCTGCTGAAGCAGGGCCACCTGGAGCCAGTTGCCCAGGAGTTTCTGTGTGCTATTTGTGGACTAGAGCCTAACATTTAAGAGCTGGTACTTGCAGAAATTTATATGCTGTATGGGCATGTGCTTTAGTGTTACTGAGGAGAAAGGATTCCCAGTCACCTTCCATCTGGAATTTGGCACTATTACAAGATGCTGTAAACATAACTGAGTCTTAAGTTGTTTATAGGTATTGTTAAGAAGCCTAGAAGCTTCAGAAGAGGCCTTAAGAAGTGTGCAGAGTAACTTGTGAGAACAATTGGTTTGAACAGTAAATGAAGACAATGAACCTGCATAGCAGCTAAGAACCCGTCTTGAGAGAGAGAGTGGAAAATGGACTGTGTACAGTACAGAGTTGTCCAGGAAATACCACTGACTACTTTCTCATCCTCAAGCAATACTTAAACTCTGTGCCCTACAGATTAGAGCCTGATTTCTCTCTTAGAGCACCTTTCTCTCTCTGTCTTACTTTTCTAAGCTGGGCTTGAGCTATATGCATTGAGATTCTTGAACCTTTCATTACTTCAGAACAATAGAGTTTGACTTTTACCTCAGCAGGCAGCTGATCTGCAGGGAGGACCAGATGAATATCAAGTATCTCACATTACTTTCTAGTAGATGTGTTATGCTGGGGAAGCACCAGCAGGGAGCTCCAGATAGATTCATCTGGGAAATTACCCCCCCACAGCCTACATTTTTGGATGAACCAAATGATGGACTTTGCTATGCTCATACACACAGCTACCTGTAGCATCCTAAAATTCAATGTCATAATTGCCAGTGCTGTATTTCTGATGAGAACTGAAATCAAAGTAATATGAAGTGAAAAGAAATAGTGGCAAATTGGTGGGGTTTTTTCTGCAATTTTGCAAGTAAATTTAGGTCTCTGCTGCTTCTTTGCCTAAAACCTTTACGTAAACCCCTTGCAAGCAAACCGTTACTTCCTTGCTGTTTCTCAGCTTCTATCCTTTCATGACCTGGTTATGTTTCTTATGTTTTCTCTTATTAAGGAAGGGACTACTTCCATTTTGCTGACTGTGGAAACATGAAAAATACTGTCTTTTAGAGCTGAAATTTTCCATTATTTAATCCTATGACCTAGAATCATACAGTGACTTGTACAACAAGCCCTGTGGCTGGATTCCCAGGGGGAATCTGAGCATCTATTGCCAATGGCATAGTTTGATGTATTTTGCTTTTCTTGCAGTGGGTTCTGGCTGAAATATGCTTACCGCAGACCCTTTGGACAAGGGCATTGTCTGCATTTAGCCAGATAATGTTAGAAGTAATGTTTATGGGAAGGCTGCAAAAGTGAGTGAACTCTAAAGGAGCAAGAGTTCAAGTCCTCTGTAATATATCACTGTCCAAGACTATCTAAAAGATTTGTGGCAGCAGTAGAAATGCGTTGCTATACTGACTTATCAAAGATGGGGCATTCAATTGTGTTGTTTGCAGCAGGTCAGAGAGGAGAATCAGACTGGATGGCAAGCATATAAATTTCTTACATACAAGGCAACTAAGTTTTTACAAAAAGTAATGCTTAGTAACTTACCAAAAAGAAAGCAAGTTGAAATTTTTTGGTGACCTCATAAAATGAGGAGGTAAATTATCCTGATCATCAAACCTGGTATTGAATACAAACCTGATATATTCATGCTGCTGCCTTTTTGGGAAAGCACTGAGTTGATGGATTCCTCACTTTTGACTCCTCTGCTAGATTATTTCTCAATGTGAATGTCACATAGAGATAAATTAAATTTTTATTTTGACATGTGACCATGAATTCCTGTCTAAATTCAGGCATGCTGAGCTATGTATGAAACAGTGTTGGTTGAATGAAAGCCCAATAAGAAAATGGAGAAGCTAAGACAGATCTAGCCAGGTAAAGATGACTGAAGGACCCTCCTTGAAGTACAGAAATTAGAGACTACATAATGATAGTTGGTTTTGATTCAACATTTTTTCAACAAAGTTCCTCTTAGCACCGTGCTGATCTAAAGGCAGTAAGGCACAGGGAGGGTTGTGAATTGCTTTTTGTCCACCAGAGGGTATAAGCATAATATAGAATCACTGAAACTGAGAGAGCAGAGACTCATTTGGTAACAGTTGAATTATGACATGTTGAATGTCAATATTTCCTGTGTATGAGAGTGAAGGTCCTGCTTAGAAAGGGGGGCAGAGAACAACCTGGGGCTCTAATGGAGAAATATGAAGTAATACTGCAGTTAACCCCTGACTAAAAAGGCTTATTTAAGCCTGCAGGGTTTTCTAATTGAGCCACTTTTCAGTGAGGCTTGCTGAGACAATAGTGTTAGAGAATAACTGTCCTCAAATCTTTTTGTTATCCATTCAAACCATTTTCTAGCTGCAGGAAGCAGCTCTGTAAATGGTGATGTTTGTGATTTATCCCCCCCCACCGTTTGCAATTTACCAGTTGTTTGTGTTGCCCTAATTTATGCTCTGAATTTTGTAGTATGTCCTGGTAAGAATGTGTAGTTTCTTTCAATTGGATCTATATTCTGTGAAAATAGAAGCAATTTTAATCTAAAAATACAGATGTATCTAATGGTTACTATGGTAATATGTGACCATGGCAACAGAGAGTTAGCATTCTGAAGAACAGACAGTTCTTTTTTTTTTTTTTAGTCAATAACCTAACTAACGGTGCAAGCATTTCAGGAAAAACACTAACTTTTTTTATTTCTTAACCATATGAGATCATATAGATACAAGGGATTTTAACATTGTCTCACATAAGATTTTTATAGAAAAGCTGATGAAGTACGAGCTGGATGAGCAGACAGGTGGATAAAAAAACTGGCTGAACGGCCAGGGCTAGAGCATGGTGATCAGTCCCAGGAAGTCTAATGGGAAGCCAGCAGATAGCAGCACACCCTAGGGCTCAATACTGGGTTAGTCCTGTGTAACACCTTCATTAATGATTTGAATGATGGGGCAGAGTGTACCCTCAGCAAGTTTGCTGATAAAACTGGGAGGAGTGGCTGATATGCCACAAGGTTGTGCAGGAGACAGCAAGAGGTATATAGAGTATCTGGCCTTGCATCTCAAAATATGTGGAAATCCTAATAGGCACATAATGAGACTGAGATTCTTTCTGATGTTGAGAAAGAGGAGGTCTTTTATCTGCAACATCATAGATGGAGACTTACAGACTGAAGAAAGGTCCAGGACATACCAGGAAGTTACTGTAGGAAAGAGAAACAGAATTTAGAATGGGGCTGGAGATTCTTTATTGTCAGACTTTGGGGTTTTTTGTGGGTTTTTTAAACAAACAAACAAACACCTTAAACACCCAACCAACAAAAAAAAACCCCACCAAACAAAACCCCAATATGTTTCTGGTCTATTTTTCCATGATATGATCAGAGCTAAATCAACAACATAGTGCTTTCAGACAGGTGCTAAATTTCAGCTACAAGTTGTGGATTGTCCTGATGCAATTGAGGCCCCAAGAGCATCTGTATGACTAAGCCTCATATTTAGAATCATAGAATGGTTTGGGTTGGAAGGGACCTCAAAGACCATCTCGTTCCAACCCCCCCTGCCATGGGCAGGGACACCCTCCACTAGACCAGGTTGCCCAAAGCCCCATCCAACCTGGCCTTGAACACTGCCGGGGATGGGGCATCCACAGCCTCTCTGGGCAACCTGTTCCAGTGCCTTGCCACTCTCATAGCGAAGAATTTCTTCCTAATATCTAATCTAAATCACCCCTCCTTCAGCTTAAAGCCATTATCCATTGTCCTCTCACTGCATGCCCTTGTAAACAGTCCCTCTCCAGCTTTTCTGTAGGCCCTTTTAGGTACTGAAAGGCTGCTATAAGGTCTCCCCAGAGCTGCCTTCTCCAGGCTGAACAACCCCAACTCTCTCAGCCTGTCCGCATAGGAGAGGTGCTCCAGCCCTCTCATCAACTTCGTGGCCTCCTCTGGACTCACTCCAACAGCTCCATGCCCTTATGTTGGGGGCCTCAGACCTGAAAACAGTACTCCAGGTGGGATCTCATGAGAGCTGAGTAGAGGGGGAGAATCCCCTCCCTTGACCTGCTGGTCATGCTGCTTTTGATGCAGCCCAGGACACGGTTGGCTTTCTGGGCTGCCAGCACACATTGCTGGGCTCATGTTGAGCTTCTCATCAACCAACACCCCCAAGTCCTTCTCCTCAAGGCTACTCTCTATCCATTCTCTACCCAGCCTGTAGTTGTGCTTGGGATTGCGCCGACCCACGTGCAGGACCTTGCACTTGGCCTTGTTCACGCAGGCCCAGCTCTCGAGCCTGTCAAGGTCCCTCTGGATGGCATCCCTTCCCGCCAATGTGTCAACCGCACCATGCAGCTTTTAGTGAATGGCTGTCTCTGTCAGCATAGAGCTAATGTAAAGGCTCTCTACTAGCAACACTCAATGCCAGTTTCATAAGGAAATGTGCTGGATATAAGTTTAGCCAAATCACAGAATTTTCCAAGCTTTCTCTTTTTCCTAGGCCCTGTTGGGGAATCTAGCAACTGAATGGAAATTACAGTATTGCTGCTATCACTTGCTAATTTGGGGCAATGAATATCTTGATTGAAATAGAATCTAAACTGCATTTAAAAGCCCATTTTTGTAAAAGCCAGCTGTTGTGACTGTTCTGTATTTGCCACAGGAATACAGTAGCTGATTAGTGGAGCCACTGTGGTACTCAAAGGCTGTTACCTCAGAAGGGGTAAAACAGCGAAAAGTCCGGCCCACACTGAATTGGTTTGGCTAGTCCAGTCTCCTATCTCTGAAACTGCTCAGTCTGATAACCAGTGGACAGTCTGGAATTAACACATACATTGGAAAAGCCTTTTCCTGACACTGTCACCTTTTTACCCATGCTCTGAAGCACGGTGATATTGAATGACTGGGTTACTGTGGTTTTTTTTCTGGGAGAGGGAGTTGTTTCACTGGTTTTTTTGGTTTTGTGGTTTTTTGGTTTTTTTTTTTTGTGGAGTCATTAAAAGTTCAGTCACTTGCTGCAGTATAAGGACTTAAAGTAGAAACCCTAAGGCATCCTACTCTCGTGTTGTGCTTGCTTTATTACCTAGACTCTTTCTAGGTGTCTTTTTACATTCTCTTTTGTGAAGACCAGTGAAGAAAATTGTGTATTATCTCTTTGATATCTTGCTCTTTTGCTCTCATTTATTTTCTCCTATTTCAAAGGACCTGTTGTTTTCCTTCCATTTCTCCCCACAATATGATGGAAAAGGTTTTATCGATGCAGATGTGCTTTCATTCCACAGGGTGGCAGCTTATCCTTATTTCCCTTCTCAGTTATCTCTGCTAGAAGCAGCTTTCCTGGCCAAGGTCCCCTCCAAGGCATAAGGGTCATGAACCTGTAAATACAGCCCTTCTGTTGGAGTTAAAGAGTATTTGGGAAAGCTTATTATATTGTGTCTGTTCAGGCAGTATCAGCTTGCTGGAGATTGTAGTAGCTGACAAAAAAAGCATCATCCAAGAACTAAATTTTTAATATTACACATTGCTGCTGGTTTATGTGGGTCTCTCTTGGAAGTGGTGCTCCAGGCATAACTGAACACAAGAATATGGTGACACCTCTAGGCAAAAGTTGCTTTGATAGAGGCTTAGTTATTGATGTGGGTGGGGGAGAGAGGTTCTAGAAGTTATTTATTTGCTTTTTATTTCCAGTTTACTTTGACAGATAAATGTCTCAGATAATTTAAATTGAAAGCTCCATGTGTCATTAGAATAGGTTTATAGGTTTATGAGTTGCAGGTATGGCTTTTTGTTCTTTGCTGGTGAGTTTACATAGTTTCCTCCCACCCCCTGCCCCAGTTTTTTATTATTGATGTCTGTGAATATTTTTCTTTAAAAGGCTGCTGTTTTGTTATCTTCTCAAACTGTGCTCCTAAATTGTTTTAATTTATCTCCATGTCTTTCTTATGTGTTTAGTCTCTTCTGCCTTTCCCCCTCTGCATTGTTGAATAAAGATATGAAAATTAATACAGAGTCCTGCTATTTCTGCCATGTAAAAATCAAGGTAAGTTTTGAGAATCTGGTTTGTCCTGGCTTTGTTTCCTCACTTAGGTGTTGCATCTCAATTAGGTTGTGTCCACTTCCCAGCTGTTAACTGAGAACTTGGATTCATATCAAAAGTGTATTTGTTAAGTGGCCTTTTCACTCCTGCAGGTACAGATTACTGTAGAATCTAATATGATTACTGTTACACATCTAGGAGACATACCTAAATTGCAACTGCACATAACTTCTGGGGAGGACAGAGGGCGGAAAGAATTTATATGTGCAAAGTTAGAGAATGGTGAATATCTGTTTCTTGGTACATGTGCAGAAGCATGAATGTGTAGTCAATACTACATAGCTACTATACCTAGATGTGAAATACTAGATTGGTGATGAAGTAATTGCAGTCTTGCAGGGCAAGTAGCAAGAACTCAGCTTACTTCCTGAAAAGCCTGTGGTGCAGACAACAGACACAGAGGGTATGTGAAATTATGAGAAAAAAATGGACTGTGAGAAGAATTTTCTGTGGTTATCATCAACAGTTGGTTCTCCACAGGCCCTGCTAGAGAGTAAAGTGGGTAGTCACGGCTAGCAGTTGTAGTGACTGAGAATAAGAGGAATTCAGCTAGCAGAGTTCTAATGGCATCTTTCTACTTGGTGTTTTGGATAGTACAGAGGTCTTAAGCTGATGGACTGTGGTGTCCAGCTGGAACTTACTAACAGGAGTAATGGAATGAGTCTCTGGTTTTGATGGAGTTGAAATCCTTTTTGACTTTTTTTTTTTTCCTTTCCCCCTCACCCCACCCCCCCCGCGCCCCGAGTGAGGTTTTCCTTTGGGACTCTTGTGTAGGTGGAGCCTTTCTCTCTTCCCCCCCTTGCTGTCAGTTTTTCCTGCCAATGCTCTGAATGTCAAACCTGCCAGCCTTCCGCCTCCGTGGATGTCCTCGTGAAGGAGGCAATTTGCTGCTGCTTCTGTTTCAGCCAGCTCAGAGTTGACATTCCCAACCTCAGCAGTCAGAAGTTGAAATGTTTATGTAGTAAATAGAAGGTGTTTGGCTGTATTTCTGGGCATATGCAAAAAATACTAGGTGATTATTTTGCTCTCTGTATGTTTGTGACGTTTTTTATCACCACTTTTCCCAGAGGACGCGTGTGTATTCATGTATTCATTGTACACTCAAATATGGTACAATATCACTTGACCTGTGCAGAATGATTACAGGACTAGTCAATGTGTTGCATGGGTGCAGACTTTTGAGTTTGCCCATTTGTGAGAACACTGGCAATTCAGCCTCTTCTCCTCTTGGGCTAGCAGGCTCAAGTGTGAAGTACCACTGAATTTCTGAGTTGTAGGTAATAGGTTAGAGATGATTGGCAAGCAACTTAGTCTGCTAGCACAGTGATGGAGGCAATCCTTTTGGATCCCAGAGATGATTATCTGGTCAGGAGCATTCGTCCTAGTTTATGGTGTTGACTCACCAGAGCTGTCATTATTTAATACTGTGGATAACCACAAGGCTTTGGAACCATTCTGCGCATTCAGCAGGAGATGTGTGCAATTCTCATCAGCCCGAGTCCCCGTGGGATGAGAGTGCGATTACCTGTCCTGAGCTGGCGTATTTTCTTTCTACCAGTTGGAGGGGGGATGATTTGTGTTCTTCCTAGCATACAGAAACCATTAGAATTGTTTCTAAATCATAAATGTAATTTGGCTACATAAGACAGGGATCAAATTGAAAACAAGGATACAAAGGAATGAAGTGTTTTGAGTGTGATATATTTGTGCTTCTGCCTTTGATTTGACATGTGAAACCAGGCCTCATGTTCTTTCTAATGGACCATGGCACAGGTGATGATCAGTGAAACACTAAGTTTCATTTTAGAGCCTCTTAGTCTACTGGCTAGAAGTGGTAGTATTGGGGTACAACAGTATATCCATGGTGTAGTGGGTTTAGCCTTAAAAATGTGCATTAATTGTTATATTTCCTATAAATGTGCCCAGCCATTTGGCTGGTTTTTATCTGTTTTGGTTTGCTTGTGTGTACTTTATGAAAAGCTTTTCTTGGATGGTGTTAAGTGGGCTAAGACCCTTTTGAAATGAGTCCATGTAAAGAAAAGGGTCAGAGATTCTATGAGAGAAATGAAGAATTATTTCAGGGAATGTCTATTTAAACCCTCTGAACAGCTTTTGCATGGCTTTGTATATTAGTGAATTACGGGTGAAGGAAGCCAAAACTTCCAGTTCCTTAGCACCAAAGAAATATCATCACTCTAAACTCCAAGAAAGCTGTAACAGTGAAACCTGTGCTAACTATGGACAAATAAACACAGGTTTATTGTTCTCTTAATCAGAATAAATTCCTCAGCACACAAGCTAAATAACTGTGATTATACATATCAAAACAGTTTTCCTGATAGTACAGGAGCAACGTGGTTCCGGTAGGAATGCAAACATGCTGTTGCTATGGAGCTTCTGCCATCATCATAGTAAAAGACACCACAAATTGCCATACTCAGCTTGCAGAAAAAGCAGTCATAACCTTAATTGATTTTTACATAATTCATAAATTATATGTTCTAGCAGTGAAATAACAGAAACAGCCCCACCAAAGTAATTTGGATTCTTTTCAGAAAGCGAGCTAATTCATGTGCCAGGATTTATGGTAAATTTCCATGCAACAAGAAAGCAAAAGCCAGAAGCAGGCAAAGATGACTTTATCCATCAACATGTAGGTACAACAAAGCCAGTGACCAAGAGGAACATATATCAGTTGAGTGAAGTCACTGTATATCTGTGGTAGAAGAAAACACCCACCCAGAAGCAGCGACTCAAAGGAAGATGTTAAACCCAAAAAATTAGAACTATGAAGTCTGGAAAATCCTGGCCTGTTTAAAACTACTCAAAATAGAAGAAGAAAGTAGTAATTGAATACATTGTTTAGTTTGTTATTAATTTAATTCAATTCTAATTTGATACTGTCATTCCTATAGTGCATGCATCTCAACCATGCATCTCAAATGGATTTGTGGGCGTAGAAGATGGTATTTTACTAAACTTTACATACCTAAAGCTTTAAATGTTGTCTTGTAAAAATACACTCTGACTTGAATTTTGTGTGGTTTGCCTCAATCTTTTTTGTGCAGAAGTGTTTGGTAATGAACATGCACTCCTTAAAAACAGAATGGCCTCCCTGCATGTGAGGTTATGCAAATGAAGATTGCATACAGTGATCTTTTCTTGCTGCCATAATACATATTGATCCAATGATTTCTTACTGCTCAGTACATCTTGTTTTCTAGAGTTCTTTCCAGGTGATGAAAGACATTATTTCTTCTTGGAAGATAGTCCTTTCAAGTTACTTTTTCCTTTTCTTTTCTCTCTCTCTTTTTTTTTTAATTCATTTATTGCCATGATTTTCCTTTAACCCTCTGATGATGTCATTCTGTACACCTGAAAAAGGAATTTAGCTGTTAGACGTGGTAGATTCCATTGGTTTTCATATCTATGTTCAACAGCTTTTACAATGCATTTCAACTTGCATTATTTGTGGATTTAATGTATGATTCACTACTGATACTGAAGTGTATCAGGTTTTAAAGTAATTACTCGATTCATTTTCAACAACATTTCTGTTATCTTTGTAGGTCTTTCTCAACATAATGAAAAATTAAATTTAAAACATAAAATAAAAATTTAAAAAATTTTAAAAAATAAAATTACTGGATATCTAACTAAATGTGGTAAAAGTTCTAATAAAATTGCTCCATTCCTTTCCTTCTGAAATTGCCTGTGAGGGAGCTTAAAGTATATAATTTCATGTAATCTATAATATGCATACAATGCCCTTATCCCAGTATTCCCAGAAATAATTTTCTTTCATGTAGTGGGTGCTTATTATGTGACTAAAGCTTTAAAGGCAATACCATGTCTTCCTCCATGTCTGCGAGAATACTACTGGCCTCTCTCATGCAGTAAATTCTGTCAATTTGTTGTTATTTGCCTGTATGGAATGCAGAGGGCTTTGACTCTCCCACTCTAGTTACTTTCATAAATATGTTTACATGTTTAAAATACGTTCACAAAGCAATAGCTCATGGGGAAGTACGTTTGTAAGGTCCTTGACTGCTGCTTACAGTTGGATCCCTTGATTTCTTTTGTCTTTGTCCCTATTCTATTTCACTGGGAATTGAAGGATGACTTGTAGCAGAATCATTTACTTTCTATCTGTAGGCCTGTGGGGACAGTTGCTGGGTTTTGAGAGGTATGATGAGGCATTAATTTTCTTGAAATGGGTCTTTTCCATTGAATACCATTTAATTTGTGGTGAGGCTAGTCTCTAAGCTCTGCAGTGTTGTGAAAACCAAAATTAGTCTGTGATTTTATACTTGTTTTGAGACTTCCAGTTCTTTCACGTCTGTTTTGCCAGTTACTAGCCCTGTTCTAAACATGGCTTTTTCCTTGATCTCTTTCACAAAACTATGACAAGCAAGGAACAAATTTCATCAAATTCACCTGAAAGATTTTAATTGCATACTCCTTTAGCTTGAGTGCTACTCACTATGCGCCTTAAAATTTGCCGTTATTTTTTTCTAACTGCAGAAAAAAATCATTAAACATGGGAGATACATTTCACACTGCTGTGGAAAATGCAGCTTCCTCTTTTTAGAGAGCTGCCTAATACATTGTGCTGTGAAATTTCCATTCTTCCCCTTGTTATTACACACAAAGCAATTATTTTTAGTTTACCTTGACAGGCTGTTAAAAGGAAGCCATTTGAGAAGTGAGGAGGGCTGAAGTTTTGTAGAAATTCCAAGCAGCTCTGCACTGAATCATCAGTCCCAAGAGCACAGAGACATTCCATAGAAATGTCACACAGACCTTCTGGCATATTAATCAGGAAGCAGCAATGAGCTTTCAGTCAGGTTGATTTTTAAGAGTTCTTGCACAGCTTAGGATTATAAAAAAAAAAAAAAGCGCATTCAGTAATAGAACAGTTTAAGCAAACCCAAGATCAAGATAAGGATACAGTCCAGACTTGGGCTGTTTCATTCATGAGGTGGAGAGGAACCTTGCCTCTAGTGATGTGTTTGTATTGTGTTTTAGTTTTATTACATCACACTTCTTTCCTCAGCTTTTACAAGCTGGACTTAGTAAAACCCGTAAGTTACCACTATTCTAACTACTATAAGACTTTTCCTCTCAGGAGATGGTGATTTTTAACTTACTGTATACTCAAGCCTTGGTTTATCTTTTAATATTCTAAAGTAATTTTTGCCTTCAAGTTTTCTTTGAAGGAAGACTTGTGCTCTATTTTGGAATTTTTGGCACAGATGGATCTTGAGAAATAAAAGGTAATTAATGTACATTCAGGAACAATAACCTGCTGAGAGGTAGGGCAGGAGATTAGCTAGCTAAAATGTTTGAAAAAATAAATGTTACAAAATACTTAAAATGTTATTGAATGCAATGCAAAAAAAAAAATCCTGTTCACATACCATTGAAGTTGAATATCTAAAAAATAAAAGTCAGGAAATGCAAATAGGAAGGCGAGTGCAATACAGCCACATTGTATTTCCTCCTGTTCTGCTACTTAAAAAGTACAAGAGGTGGTATTGTTAAACTTTTATATAATATCAAAATTAATTCTTTGGGCTTACTCTGGGAATAAGAAAAAGTGAATTTAGCTCCTTTCATTGCAACAGCCTAAGTTTTGCCTCTAATACTTGGGAGTTTTTAACATTATAACTGCTAACTTGTAGAATTAATTGCTGCAACACATCTAAAATTAACGAGTTTATCAGATTTCAGTTAAAATATTTGATTTGTTTTATAGCATATATGATAATTCAAAGTTAAAATATTATGGTAAATGATAAAGCAAAAAAATCCCAGGAAACAACAACTACTGCTCTTCCCTCCCTTCCCCACCCACCTGCCAATTGCAAGAATTATGGAAGCAACGTTATCCGGACCAGGCCATAGACCAGGCCCAATGTGCATTTAGCACTCTACAGATGCACTTATTGTAGAAGGATTTAGGTTGGAAGGGACCTTTAAAGATCATCTAATCCAACCCCCTGCCATGGGCAGGGACATCTTCCACTAGGTCAGGTTGCCCAAAGCCCCATCCAGCCTGGCCTTGAACACCTCCAGCGCTGGGGCATCCACAGCTTCTCTGGGAAACCTGTTTGAGAGTCTCACCGCTCTCGTTGTGAAAAGTTTCTTCCTTATGCCCAATCTAAACCTACCCTCTTTCAGTTTAAAGCCGTTGCCCCTTGTCCTGTCACTACAGGCCCTGGTAGTAAGTCTCTGCCTTTCTTACGATTCCCCCTTTATATATTGAGAGGCCACAATGAGGTCTGCCCAGAGCCTTCTCTTCTCCAGGCTGAACCACACCGACTGTCTCAGCCCGTCTTCACAGCAGAGGTGTTCCAGCCCTCTGAGCATCTTCGTGGCCTCCTCTGGGCCTGCTCTAACGGGTCCACGTCTGGCTTGTACTGGGCACCCCAGAGCTGGACGCAGGACTCCAGTAGGGTAGGGTAGAGTAGAGTAGAGGGGGAGAATCGCCTCTCTCGACCTGCTGGCCACGCTGCTTTTCATGCAGCCCAGGACATGCTATGGCTTTCTGGGCTGCAAGTGCATATTGCTGGCTCATGTCCAATTTTGCATCCGCTGGTATCCCCAAGTCCTTTTCTGCAGGGCTGCTTTCAACCCCTTCATCCCACAGTCTGTATTGATACTAGGGATTGTCCCAGCCCAGGTGTGGGACCTTGCACTTGGCCTTGTTGAACTTAATGATGTTCACGTGGCTCCACTCCTCAGGCTTGTCAAGGTCCCTCTGGATGGCATCCCTTCCCTCTAGTGAATCAACTGCCTCACTCGGTGTCATCTGCAAACTTGCTGAGGGTGCTGCACTCAATTCCACTATGTTATTAGTAAAGATATTGAAGAGTACCACTCCCAATACAGACCTCTGAAGGATACTGCCTGTTGCTGATCTCCATTTGGGCATGGAGCCATTGACTCTTTGGATGTGGCCAAACCAACCAGTTTGAACAGTCCATCCATCGAACCCATATTTCTCCAATTTAGAGATGTTGCGTGGGATCGTGTCAAAGGTATCAAGCAAGAGCAAATGCAGTAAAATTGTGAGGTCTCCACCAGTAACGGCAGAATGACTGGTTCCTGAAGACTATCGCAGAGAGCAGAGTAATGCTTTCTATCCCACGGCCACTCAGGAAACAGAAATAGCAGTGTTAACCGAGGTGAGTGGGAAATCTCAGAGCAAATATTCAAGATGGTTTTGATATGGTATAAATACAGCTACAGTCTAATATGCTATGAACCATTCTTGCCTCAGACAACGCCAGCTTGCTAATCAAAAGCATGAGAAAGACTTCTTCAGTAGCAGATTATTCCATAACAGCAAAGTGTCTTGAATGTTCCTTTCACTAGCTTAGCAATTGCTGTGGACAAGGACAGGATTACCCAGGTCTTATTTACCAAAAAAAGCCCAAATCTAACCTCAGTCAAAAATTAGACTATTCATTTATTGCTTGCTTTCCAAGCTGCATAGCTACAATTTCATTGTTGCTTTGATGTCTGGATCTCTGCATTGTCTGGTTTTGGCTTGATCCTTGAATTGTGGAAGAAATTGAAGCTGAGTCAAAGGAAGAATGTACAATAATAGAAGAGACTTTCTAGTTACCTTTTTTTCCTAGGCAACTTGCCATGTAGGACTTGGAAAAAAGTGCAAAGCTTCTCTGTTTCTATGTATGGCTTACTAGAGGACAGATGTCAAATTCTGATGTCAAATGTAAGCTTGAACAAGACTCAAAGGTAAGAGAAAGAATTTATTTTTCCCTATCTCTTTTCCTGTATACTGAGAAAATGGCCCTTTTTGTGAATAATTACATCTTGTAATTTATTTTATTTTTCTAACAGCATAAAAGTATTCTTATATTGTTCTTACAGTGACACTAAGTGTAGGCTCTAGCTCTTTGAACATAAATAAATAAATATAAGAATCTCTTTCTACTAAGAAAATAAGTCTGTTTATTTGGTGTTTTGAGTGTGTGTCAACGACAAAATTAATTTGGAACTCTCAGGGCAAATATAATCAATCCATTTGTCCATACTGTGATTTGTGTATATAATATGAAACAGAAAATATGTCTGTTTTTTTAACTGCAAGAGCATATTAATCTAATAAAGCACTGGGTAATATAATAAATCCTCTATGCTACTGAGAAGTATACACATGAACTCTTTCTGTACATCTTAAAAATTTAGCAGTAGGCAGCAAAAGCCACATCATTATATGTTGAAGACAGATGTTGCATCTGTTCTTCTCTGAAGATTACCCAAAGCAGTTAGATGAATTTAAGTCATGTGCTATCCAAGAATAATATGTTGCTATCTGAAGCTGTCTGCAATGATACAGAGAAAATCTTAAATAGCTTTGGTAGAACTGCTACATTACATCTTGCTACACCAGAACATTTCCAAGCAAAAGCAAATTATTGGCCACTGAGTCTGGCTAGTGGTGGAAGCTGCTAAAAGGTTGCAGAGAAGCAAAAAATGAAAGCTTAAAGAGACAAAACAGGAGGAGGCAGGTTGAAGCATGGAGATTGTTTATAAAAGATCCGAAGGCCGGAAGGAACTTGACTGATAACATTATGTGATCTACTAGATAAATACAGGTAAATAGAGCACCTGAATAGCACCTGAATTTGAACTAGTGCATACTTTTTTGAGAAACACTAAATTTTGTTTTCTTAAGGACAGCAAAGGCAGGGAAATTAATGTAGAAATGCAGGGGGTCGGCAATACCTAATTTATGTACAAGAAGTGTAACTGCTTGTGGGAAACAAGCCAAACAATGTTGTATGTAGCGTGTACTAGCAATAAGAGTTTCTCATTATCGTTTCAGATTTGAGGATTTTTTTGTTTGAAATTTCTGTCATAATGGAACAGGATTGTCTTTTTTTGCTGCTTCTTAAGGCCCTCATATAAAAATGATTAAATTACCCTTTGATCTGAAATACACAGAATTTCCATTTCATGTTGTTCCTACGGCAAATTTTAAACCCTTCCCCAAAAAAAACCCCTCAGGACACAACGGCTGAATTACCTCAGATATGTGGTCTAGCCAACCCAGGTTCTTATGTCTGATGGCACTGAGTGATTCAGAAGTAGATGATTGCAAGGGAAGTTAACTGTCTTGACCTGGTTAATGGTGCTTCTGTTTACTAGTTACCAAGGTTTAATTTGGATTATGCTATGAAGGAGCAGTGATTGTGGAACAGCAAAGAGTTTTTTCTTTAAAATAAGTCCAGGTTGAAACATGTTGTTAACCAAACGTAGTGCTCAATGTTTTCTGCATCTGCTGAATATACGTCTCCGTGGTGTTTCATGACAGTTCTATGGGTTATGTACTCTGCAAAAATGTATTTCCTTTTTGTTTCATGGTGTTCTGGTTCTCATATTCTGAGAGATTACATATTTAGTCCTCATTTTTATAGTTGTGTTGCATCTTAATTGTTCCTTTTGTAAAACCAAGACTTTTGAACTTTGTGAGAATTTTTCTGTACTTCATCGAGCTTTGCCTTTGGAAAAACTGACAGATCAGGTCTCCTTAACCCATCTAATTCTTGGCTGTGAATTTCCTATAGCAAGCACAGAGTGATTTTCCTTTCTCCTGCCCCCACTATCCAATATACCATTAGGTGATTCCTGAGCCAGTGGCTGCTTCTAGACATTATATTTAATAGCCACCAATAGATCTATTCTTCATTAGTTTATGTAGTCCATTTTGTAATTGTTCATACTTACAGACTGTGCAGCATCATCCAGTGTTGAGTTTCATTGTGTGTTACTGCAGAAAAGTACTTTTGCTTATTGGTTCTAGACTTGCTGCCTCATTGCTTCATTGTGTTCACCCTTTCATTCTAAGCTCATATCAAATTCTATTTGCTAACCTTACCTTTTTTTTTAAGGTGCTTTTTGAAGTCTAAGTAGCCTGAACTGAGTGAAGAAAGTCAGAAGAGGTTGTACAATGAATTTTTATTATTTTGGTTATGGTTTCTGTCAGCACTTTCTTAGAGTAAAGCAAGTGGTATTCTTACTGCAATTGAAAATAAAGCAGGTGTTTTCACTGAGGTGTTACTTTATCCCGAACTTTAGATTCACAGCACCTGATGGTCTTTATTGATGTGAGGAGAAAGAGGAAGGAAGTACAAGTGAGTTGGTGTTTTTACAGCGGGAGAAGAGGAACACAGAAAAGGTCTAACTCTGCTATGGGTGGGAAGTAGGTGCTTGCCTACTAATTTCTCTTCTCCCTGGAAGTCTACATTTGGCTAACTCTTATCTCTGACAGCATTTACGTCCCTAGATGCCTAAAGAGCCTGATACTGGGAAATTGCCGCCTGAGGCTAAGGAGTGGTTAATCACAGATGGGGTTCTCAGGCTTGGTGGTGAGTAACGATATAATGCAACATGTAATTTGTAGATCCAGCTAGAAGAGAAAATTATTTTCCTTAAGAATACTGGCGTCCTTGTACTCTGGTACAGTCTTTCACTGGTCTATGATATTTCTTCATCCTAAGTATTTGTCTAATGTGTCTCGAGTTGCCACTAAGTCAGTTCAAAATGTTAATTTAACTTTTTCCCTGTCTGCGTTTACTGGTCAGAGAAAACAGTGCTGCTTAGTTTTGTTCATGAATCCAATATTGTTCTGTAGCAAGTATGCGCAGCTTTTGTAGCACCTGGGATTGTGGCTTGAGACCAAGCAGTTTCTTCTCATAAACTGTCAGTGTTTGAGATGTAACACAGCATAAGTTCTTGGAACTAACCCAAGGACTGTTCGATGGGTCTACGATAACATCCCTACCATCTTTCCTGTGATACTGCTCCTTGAACAGCCCACATCTGTGGGAGAGACTATATCTCAGTAGCACAAACTGGAGATGGAGAAGGTCATTGTCTGAAGGATGCCAGCTAGCATAAGAAATTGGCCTTTCCTGGCTCACAGACAAAATACAGAAGACTCAGAAAAACCCCTCCTCCCTTGGGTACATGACACTAAACATCAGCTCAAGCAGCATGCCTGGCATTTAACGAGATCCAGTTCCTCAGATAGTAGTGAGATCCTTTGCTGACATCATGATGTTACAACCATGTTGTCATGGTTACAAAAGGACCAGCTGCTAAATACAAAGTGTCAGAAAGATGAAAACAGAGAAAATCAATGTCTAAGCAGAAAAGACACAGAGTAGGTAAGATGATTTTTGGAGGTCAGAGACAAATAAAGGGAATGGGGACAACAACTAGGGAATTAAGCAAGGAATAAAAGCAAGAAGAAAGAAAGTTCAAAGGCAGATATCCAAAAATGGTTTATCCAGGAGCAGACCCCATGGGAACTTGACATGTTTATGTCTGTCATTAATGAAAAACCTTCAAAGAGAAGTCTAGAAACAATATTCCCTAGCAAAAGTCCATTTTGGCTTATTCTCTTTGAAGCTTTGCACATTATATCCTAGGACAGAATGAACTGTGGAAGAGGAAGGTATGTTCTAATACTGAAGGGTGGACAGTGACTTTTTTCCCCCAAGATAATCCAGCTAGTGGCATAGGTGAAAAATAGAGCTGAATATATGATGTGGGAAAGGAGATTTGCATAGAGCACTCCCAGCTGTGCACCGTCTCCTGTTGTTGATGTTTTGGCAAAGCTCCATTTGAAATCACTGTTTTCCAAATTGCAGTCTCTATGTGTTGTGCCCTAGTTTTGAGGAGGTAAAGACTTAGATAGCCTTTTTTTGTTAAATTGGTGAAGCTAATGCAACCTTTTGTTCTGATAAAAAGTAATGAAAAGAGTGTCTGAGATAATAAAGTGAGCGTGGTAGGCTGATGTGAATTATCATAGTGATTCCCTGAGCAACTGTGTTGGGATCTCCAATTAATTCCTGCACCAGGATGGGAAATCAGGTTTCCATGGATACTGAGCCAGAAGCAGCACTAACACTCACAAGAAATGAAAGCTTAGTTTCACTACAGCTTGCTTCCTAAGGAGGCTTCTCTGTTCTCTCTTCCCAACCTCCCCCCCCCCCCTTAATTCTGTATTTTTAAAGGAAAAGAGGCAAATGGGCATTTGAGGAATAGGTGGAGAAAAAAATACCATACGCTTATCTAGAAAATTGTGTACAAGAAATGCAAGGGATTTGCACAATTTTAAGCTACGATTAGGAATAAACCAAAGTATATTAAAACTAAAGGATGAAAAAGACTGTAGCCTACTGAGCTTCTGACAACTACTGAGGGACAGCAAGGCTTCTGGAAGGACAGATTTATAACCAAGGACGTAGTAAGAGCAGCGTACCTATTGTAGTGGAGGGGTGTGGGTCGTTTCAACATACCTGTTGTTCACCCAGCTAATAGCAGCAATGTGTATATTAGCACTCATGAAAGCAAACTGAAAAAAAAAAAGACTTATACCTGCCAATTCAAAATATAATACAGAAAAGCCAAATTATAGTTCTTAGAAGTTAACTGCCAGACATAGTGATAGGTGGTGAACTCTCATTAAAAATATGTAAGAAAAGTGATAGGAAGAAAGATATTTGGTGCGTTTTTCATAGAACGGTTTGGGTTGGAAGGGACCTTAAAGATCATCTCGTTCCAACCCCCCTGCCACGGGCAGGGACACCCTCCACTAGCCCAGCTTGCCCAAAGCCCCATCCAGCCTGGTCTTGAACCCTGCCAGGGAGCCAGGGGCAGCCACAGCTTCTCTGGGCACCCTGTGCCAGGGCCTCAGCACCCTCACAGTAAAGAATTTCTTTCTAACATCTGATCTAAATCGACCCTCCTTCAGCTTAAACCCATCCCCCCTTGTCCTGTCACTACACTCCCTGATAAACAGTCCCTCTCCATCTTTCCTGTAGGCCCCTTCAGGTACTGGTAAGCCGCAATTAGATCTCCCCGGAGCCTTCTTTTCTTCAGGCTGAACAACCCCAACTCTCTCAGCCTGTCCGCATAGGAGAGGTGCTCCAGCCCTCTGATCAGCTTCGTGGCCTCCTCTGGACTCTCTCCAACAGCTCCATGTCTCTCCTGTACTGGGGTCCCCAGAGCTGGACGCAGTACTCCAGGTGGGGTCTCACCAGAGCGGAGTAGAGGGGGAGAATCCCCTCCCTCGACCTGCTGGTCACGGTTCTTTTGACGCAGCCCAGGACACGGTTGGCTTTCTGGGCTGCAGGTGCACACTGCTGGCTCATGTTGAGCTTCTCATTGATCAATACCCCCAAGTCCTTCTCCTCGGGGCTGCTTTCAATCCATTCCCTGCCCAGCCTGTAGTTGTGCTTGGGATTGCGCCGACCCACGTGCAGGACCTTGCACTTGGCCTTGGGATTTTTAAATCCCTTTTGATTCAATGTAGTATCTAGCATTGTATTTTTAATTGCTGTAGTATAGAAATTTGGGAAAACTCACCACCTCATTTAGTCCATGTACCAGTCTATCAAATACAGGATGAACACTGATAACGTCCATGAAGAAAGGCAGTATAACTGGGAATATTTCTGAACAATATAGTCTTCAATACTTGATCTGTGACTTGTTGCTCCTACTCAAGAAATCCATAAGATGCGCATGCTTATCAATCTTAATTTAAACGCCCATTAATCTCTCATAGTGACTTATTTAAAATGGTATTTATACATCCTGGGCAGCTCCATAGGCAAACACAGCAAAATAAAAACCATATTTGTTTTGGCAAGAGCCAAAAATAAAGCAAGCCTGCTATTTTTAGGAATTGAAAGGGACTATTCTATACATGACAGACTTAATCTCTTAGGAAATGCATCCAGGAACTTTAAATGGATTAAAAAATTATTCCTCCTCTTCACTTTTTACATATTACAAAGAAGGAATAGTACTCCAGTATGGTTAAGAATTATTAGCTGGATCATACACTTGGCACAGGTCTGTGGCTGTCCACACTTCAGAGTTGTTAGCTTGCTGCTCAGAGTGTTCCTGTGCACCCAGGCACAGTTCAGGTGAGTCAAGCAGCCCAGGGACGTCTGGACAAATCCATTGTGTCTTCCTTTAGAGGGAGAACAGACAGCGGAGGTGGAAGGAGCGTGTACGCATACCAAGTGCCATGCCACTTGCTCTCCAGAGACGAGGGGGGGCTTGGCCTGCTTTATTTGCCAGACTGACTATGGCTATTGCGGTCACTGCATGGTGTCCTGCAGTTTTCTACTTCCCTTTGCCATCATAGAGTAGGTTAGAGATCTGCCTTTGAATTCTTCATGTGCTTTGGCTATGTTTAGTCAATTAAAAAAAAATAAAAATTTGACATACTGTGGTGTATGTACATGTGTGCATGATTACACCTACAACATGTGGTAGCGCAAGATAGGAAGCTGCCTAATGGAAAAGATACCTGTGCACAAGTACAAGCAAGAGACCATTTTCAAACACGAGTGCACGTGGGAGGGTACTGTGGCTGGGGGGGTTACTGCTGTGAAGGGGAAGCCAGTTAATTGCCTCTGCAGAAGGAGGTAGACTCTCTCTTCAGTACTATGATTTGGTTATCAGCCAATGTCACCCAAGAAGAAACTCCCACCTCCTGAATTCTTATTACAGGAGAGAATATGAGATAAATTGCTGTAATAACACAAACATTTTTTTCAAGCTACTTCCTATTCAGCACTGCAGTGAGAGTGGGGAAAAAACCCAACACACGGGGTTTGAGAATTGTAAGACAAATCGTCAGAACAATATGCCGCCATCCTTGCTATAACATCCTCAGTACGCAGCAGCGGATTGGTTTTGTTCTGTTAGTGAACCATCGTAGCAAGAGGGAGAGTATTCTGCATAGATATTCCAGGTTAAGCAGAAAAGCATTATAGTTAAGAGCTCATGGGTATTTCCATTATGAATTCCTAGTGTTTTGCTGTCTAACTCCCAAATCTTTTGCTGTCAGTCTAGTTTGCTTCTGTGCTCTTGTGATATCTTGTAAATAAACACAACTTGTAGCATAGTTTGTGCTACAGAAAGTAGCAAGTATAATTTAAAACTGCAGTGTCAAATCACTAAATTTGCCGACTGGACTACCGAAGCCCATGGAAGAAAAAGATTAGGCATGCTCTTCTTTTGTTGTCCCTTTCGCTTCAGGCTACAAATTCTTATTGCCCGTGTGCTGCCATTTCCCAGAGACACTTGCTTAGTACCAGAGAGAAACAGTCCACAGATAGCACTTAGTTAAAACCACCGAGTAGGGTCTTACATTAATTCAGTCCTTCTTAAGCAATGTAAGTAGTGAGGTCTTCTGTCTTAGAGCTTTGTGTCTTGGCTGAATCACAGTACCTCGATATTTGCATGACAGATGATAATTGTCCTCATGCAACTCCCCTTTGCCTTTCTGTTACATTATTTAAAAATAAATGCTGCAAACTTGCCTCATACAGGCTGTAATTTAGAAAAGCATGCAAGTACATACTTCACGTTGAGCATGTGAATTGATACATTAGCCTGTGCCCTGAAGATACCAGAATGCAAACAACCCAGTATGACTAATCTTATACCTAAAGTCGTACACATCCAAGGATTCTGCTGTATTGGGATCCCACTTTGCAAATGTGGCAACACAAGGCAGGATTTTTGAAATTAGGTGGGTTTATAACAGTGCTTGGCTATGTAACAGTGTAGGTAGGATTAAGCTTATCTGCCTGTGGACAGATGCAATGCAGGCGTATAATCTGAACTGTTCATCAGGGCCTTGCTCGCAGCGACAGACGGGTGTGACTGTGGGCAATTCAAAAGGGGGTGCCTGCACCCAGCAGCACATCAACCTCTTTCTTACTCGGTTATTCATGAAGTTGCTGAAAGTTCAGTCATAACCAACTGGCAAAATAATTACATCTTCACCTTTGTTGCTAACAGCTGAATTTATGAATAAGCAAGGCCATGTTTTCTTGTTTGTCTAATCATTTTATGAAATATTCATGCCTATTTTTTTCACACCAAGCCATCTTTAATAGGTGATTAGGCTATTATGTTTTGATTACAGTCTTAAGGACCACCATTTTTGCCATCTACCTAGGAAAGAGATCTGTAAAGCTGTTTGACAGTGGCTCTTTTTGGAGGGTGGCCTTAGGTTACTGCTTGCTTTTTAGTCATTTCAGGTCTTTATTGAGCTTGTTAGCTTCATGTTAAGTCGCGTGAAAGCAATGCCTTTTACAAACAACTCCTAGAAAGGACGTTTAAGTTGCATTGTCTAGGTATCTCAAAGCGGGTGGTGGTGACGGGAGAGACCTACAGTCATTGTGAGGCAAAGTCGCAAACGTAAGATACTTATTATTCACTTCAAACATTCTGCTGTGGTCTACCGCACTTGCTCCAAAAGCTGACAGTTGAAAAGGAATTGTAAAAATCATCCTTGCTATTTCATTTATTTGTACCAGACTAGCATCCAGAAGCCATTGAACGCAAAAGACTTTCTGCGTATCTTAAACCAAGATATTCAGCTATTGAATGGAACTATTAATGTGAAGGAACTGGGTTAAGAAGGAAATTATAAAGGTGATTGTTAGGATTACCAGATTCCTACCCTTTCTGTTTATCACAAACTCTTACTACCCTTTATTTTGTTGTTGTTAATCAGTACAACAGTAACAGCAACAATGCAACCATGAGGTGGTTTTCAGTGGCTGAAAGATGGTTTCTGCTCTGAGAAACATACAACTATGAAATTACCAGCAGTATCTAGTGACCATTGTGGCATTGTATTAATGATACTACTGAGAGGTTGGCAGAGGAAATATCCTATATTTTATTTTCAGTGACTTAAAACATCTTGAAAGAAAATAAGTTCTTTGTGCCTGAAGGTTCATAAAAGCTCGTACAGTTGGGTTTTATTTATCCAAATCATAATACTGGTTCTACTTGTTTAACTGTAAAATCTTTAAATTCTTCCACCACGACCACTGAAAAATAAGATTTTTTTCATAAACTTATAATATTTTCTGGATTTGGAACTTAGTATGATTTAAGTAAATAAACTTTTACTAAAGAGTAAGTTTCCCAAGTTTAAAAATCTTTCAGTTTACAAATAAAAAGTGCCATTTAACTTAATAACGTAATGCTGACCTGTCAAAGCAGCAAATTGTGAGGCTGAATAAATCACTCAACTGAACAAAATGCCTCATGGCATTTTTTAAATAACTTGTTTAGGAAAAATTGTCTGAACTTTACCCTGTTTGGTATTAGTGGCAGCTGCACTACTGGGGAAGGACATGTTTAAAATAGGCATCAGTTGACTAGCCAATGCCATTATTATAGAAACAAATGTATTTCTTATTCCTTTAAGTAGGAGACTAGAAAAAAAAGAAATAAGGAGGTGGAATTAATTCTGTAAGTAGAATTAATGAGCTTGCTGTGGGATTATGTGTTGAGTTTTAGGCTCCAAGCTTCAAAATGGGTGCTGAGAAATGGGAAAGGACATGGAGAAAAGCTGCAAGGTTGATCCAAAGACGAGATAACCTGCCACGTTGTAAGATGCTTATGTAGTTACAGCTAAAGGATGGTTTGAAAGCCACCTCCAAGGCACTTCTAAAGAAGGGAGGACTATGGGAACAGATGGTTTATTACTCCATCAAAAGATGTAATGATACTGATGAGTTGAAAGCTGACTCTAGAACCATATAGACTACCAAAGCACCTAACGTTTTTAAATATTGAGACTGCTTAGAGAAGATGTGTATTCTCCAGCATCAGAAGTTTTGGACTTGGGAACTGCTTTTCTTCTGAAATGTATGCTGTTGTTTGAATGGCCTTTGCGGCCTTCACAGCCGACCTTGCTCAGTGATATTCTTTGCCTTTTGTTATTATGAGCAGAAAAGGGAGGACTGACTAGTGTCAGAACAGATGATCACAGAGTGATCCTTCTGACCTTTAGCTCAGCGGTGTGGCCTAGAAATTAACTTTACATAATTGAGCTTACTTCTTTATCATTTAAGATGCTCTGACTCAGCCAGATAAGAAGAGATATGCAACTACTGTTTTCTCTGGGGCTTCCCACTCCTTTCTAAATATTTTTAAAGCAACTGTTAGTAGCTATGAGTATCAGGAGATTTATTTATTTATTTATTTATTTATTTATTTATTTATTTATTTATTTATTTATTTTTCTGTCCCTCGTCTAATCTGGAAAACCACTCTGACTTCTACTCTGGGCCATAAACTAACCCGTCATTGAATTTTAGTAACATATCTCCCTAAACATGCTTATAATTGCCTAGTATGTGGCGGATTTTGTTCAAACCCCTCTTGCCCAAAAAATAAAAGAGAAAAAAAAAAGAAAAAAAGAAACAAACCTGCAAAAAGAGACGAGATCCTAAAACAGGTAACCCCACAGCAGAAGCAACTGCAACTGCCCTGGCTATAATTTATAGACTGGGAAACATTCAGGATACAGCGCAGCAGAGTTAGCAGGCACTGCTCCAACAGTGGGTGTTGCAGCATCTCTCCGTACCAATATGTCGCTTGAGGGTAAGCTGGGGATGTGTGTTCCTTGCTGAACTGGATAGCATGTCTGTCTATGACACTGTAACTTTGCAAATCTGTACCTGTTCAGTCACACACTTTCAGGGACTGCTGTCTGCATCAGTGAGCACAACCCCATTGATCAGTAAATGAAAAAGGGAAGCAGACAATACCGCTACAAACAAGGTGCGTAACGCATTCCACGCCTGTTTACCGAACGAAGAGAGTCATGTACCGCAATGGGGTAAGAATTTTGCAGCAAAACCGGGGACGTCCATCTCGGTCATTAGAGCAAAACCATACATCCAAAAAGTGCTGATAAGAATCTGTTTCTCGCTCCTCATAGGACTGAAAAGGCTGCTTAAATTTAAGTATTTTTTTCATTTTAAATTGAGTGCATTCATATCTGTTCCCTCTGCGCCCCCATCTAAAAGTGAGACTTTCATTGTAATGACTGTAACTGCACAAAAAGCAAAATTAATTATAAATAACTTTAAAATATCTGTAGAATGTCCTACAGTACAATATATAAAAAAATGTCACAGCTTTTTAAATCAAATGGCTTGGTTCTGGAAGGGCTGAGAGGGAAGAAACAACTCTACAGCACTTCTTTAAAAAGCTGGAATAGGGCCCCCCCCCCGCTTGTTTCTAACTCTTCGGGCTTATAGAATAATACAACATAATAAATAGAGAATGATAAAATTAGAGAATAATAAAAAAAAACTTTTTAAAGGGATATCTATGTAAAGTTGTTTTACAGTCTGGAATATTAAAAACAGTACTCAGGGGAAATAGAGGAGGGAACAGAATGAGGTAATTGGAGATTTGGGATAAAGACAATGGAAGGCACATGCACTTGAACAACTGGAGAGAAACCTAGAGATATTACGAGTGCTATTATTTATACTATTTATAATTACTATTACCTATATTACTATTACATATCCAGGCAAAACCAACATCTCTGAAAGAAAATGACTGAATTTTGCCAACGTCAATGGGCATTTCATATGGAAACTATGTTTGTGGATAAAGCGAAAAGTGCATCTAATTTCAACAGAATTTATATTAGAACACTAGACAAATTACAAAGATAGGGAAGTTGGCTAACTTTCCTTGCATCCAGAGTTGAACTCAGTTAAATCCAGTGCCAACAGTAACAGCGACAACTTTACTTTTAGTCACAGTACAGATTGGCGAGACCTGGAAGAAAGCTGCAGTCACGGAAGCACCAGTTATGAAAAAAAACTGAAAGACAAAGCTGTAATTGTGTGGAAATATATTTTGTAAAGGCACCATGATGCTTTACTAGCACAATAACAGAACAAATTAGTTTGAATGAAAAAAAACAGTTAAAAATTTCAAATGCTGAAAGTTACACTGGAGCTGAATATAAAATAGTTTGTATCAGCTTTTACTAAGAAAGCAAGCAAATCAAAACCCAGAATTCATCTCAGCTAATTTTTAACCATCAAAAAGATTACGTATGGATGCAGAAAAAATTATGCAGAATCTTTCTGTAGTCATCTGTGAGACGTGTCTACAGAGAGGGATCCAGCTCGTTCACGGCGGGCATATAAATGAGGTAGGATGAATTGGCTTCTGCAGGTCCTGCCTCGTTCCATTGACAATAGTGAGAACCTTGAATACTGACTTACTCAAGATGTCTAATTTTCAGCCAGATAAACTCAGAGCATGTGACTCCCCCCACTCACTCTCTGTTCACCTTCTAGTAGTATAAATAAACAAGCATTCCCCCCCCCCCCCAATCAGGCACAAGGTGAACCACTGTTGAAATTCCTTAATAATAGCTGTGCATAGTCAGTTCTATCTACTGAACTGTGATTTTTCTTCCTAATTTCAGTTCTGTATACCACTTTTAATAGAAATGTTTTTCCTGTATATCAATAATGTTAAGCTCGCAAGTACTGCTCATTCAGGAAGAGTAATATATATAAAATAGCTGGATGCCAAGTGTTCAGCCTATCAAAAAAATAAGTGTGATGGGTTACTTGCTGTAGCATGACTGGTAACTGATGTGAATGGAATACCTATGGATTAGTGTGGTACACAGTAAAGACTAGGGCAAGGGAACAACAGTATACAAGGTCTACTATGGGCAACTATGTCAAACAAACAAAAAGGAACAAGTTGTTCTTTAATCTCCTACCTGCAGTGAATGGACATTTGTGTAATCACGAACAGGTACAGCTCTGAACATGGGGCTGTGCAGTCACCGAGGTGCTGTGCATCACATTGCAACGGGCATTTTGCTTGAGGCAGTGGTTATAGGCAGAAAAGTCACGGTTCCTTTGGTCTCTCTGCTAAATCTGCATCTGGTATTATCATTGAGCCCAATTCAGGAGGTCTCATGCTGCCAGTACTTAAAACTACTAAAATTTAAAGGTGTAACTGGGGTTTTTTTTGTTGTTTGTTTGTTTGTTTTAAGATAAAAGATAATGTACTCCACAGGTGAACGGCCTTGTTGTGCCAAGGGAAGACGAGTAACTTACCTGCAGGAGCTGGACTTCCATGGTTACTTAGGGATCATGACCTGATTACAGTTGGTATGAGCAAGCAGAAATCAGATATATTCAGCAATATCACTGGAGCCTCAAAAACCGGGAATAATTTCCTGGCACTGAAGAAAATAGTTTGTAAAATTTAAGGGGAAGGCAAAGTTTAGACAAAGAAAAGTGAATGAAAATGGAAAGTTATTTCAAAAATGGTTACCAGATAACACACAGAACATGAGTTCAGAAAACTAGCCGACCTTGTCTGTCCCAGTGTGTGAATGACAACAGGTGATTTCCTAGCTCAGTGTCCAGGTTGTTAAGTCATCTGTACATATCGCTGCCTCTCCAGTACTTCACTGAAACCAGGAAGCCTCACTGGAATGGTGGACAATGTGTTGCATAACAGTCTTTATAATTTATTTTGCAGCTCAAGCTAGTTATAGTGCTCTGTCTGCCATGCTGAAGCGGGTCTCTTGCTTTCTTTTATATGGATTGTTAAATTAGAATTACATTGATAAAAATTAAGGTAACTGAAAATAAACAAAGCAATAGATTTCCCATCTCTGAGATTTTTAGATTTAAGAAAAAAAAGAAAGAAAGAAAGAAAAGACTTCAGTTATATACTTCAGTTAAAAAGGAGTATCATGCCAAACATACGTAGGGCATACAAGTAAAAGTCTCTGGGAGTCAGGCACTAGTTGAAACGAAGTCTTGAAAGAGAAGGGGAAAAAGAAAAGAGGGAGAGGAGGATGCAATGGCTTCTGCAACATCAGTAAGGCGCTCAGGAGGCAAAACAAACTACAATGTTTGTAGAAAAAAAAGTCAAGTTCTTCTACTCTGTCCTTTCTAAGAGGGCTCCAAACTCTGACAGGCTGCTGGAAATCAGAGACTGACTGTAATCATTATGTAAATCTCAGCCCGGAGAAAAGAAGGCTCCAGGGAGATCTAATTGCAGCTTACCAGTACCTGAAGGGGCCTACAGGAAAGATGGAGAGGGACTGTTTATCAGGGAGTGTAGTGACAGGACAAGGGGGAATGGGTTTAAGCTGAAGGAGGGTCGATTTAGAGTAGATGTGAGGCAGAAATCCTTCCCTGTGAGGGTGCTGAGGCCCTGGCACAGGGTGCCCAGAGAAGCTGTGGCTGCCCCTGGCTCCCTGGCAGGGTTCAAGGCCAGGTTGGATGGGGCTTTGGGCAACCTGGGCTGGTGGAGGGGGTCCCTGCCCATGGCAGGGGGGGTTGGAACGAGATGGGCTTTGAGGTCCCTTCCAACCCAAACCATTCTGTGATTCTACGTATGCAACTTCTGAAAACCTGCAGCGCATATTTGAATTGTTAAAAAAGGGGGGGAAATGAAAAGCACTGAATCACATTTTCAAAATAGAGCTTTGGCCTAGTGCACTGACATTTGAAAACCAGTATTATTTCTCTCCCTGAAGAGTAAGTACCAACGAACAGATGTGTATTAGCTGTGTGTAACACAGGCTGCAGATAAGCAGGAGCTTTCTACATTTTTTTCCTGGAGGTATTGTGTGACCGCAACCTGTAACTGATTTTAGGGTGGAAATGCATCAGTGCAGGAGGCACTGCACAGTGCTACCGACAAGACACAGCCCTAAATATAGCAACTCAGTTAAAACAGTGCACACGACAGAGGTGTGTATCTTCTATAAAAGTGGGCAGACAAGAGCCCTGCCGTTGCTCGCAACCTGCATATAAATCACAACGGCGGCAGAGCCCAGTATCGTGGTTTATATAGCTGCCTTCCTACGGCAAAGGAGGACTGCCCACCGCTCGAGGTGTGTCGCCGAGCTTTGCGCAAGAATTTCCGCGAAGAAAGGCTAGCGCTGCGGCCGGCCGCGAGGCGTGGGGGTTGCGGGCGGGGCTGCGTGGCCCTGCCCGGACGCGGGCGATGCCCTGCGCCAGCGCCTGCGAGCGGGGCCGGCCAGGAGGCCGCGCCGAGAACAGGAACAACGGCGCTTGTTCTTCCCCCTCCATCTCTGCGACGAAGGGAGCGCCGTCCGCAGCAGAGCGCGGAGCCGCGGGGGGCTGTGAGGCGGAACCGCGGCAAGCTCCGCGCCGCAGCCGAGCAGGGGCGGCCGTGCGACGCGGGGCTCCGGGCCCGGCTCAACCGGATCGGGCCCGCCGGAGCAGGGGGCTGCCGGAGCACGGGGCTGCGAGACCCCCGGTGGAGCCCCCAGCACGGCCCGCGCGGGGCGCCCCCGCCGGCATCGCGCCGCAATGGGGGGGGGGGGGGGAGGCTGCAGCTGCTGCTCCCGGCCCCGCCCACGGAGCCCCGCGCACTGCGGGGAAGCCCTCGCGGCCGCGCACGCGCACTGCGGCCGCACTGCGTCGCCGGTGCCGTCTGGCCCGGCGCCAGGGGAGCCCCGTGCCGGCAGCGGGGCCGCCCGGGCGGGGCGGGGCGGTGGCCGCGTCGAGCGCCTATTTATAGCGCGGGAGACTACCCTGGGCCTGGGAGGTGCTCTCCCGCGGCTCCGCGCTGTGCGTTCTGCCTCGGGTGGGCCGAGGCTGCCGGCCTCTCCGCGCGCAGCCGTAGGTTCTGTGCGGAGTCGGTGCTGGGAGCAGCCCGCGTCTGCGGGCAGCGCGGGCCGGCGGGAGCTGCGCCAAGGGACAGCCCTAAGGGCGGGAGAGCAGGGTTCCGAGCGCTGTCCCTTTCCGTCGCGCCGAACTCAATGGCGGCTGCGGCTGTGCGGTACCCGGAGCTCTAGTTTTAGTAGTGCCCCGTTCTCCGCTGCGTGGGGGCGGCGCAGAGCCTGGGTCTGGCCCGATCTGGCGCTGCGGGCGCGGGTCCTCCGCTCTCGGCAGGAGCGGGCGGAGCAGGGTGCTACCGGCAGGCCTCCGGAGTCCCAGAGATTCCCCTTTTCCGGGAGCAGGCAGCCCCCGCCCGGGGCGCGCTGCCAGCGCCTAGAAAACTCCTCCGCATCGAGGCTGCCGAGCGCGCGGCGCCGCTGACCGTGAGCCGCCGGCGCGCGGCCCCTCCGCGGAGACGGGGGAGGCGAGTAGCGCGAGCCGAGCAAACGGGGTGGGAGTGAGCGGGAGCTCTGCCCGCGAGTCCGCGGCGGCGGCGATGGTGTCTGCTGAGTGCTCCACGAGACCCCCCCCCCCCCCCCGTGCCGCCTGCCCGGCAGCAGCCGCGCGCTCCCGTGGTCCGGGGCCTCCGCGCGCTCCCGCGGCCCGGGGGCGGGCGCGCGGCCCGGCGGCGACCTGCCTCCTCGCGCCCCCCCCACCCGGGGCCGGAATCGCCATATAAGGAGCGGGAAGCCTCCGCCGGAACCGAGACTTATAAGGTTGTTGCCTAATATGGAAAGTGCGGCGGGGGGCTTCCGGCGGGCTGGCCGAGGCGGGCGGGGGCCGGGGACCCCGCGCTCTGGGGCCGGCGGCGCTGCGGCAGCGCTGCGGCGGGGCTGCCCGTGGCGGGGGACAGGCCTGCAACGGGCGCGGGGCTCCCAGCCCGGGGCGGGCGGGGCCCCCATGGCCCGGCTTTCCCCGGTGCCAGGCGCTGACGCCAGGCGGGGTCCTCCGGCCCGCATCCATATTAGGGCTTCCTGCTTTCCATATATGGCCATGTACGTCAGGGCTGGGGCGGGCTGCGGCCGGTGGGACCCGATATATAGAGGCGGCTCCGGGGCGGGCGGGGAGCCGAGCGCTTCCAGCGGGCAGAGCCGGGGGGAGCCCCGGGCGGGCGGGCGGGGAGCCGAGCACTTTCAGCGGGCAGCGCCGGGGCGACCGCGGCGCAGGGTACGCAGCAGGCGACGGCCGCCTCGCCGCAGCCGGCCCGTCCGCCGGGCCCGCGGCGGCGGCGCCACCACCCGTCAGAGCCCGAGCCCGGCGCCCTCATGGCCGCGGCCAAGGCAGAGATGCAGCTCCTACCCCCGCTGCAGATCTCCGACCCCTTCGGCGCCTTCCCGCACTCGCCCCCCGCCATGGACACTCACTATCCCAAGCTGGAGGAGATGATGCTGCTCAACGGCGGGGGCCCGCAGTTCCTTGCCCCCCCCGGGGCGCCCGAGAGCGCGGGTTTCGGCGCCGCCGGGGAGCCCGGGGAACAGCACTTCGAGCACCTCGCGGCAGGTAAGCGCGCTGGCCTCGCCCGGGCGGGCGGGGAGTCCCGGTCCGCCGCGGGAGGGGGGGGGCAGCGGCGCCTGCGGGGGGCTCCGCGCTGCAGCGGCGCCCCTGTCCCGGCGGCTGCGCGGGGGGATTCTCCTGTGTGCGTCAGCGGCTCCGGGCTAGCAGCTGCTGGAGACCTGCCAGCGGCGCTGCAATACGTTACGCTCAATTATTAATTAACCAGAAGCAAGGATCTCGGGCTGCGCTGTGTGGGGATGGCTCGCGAAGCACTGGCAGCAGCTGCAGTGGCTGCTGGAAGTAATCGCTATTCCTCTCTTTTCAGACACTTTTCCCGACATTTCCCTGAACAACGAGAAAACCCTGCCAGAAACCAGCTATCCCAACCAAACGACGCGACTGCCACCAATAACCTACACGGGGCGCTTCTCCCTGGAGCCGGCCCCCAGTAGTAGCAACACCTTATGGCCAGAGCCCCTCTTCAGCCTCGTCAGTGGTCTGGTGGGCATGGCTAATGCACCTTCCACCTCTACGCCTTCTTCATCATCACCATCCTCCTCCTCACAGAGCCCCCCTCTGAGCTGTTCTGTCCAAGCCAGCGAGAACAGTCCAATTTATTCAGCCGCACCAACTTTTCCCAATTCCAGCTCTGACATTTTCCCTGAACCGCAGACCCAGTCTTTTCCCAACCCCTCTGGAGCCCCCATCCAGTATCCACCTCCAGCCTATCCGACTGCGAAAACCAACTTTCAGGTGCCAATGATCCCGGATTACCTGTTCCCTCAGCAACAAGGTGAGCTCAGTCTTGTTCCGGCTGATCAGAAGCCCTTTCCAGCCCTTGAGACCAGAGCACAGCAGCCTTCCCTCACGCCGCTGTCCACTATTAAGGCGTTTGCTACTCAGACTGGCTCCCAAGAGTTGAAGACCCTCAACACTAACTATCAGTCCCAGCTGATCAAGCCCAGCAGGATGAGGAAATACCCAAACCGTCCCAGCAAGACCCCTCCTCACGAGCGACCCTATGCCTGCCCAGTGGAGTCCTGTGACCGAAGGTTTTCACGGTCCGATGAGCTAACACGGCACATCCGTATTCACACGGGACAGAAACCTTTCCAGTGCCGCATTTGCATGCGGAACTTCAGCAGGAGCGACCACTTGACTACGCACATCCGCACACATACAGGAGAGAAGCCATTTGCCTGTGACATTTGTGGCAGAAAGTTTGCCAGAAGCGATGAGAGGAAGAGACACACTAAAATCCACCTTAGGCAGAAGGACAAGAAAGTGGAAAAGGCAGCTCCAGCCTCAACTGCTTCCCCAATTCCTGCCTACTCATCCTCTGTGACTACATCCTACCCTTCCTCCATTGCCACCACTTACCCCTCGCCGGTGCGCACAGTGTATTCCTCCCCTGCTCCCTCCTCCTATCCCTCCCCTGCACACACCACATTCCCTTCTCCTTCTATAGCAACCACTTACCCCTCTGGCACTGCCACTTTTCAGACCCAAGTGGCCACCTCCTTCTCATCTCCAGGGGTCACCAACAATTTCAGCTCACAGGTGACCTCAGCACTTTCAGACATGACGTCAGCCTTTTCTCCAAGGACAATTGAGATTTGCTGAGATTACCTTCTGGAACGGGAGAATTCACCTTTTGCATTGGTACTATCAGAAACGGAGTCTCCAATTACTTCCCCAACACCATACATCGCAAGGCTATTTAACTTTTCTTTAAACTTCAGCTGCCTGAAACAACTGCCGTTTAAGTTTTCCACCTCTGTTGAATGAATTAATTTGCATGGACTGTGGATATAAGTTCAGTATAATTTTCCCCGTAAACAATAGTCTTTTATTAGGAAGAAAGGACTTTTGATTAAGTATGTAGCTGATGTAAATTGTACATGTGCCATGGTTTTGCTTTCCTTTAGGTACTATTGATGTGAACAATCTTTGCATATCCATATTGTATTATTTGGAGTTTGCAGGGCCATATTTTGTAAATGTTAATTCTACTTCAGTGACAATGCTGTAATGAGTTTCAAACTTCTTTGGGAACAGCACTTACTGTATTTGAGCATGTTAGAGTGATGCTATGTAAATATCACCTGATGAGACACTCACATGTGGCAGAAGTTTTGTTTTTAAAGTTACAAGTCTTGGTGCCTTTTTGTGAAGCCTTGCTGACGTCATGCATTTGTGTGAATGGATGCTTTGCATCTTGCCTTAAAGTGAAAGGGATGTTACTCAAAGAATGTAAGGGAGAGGAGGGAACAGGTGGGGAGGGGAGCACGAGAAAGCCCTGGGGGACGGAATGTAAGCAAAAAAAACCCCCACACCTCTCAAAGTCTATTTTTGTTACAAAAATGTAAATTTATATATATATATATATATTCAGGAGTTGGAATGTTGTAGTTACCTACTGAGTAGGCAGCAATTTTTGTATGTTATGAACATGCGGTTCATTTTTTTTTGTGGTTTATTTTTACTTTGTAATTGTGTTTGTTTAAAATGAAAGTGACTGTTTGGCTTCTAAACACATCGAATGCGCTTTCCTGCCAATGGGATATTTGATGTACAATATTCTTCAGAAAAAAAATAAATAAAATATCAAATCGTGCAGACTTCCACATTTTCCTTTAAGTTCCTACATAGGAAGACTGTGCCCCAGCAACCCTGACTCCTTGAGTGGCTGGGAAGTAACAAGTGCTGCTCGTCTCCTGGAGGAATACCCTCTTAAAGAAAGGAGAGGAGACCAATCACTCCAAAGTCCAGTTGCTCGCAAAGGCATGGATGGAGCGCGCGCGCACACACACCCCCCACCCCCCCTTGCATTAGGTGCATTACCTCCTCTTTTGAAGCAGCCACAATTTCTGTTTTCTGGGCTTTTCCAGAAGCACGTGAGCTAATCTTAGGAAGAAAAACGATTCTCCCGGTGCTGAAAATGAGGTCTGAAAATTAGAATTTCAACTGCGCGTTCATAGATAGTCAGAAATCTTACTGGATGGCAAGATAATAGAGCAGTTTCTAGGCTGGAAATACAAAAAGCTCAGTCCAAATGGCTGTTTGTCGGAAGGCAGCCCTGCTCAGCTGAAGACTGTCGTAAGTTCCTCCTTGACACAACGCAGGGCATGTAAGCGCGTAGACCTGCTAGCCTTTAGCATAGATGTTTTGGCATTTGTAGGAACGCGCTTCCTTACACACATTTCAGAGGGTATGTGAATTCTCTGCAGAATAAATTCAGAGAAGTTTGCATCCATGAGAACTGGTAGTGCAGGTACAGAGGAGGCTTCTGGTGTCAGTCCTTTCAGATGAGGTCAGTACAGCTCACTAACGTGAGGAGCTGGGACGCAGATGAATGCATCGGGCACAGTGTAAACTGGCAAGCAGCCTCTGTCGGACACAGCATGCCCTACTGCTTGCCAAAACAGACCCCTCTGGCTAGGAAGGGCAACCTGCTGAAGCCCCTGGGCTAGTCTTTCTTCTTGGGGATGCAGCCCACCCCTGGCAAATGGCAGCAATTCTGGCAGACACCTAAGAGCTGAGCATTTGGTAAATCCCAGTCTGTCATCTCTCAAGCAGGACTGTCCTCGGCTGGTTGGGACAAGCTGTGGGGAAGGGCCTGTGCTGCTTTGTCTCTGTGCTGGTTTGTGCCTGCAGTGCTGGGTGCGGTCCACAAGCTGCTACGGGTGACTTTGCAGCTGGCCCTGCTGGGCCTTTTCAGAGAAAAGCACTAGCTCTTTTCAACCCAAAGGGCTCCGGCCAAGGCAGATTGACCGGGCAAGCTGAATATTTGGCTTTGCACTATCTGCGCATGTAGCCCATGTCAGAAGCCACAGAAATCCACTTATGGAAGATGAGACAATGAAGAAGGGCCTTCAAATGTGGTGCTTCAAAGAAGGAAGCAAATAACATTATGTAAAGCTAGCCACAATTTTTTTCCCACCTCCGGTTCCCAAAGTAAACAGCAAAATAAACAGTTGGAGTCAGCCCAAGCCCATTCTGATTTGTGGGCACTGCTCTGTTCAGATGGATAGGATAGGATAGGATAGGATAGGATAGGATAGGATAGGATAGGATAGGATAGTTCAGTTGGAACGGACCTACAATGATCATCTGGTCCAACTGCCTGACCACTTCAGGGCTGACCAAAAGTTAGGCATGTTATTAAGGGCACTGTCCAAATGCCTCCTAAACACTGACAGGCACAGGGCATCGACCACCTCTCGAGGCAGCCTGTTCCAGTGTTTGACCACCCGCTTGGTAAAGAAATGCTTACTCATGTCAAGTCTGAACTTCCCCGATGGACGCAGCTTTGACCCATTCCCACGTCTTGTCCTGTCACTGGATAGCGGTGAGAAGAGCTGTAGATGTTGCTGTCTTTTCAAGCTCGTCTCTGCTAGCTCCTGGTCTAGCCTTCTGGAACTGTGATTGTGCTAAAAGCTGACCAAGTGGGCTCTCAAGCAATGCCTGATGAGCCTGAGGGTGCCCCAGGTTCTCCAGAGCACTTTGTACAAGAACGAGCAGTGATGGTAATTGCCACGCCTAAAGAGGCAGCAAAGAAGATGAGTGCTGTTTGGTGCATTGTGTGCAAAGCAGATCGAGTCAGGCAGTGTTGCAGGGCTATTCAGGAATGAAGGCCAGAGCACCCTTTCTAGCAGCAGGGCATGTCTCTGACGTCTGGCTAGCCATCTCTGCACATGAGACTGGCCCATGGGTGTCAAGGTAGCAGTGCAAGGCAGGTGATGGGATCTGCAAGGCCTCTCCAGCTCAAAGAAACACTGGTCCTACTTGCCCCCTGCTCTTCCCACTTTGTGATGGAAGATCCTTTCAACTCGTGGAGGCCTCCAAAAATCCACCCTAACGCTTCCCACCCCCATCACCTTCTTAGGCCTTCTCTTGAGGATGCTGCAGTCTCCCTTTAAATGGAAGAATTCTGGCCTCCCACAGCTGTGGGCACTGATCACAGGCACTCCGTAAGTAGCTGTGTCCCACTGCAGGGATGTTCAGAGGCACTGGACCAGGTATGTAGGGTTACTGTTGGCCCCGTGTTAACCCTGACTCAAAAAGCCATATAGCTGAGCAGTGCAAGCCAGCAATGTTCTGAGGGAAGGGCTCAGTACCAGTGCACCGTAGCTTGCCTAAACTGCAGCAACTCGTCCTTTGCATTTGCCATCCCTTTTTATAACATAAAGGAAAGAAAATGCATGGGATCTTTTGCTCCCATTCTTCCCATGGCCTTTGCCCCATAAAATGAAAGCAGATTTCAGGGTTGAGAAAGCATTGACTGTACATTTTCTGCGAGAGCTTTTTGTTTGCTGTTGGTCTGAAGACGACAGGATTTCTGATTCGCTCCAAGTCTAACTGAGAGTGTGAGTAGGTCTTAAGGAAGCTATTCCCAGGGAAACGGAAGGTGTTGCGATTGGCCGGGGAAACCCCTCGCCTTCCCTGCAGGTAGAGCCCGAAGCCGCGCAGGAAATGCAGCGGCGGGGAAGGAAGCGAAGGCCTCTTGCTTTTCCAGTCCCTGGCAGAAAATCCATCTGTCTGACTTAAGCCTCAGCTGTTTGCGATTTAAAGCCTAACTTCAGAGCTGACCACTAGCGACAGGAAAAGCCGCGCGTCACCGCTGGCGGCAGCCCAGCCGGTCTCGGGGGGCACGGCGGGGACACGCCGCGGCTGCTCGCGGAACCCCGGCCGGGCAGCTGCGCTCGCGGGACCGCGCGGCACCGCGCCAGCGCCGGGAGCGCGCCAGCGGGCGGGGCCCTGTCACGCGGCGCGGGGCGGCTAAGGCCGAGCGGAAACGCGGCTCCGGCGGCGGCCGGAACTGTGCCGACCATATTTGGCGTTTCCTCCGCGCCTTTTATGGCACTTCCGAGAGCCAAAAAAGGCGTTTCCTGCCCACGTGTTCCCGGGGCCGTGCTGTGTGGCGGAGTCCCCTCCCTTCCCCGGGACGCCCTGGGGGCTTCTCGCCGGGGTCGGCTTCCGCGCTACCCACGGGCGGCCCGGCCCGGCCGGCGGCTCCGGGCAAGGGAAGCCTCTGCTCCGCCCAAGGCCGAGCGGCGGGCCCGGGGCCTTTCAGACGCCCGCCCGCTGGCGGCGCGGTCCCGGGCATCTGCGGCTGGGCACTGTCGTCTGCGTGCCTGCGCTCCCGAGGACCGTTGGAGGGCAGGCCGGCCTCTAGCGCTTCCTCGCTGCTGGCTGCTGTTGCGGGCTCTTTAATAGAGACTTGAGTCGCTTTATCGACAGGCCTCCAAAATAGGTAGGACGCAGTTTAACCTGGGGAGTACTGAAGAGGCCCGTGCCCTTGTCCACCCAGTCTTTTCCTCTGTAGAACCTTTCTGTAAGCTCCTGTTCACGTGAGGAAGTGTGGGCCATCCTTGCCTAGGCGGCTGTTTTATGCTTTAATTACACTAGAAAAACTGATTCTTCATTTTTCTTTCCCTTTAGAAATAAGGAGATGAAGTTTAGCTTGGGCACACTTAACGAGGCCGCTATCCCCTGTCATATTCTATGTGTGGCCTGTGGCATTGTGTCCTGTTGTGCTCCGGACCTGCTACCGGAGAATCTGTATAAAACTGGTGAGACGCGACTGTTAAAGCTATTTCTGGTGTGACTCTGAATTGCTCGAAGTAGGTCACGGGCCGTGGCTGAGTGAAGAGATGAGACTTAACGAGGAGGATAGAGAGCTGTAGCCAGAGACTTTGGAGTGAAAAGGTATGTGATCATGGACCTTTCTTCTGGGGCTTGCACTGCTGCCTGTCTGCACCACAGGGACTGATTCTGTGCATCTGAGAAAGACCTCAAATAACCCAAAGAAAAATAACTTTGTAAACCGATAGCTGGGGACTGAAGGCGATCTGAGCTGCGGTAGATGCCCTTAGAAGAGCTGCCCCTAAGCACACCCTCACCATTGCTGAGTTTGACTAAAGCTGGGTGAAGTGGTTGAAGGCTGTCTCATGAAGAATGTCTTCAGCTCCTCCTAAAGCAAGCTGTTAACTAGGGCTAGGGTATTTGTTGACCTTTTTGGTGTAAGTGGTTGTTCCTTTCAAAATTTTTCTATTTGTGGCCCCGTAGGCTCTAGAATTGTCAAGAGATATGAGTGGAGATAATACATTTATGAAGAGGGCTTGATTGTGTTATGCTTGAGCTAAACATTCCATGTTTTTACCTGTGTACATTATCTGAATGTAGCCCTGATAAGTACTAGTTAGACCTAGAAGGAAGATTACATGTTTTAAAGTGCGTTGAGACTCTAGGATGAAATAGGAGCTATAACTAAAGAACAAGAAATTTTAAATAGTTATGTTGTTCTGCTATAATCAAAGTGACTTTGTTTTTAAAAATCCCACCTTGACCGGGAGACTTTAATGATTTATGGTCTTGACTTGATTAACGAAACTCTGTCGTCTTAAATAACAGAGGCTGATGCTTATACATAGTGTCTAGCACTTTGCAGGGTTCAATTTCTGATCATTCTTTGGCACTGCCATAATAAAAATGATGCAGGGTTAGGCAGAAGTATCTTCAACATGCACATTTTACTTCCTTAACTACAAAAAGCATTATTAAAGCATGCTTCTTGAACTTTTTTTTTTTTTTGAAGAAGCATACAGGCATATCTCTTTCTTTTGCAAGCTTTTCATACTACTTTTTTGTATCTCCAACCACAAATGATGATATACGGTGACACTACCAGTAAAAATGTCAATAGATGAAAATTCAGCTATGCAATGTCCCCTGTAAGGTTGACCTGAGTAATATGACCTGACTACTGTCATAGTGGGCTTCCCCGTAACAATAAAACTGTTGATCACAAGTAGACTTGCGAATGTCAGAGTTGGAGGGACAGGGAGACAGAAGTTTGATTTGATCTTTAAAAGGTGGTGAATGCCTTCAGCCTCTTGTGATGATGCATTAAAAACTTTTAAGCAGAATGAGCATTACTTGTCTGACGGTGGCTGTTCTTCAATCTGACAAGTTTAGTTGGGGATGGCTTTAGAAGCTCTTGAAAACGTGTTACATAATGAACATCTAAAATGTGTTTATCCCAGTTGCTGCACTCCTTCAACTGCACAGCTGTGGGTAGTCCTCAGGTTATCTACCTGAATGTGCCCAGCTGTGTGCTAAGTCAGTGAGCTGCCTAGTGCGTTGTGACGTGGCATCCTGTGGGCTGAGAGTGTGACCTGGAACTACGCTTCCAGGTTTGTCTGCATATACAGCAATTCTAGTCACAGCAGCCTTGGGGAACCCTCAAAATACTGTAAGCACACCTTAGTAAAACCTAAACATCAGTCAAAGAAATGTGATTAAGTCCTGGAAAACAAACACTCTGGAGTGAATGAGTTTAGTTTTACCACTTTTAATAGTTTTGACTACATTTGTCTTTGGAATACCGGAAAGAACACTGGAGCATAAGGAGGAAATGAAGGGACAGACTCTATATCTTACTACAAATTTTCTAGAACAAAATATCAGCAGTGGTTCTTAGAGTACTGTCTAAAAGGTTTCTTCCTAATTAGCTGGAGAACTGGACTTGTAAATATGTATAATTGGAAATCTGACAGAACGTTGAAGGAAATGTACAGCAGCAGCATTTTGATCTGATGATACTTGTGATTAAAGCTCTTGGCCATGATTTTTACTTCTGTTTGCATAAATAAGCCCGAGAATTATAAGAAACTCCAGATGCATTCAAATGAACTGGAGAGCAGCTGTGATGCTTTGAATTTAATGGCAGAAGCTGTCCACACATCTCCTGTTTTTCCTCAAGGAGGCAGGCCTTTTCTGGACAGAACCAGACCACCTGAGGTGTCGTAACTGTGGTTGTAGTATCTATGGGGTCATAAAGTGAACACATGATGATCTTTTTTAAAAAACATGCCTACATTAAAATAGAGTAGTTAACAAACACCATCAGTGTTTCCTTGCTTATTAAAAGAACTGTCATACTCAATCAGTGGAAGTTCAGGGTCTGGTCCATTGGCCGAGGTAGCCTTGGAATATTCTTCTGGTGATTGTGACCTGTGGCCGATAAATTCAATGAGGTAGAGCCAGTGTCTTTGCCCATTTCAACCAACTTTGTGCAAGTGAGTTTTTAAGCAATACAAAGTTTTAGCATTTACAATATCTGTCAGAAAAGGGAATTTCATCATATCTAGGTGCTGCATGAAGAAAGAGGGTGTGTGTGTGTGTGTTTAAACTTGCTACTTCATAACTTCATTTGACGCCTCTTAGGACTTACGTTATAGAAGATGGTGAATAATATCACTTCCACGATAGCTACAGAACTCTGTCACTCCTTTCCCAGTTTGCTCTCTTTCTGGTTGAAGAAGCAGGGTCTGTTTTGTACAGCAGGTGGTCTGTATCTCATATGATTCTTTCATGTACTTTTTGTCATGCTGCGCTCTTTTTTCTGAGAGGTGGAGGCCTGCACCATACACCATATTCAAGATGGAGGAATGATGTGGATTAATTGTGGTGTAAATTTTTTTTTCCTCCTATATTTTCTCTTTTTTTCCGAGAATTTCTAAACCTTCTGTCTGGCTTTTGAGCAATGAGCTTTTAAAGCTGTTAAGTATCAAGATCTTTTTCAGGTTTTCTCGGAGACTACCATACAATGGTATAATGTTAAAACTTTGAACCCCATGTCCCTGTGCCTGTTTGGGTTTTTTGCATTATCCACACTGAAATTCATATGCAGCTTTACTGTCTGTTCCCACAATATTGTTAGCCCTGCAGCAACTCTATAGGGGCATTTTTGTAACTGCACAGAAGGACATTGTTAGAAGTCTCTGTCGTCTCACTATTCACCTGACTTTTTCAAATCCTCTGTAAGTATGGTTTCTTAGGGCTAAGCAGAGATCTCTGCATGAGTCTGCTGACAATTTTTGCCCAACTACAAACTGTTTTAGTCTTTTAATGAGTTGCTTCTCTGTTTCTGTTGTCCCACACAACATAGGTTAAGAGCCTTTGGCGAGTGTCTGTACTGAACAGTTTCTGGAAATCCAAATACAGTACATTGGGTGAATTTCTCATGTCCACATTGTTGTGGTTTGACCCCTGCCAGCAGCTAAGCCCCACACAGCCACGTGCTCGCTCGCTCCCCTCAGTGGGATGGGGGAGAGAATCAGAAAGGTAAAAGTGAGAAAACCCGTGGGTTGAGATAAAGACAGTTTAATAGGTAAAGCAAAAGTCACGCACGCAAGCAAAGCAAAACAAGGAATTTGTTCTCCACTTCCCATAGGCAGGCAGGTGTTCAGCCATCTCCAGGAAAGCAGGGCTCCATCGCGTGTAACGGTGACGTGGGAAGACAAACGCCATCACTCCGAACGTCCCCCGGCTTCCTCCTTCTTCCCCCAGCTTTATATGCTGGGCGTGATGTCGTGTGGTATGGCATATCCCTTTGGTCATTGGGGTCAGCTGTCCCAGCTGTGCCCCCTCCCAGTTTCTTGTGCACCCCCAGCCGACTTGCTGGTGGGGTGGTGTGAGGAGCAGAACAGCCCTTGGCTCTGTGTAAGCACTGCTCAGCAATAGCAAAAACATCCCTGTGCTATCAACACTGTTTCCAGCAGAAATCCAAAACATAGCCTCATGCTAG
Organism: Grus americana; assembly: GCF_028858705.1. NCBI lineage: Eukaryota > Metazoa > Chordata > Aves > Gruiformes > Gruidae > Grus > Grus americana. The sequence goes on along the minus strand of NC_072865.1, from coordinate 48,752 downwards.
CTACTATGATGAAAATTAACTCTATCCCAGCCAAAACCAGTATGCACGTGCTTACTGATTATTCCAAATAATTCCAAAGGATTTGTTCAGGCATGAATTTCCTTCACAAAAACTGCGTTGATGTTTTATCTACATTTACTACTTATTCATGTACCCACTAATTCTTCTAGCTAGCTTCTACTTGTGTGCTTCTGCTAGCATGCCTGGAATGGACATAGGATTTATAAGCCTGAAGCTTTCTGAAACCTTTATAAAAATTCATGTTATGTATGGTACCATCCAGTCCCCTGGTACCGAGGTAGAACGCCACAGCTATTGTGCTTGTTATTTCATCCTCAGATCGAGCATTTGAAGGGATACCATATGGTCTAACGACTTCTTTTTGGTCATTTTGATGGCTTAATCCCTTCTGTAATATATCCTACAGACACTTCAGTTTAAAATATTCTGTAATGCAAGTCCTGTAAAGGAAACTTTTGGCACCGGAACTTTTCCAAGCTTGTCTGAAGCAAAATGGGTGCAAAAGTCACTTTTGGTGCCCTCCTTATGTTTAGACCATCAGTTGGCCTTATGAACTCCCTGATACAGCTGAGAAAGGAGGAGTCATCAGTTCTCTTTCTGTCTGCAAATTGTCTTCCCCAAGCCCTATTTCTGGCCTGCCATACTGTGTTTTAATATGACAGTATGCAGCCATGTTTGTTTTCTGCATTTCAGCATAACTTCTTTTTTTTTTTTTTTTTTTTTTTGAGGGATGTCATTCTTCCCCCTTGTCAGAATAATTACTTTGGATTTGTTCTTAGCCTTTCCTAACAGGCAATAAAGCACAATTGCTGATATGATGTCTTTGAATAGTTTTCCTGTCACTAGAAAATACTTTTACTTTTCTAACTGCAGCACTACTTTTTTTATTTAAAAATAAAGAGGTTTAACTCCCTTTTTGAAACTATGGCCTATTGTAGTAGATATCTGGCTTTTGTTGCTCTTGCAAGGATGTTGAACTGTTCTTGTGTTTTGATGAATGCTGTTCTGTGCTTTACTTAAGAAAATACAGAGGTTTGTGTGTATCACCCCAAACCGTGTGCTTTTTAACACGGTTTCTGTGATTCTTAGGTTAAACTCTCCTGTGCCTTTTTTTTTTTAATTTTATTGCAAATGTCAGTATCCTGATTGCATGTGTCTTATGATGAAGGGCACGCCTCCTGTATAGGGTCCTTCTATTTTTAAAGATTCCTTTAGTTCCTAGTGATTCTGAATCTCTCTTCCTTGCGCTATATTTTTCTAGCCATGCATGGTCACACTGCATTTCTGGTCCTCGGGTAGTGTGAGCATAAAAAACCCCAAACAAACAAACAAAACTGTCAGGGAGGCCATAGCTAAAATATGAAGTTGAAGACTAGGGTCTCCCTGACAGTGGATTTTGGTTTTGTTTGGGTTTGGGTTTTTTGTTTTTTTTTTTAATGGACTAAGCTTTCTTTCCAGAAATGCTCCCCCTTTTTTTTTTTTTTCCACCTGATTGTCTCCAGACAAATAAACATTAATGTAGCTTCCCTAGGATTTCCAAAAAGTCTGCCTGAACTCCTCCTCAGTTCCTATTTTCTGCACGTGGCTGACAAGTCATAATCTTAGGTAGTCTGTGGCTGGTAATTGCATTGCATGTCACTACAGCCTACCTCTGTCTCTCTCATGGTAGCATCCCTGCCCTCAGGTGGTATCCTCAGTGACAAAGCCTTTTCCTGCTGAGGAGAATCTGCCCCAGAATTGTTCCCTGTCATCAGACTTGCACTTTCTTACCACAGGACTTTCTTCCTCTTTCACAGTACTGATGTTGTCAGCTTAAGTTGCTGTCCCAAAGGTGTCATAGGTCTCCTAGAGTTCCTTGGCCTCGAGATCCAGACTTTTTCCGTGAGGATCCTGCACTGCCTGTGTCCTGTGTCTCTGGGGCTGGTAATTCAACAACCATTGGTGCAATGGATTTGGAATCCATTTGATTGATGTAATGTGATGGAGGCGATACTGAGAGTCGTAATAACCATTTGTGTCCCTGTTGCACAGGTGTCTGTCTTGCATCAAAGTCATTTAGATGATCAAGCTATGTTAACGGAAGTTTGTCAGCACAGCTAAGGTTTTGCCCATAATCATCAAAGAAGGTGGATGGGTTTATAAAATATATATATAAAAATAATTGTAAAATTTGAATTTTTTTTTTTTTAGGCAGAAGCGAGCTCCAGAAGAGAACAAAACTGTCTCTACCCAGAATGAATGAGGTAAGCTAGAAGAGATATTCAAAACTGCATGCATTCTCCAATTAGCTAGCTATACATTTTGCCATTTTGCTATTATGTTTTATAATCAACCAGAGGATGTTCTTTAGCTTAAACAGAAATTGACAGGACATAAATGTATATAGGTTCCATTAGAAATACCAAACCACACAGTATTCTTGCAAGTTGGGTTGTGTCTGAAGGAGACAAATGCTCAGAAGCAGGGAACATGCTTCCTTTTCTGAAGCAGGAATGCTGGACAGAAAGAAAGGTCTTCCAGAGGTTGGTTGGTTGGTTGGTTTGTTGTTGGGGTTTGTTTTGTTTTTAGGGCTGCTTTTTATGCTTTTTCTAGTAGGGGCTATTGTGGTTCTAAGAAAGGAGAAGGAAAGTTGCTCGAATGGATAGCATTTGTTCACGGACTTGAAAGACTGGCTACCCGACTGCGGTGACTGGCAGGACAGGAAGTGACAGGGATTTTCCACTTTTCCTCTAGGATAGTGGTAGCTTACAGTTGCTTTTAAGGGCAGGCACAGCCAAGTGGTAGCAAATGAAAGAATTACGCTCAAAGTTCTTTTGTGAAGGCTGCAGAGAGCTCTGATAATTCCTCAACTTCAGAGAGAACAGCTCATGTCATACTCATGTAACCGAGCTGTTTGGCTTTCTCAGCGATGGCACTACTAGGCTTTAGATACTAGTGTCCGTATGCTGCCACCTTATGTTCAGAAACAAAGCCAACTTGGATATTCGTTCTAGGAAATGCCTTTGTTAATAATGCTTAAGTGACCCTGTAACTGTAGGTCTAGTCTTGAGTATGAAAACAGTCATGTCACGTTATGCAGTTTGGATTCCTTTGCTTTCCTTTAGGAATCTGAGACTAAGGCTCTTGGTTGTTTTTTGGTTTGGGGTTTTTTTTTCCCCATTTGTGTGGGTGTTTTTCTTCCTCCTCCCTAGTTCTTCCCTGAACTCGCAAGGAGTAGAAAGCTGTTTTGTTTTCTAGTTCAGGGTGCCTGGAGACAAATGCTGGAATGCATATCTTTGGAGCATAACATAAGGAGCATGACTTACAGTTAGACGTTTATATCTTCTATTTTCTGACACTGCTTTTAATGGTTCATTCCTGCTGTCAGTTGGCAACAGCCAGAAGAGCCAAGAATGCTCCGTGAGGCACTGTGTAAACTCCACGCTTCCAGATCCTTGCTTTAAGGGGCACTAGCCACGCTGCTTCCAGCATCTGCGAAAGGCACTGAGCGACGCTAAAGAGCCTTCGCTGCGCGTTGGAGTCTGGGATGCCCGTCTCTCTCCAATGGGGCTAGGTAGGACAAAAAGTGCTTTTGTTCTCCCTTCATCTGCACATTTCTGTGTACCGCCCGGGTGCATCTGAAAGAGTCAAAATTGCTCAGTGCCTCTTTGAACACTTGGCCTTAGATAGATCTTTTCAACACCTGAAAGAAGTCTAGCGGAAGAAACTTGCATCGGAAAGGCTCTCTTTAAACAAGAGTCTGCCTTCTGGCAGCAGTGAGGATACGTGAACAGACCCAGCTATCTCTCTGCATTTGGAAGGAAATAGAAAATTGACTTCTGAATTCCCACGCAGTTTCTGAAGGGTGAGAATCTAAGCCTTAGCTAGGTTTCTAGGTGCCGTTTGAAGGACAAAACTGGAAAAGGAGCGTTTGAGTTAAACAAAACTATGATTGCAGATGGTCACTTTGCAGTGGGGACCCCCCTGCCCTTTAAATTATTCCAGACATGAGACATTGTATGATCATACCACGTTTGCTACAACTTCTTGTGGTGTGATGGCAGATGTTCTAGCTGACCTGTAACAAAAGTTTATCCTGAGTGATGGAATCCGTTCTGGGGTAGAGGAGGACAAGCCTGCATAAGGCTCACGCACTGCCTGAACTGTTAAAAAGTGAAAATAGGGCTAATTACTTCTAGGATATGAATTTCATCCATGACACTTAAGAATTTACCTTGAATTTCTCTGAATTCCTTCTGCTACATGATCTAAAAATTTGCAATGGATACAGTAATAACTAGTTCTGTTTCAGGCAGAACTGCTGTGTGGTGAACTATATACGCCTGTGCTTACTATACACGGACGACGCTCAATAATTTTAAATCCAGTTTATGTGAAGAAAAATTGCAGTCAGAGTCTTGATTTTTAGCTGAAAGCTATGAATCTTAATCCTAGAAAATGTAAAAGAAGGTAATTAAAACTTCAGCTTTTTTTCTTTAATTTCTTTGTCTTGCACTGAGATCTAGTAGCCTGTGCGTTAAGTGCGCGCTTATCGTGCAGTGGAGAAAACATGAGGGCGTTCACAGAAGCTTTTCTCCATGTTGAACTACATATATACATAACCATAGCTCGGCATATAATGATGAAGACTTGCTACCGGGTGAAAATTAGTAAAAAGACCAGGACTTTTTTTGGTAAATCGGATTTTAATTTGAAGTTCTGCACTGTTTTCACATTAATAGATATTTGTGGTTTTTAAAGTTTGAGTTTTCAGCAATTTATAGTAAATTGATCTAGTAACTCAAAATTTGGTATTACTGTTTGTCTTCTCCAAGCCAGCCATGGCGCTTTAGAGCCTTGTCATAAGAGTGCCAGACCAAGAACCTAACACTGCTCACAGTGGTGCTACAACAAATTCACCTGTAGTAGCGATGCAGCAAAGATAAAGTGGAGGGGAAGGCTTCAAAACAAACTGTATCTTATAGATCATAGTCTGTGAAGGGGACAGCTCTCGAGGAGATGACAGCTCTGTATAGAGTCCTGGTGTGTGCTTAGAAGCTTTGGTAGTGCTACAGTATATGGAAGCCCTAACGGTGACACAGAATGCCACGGTACAATGTATCGTATGGAAACATTATTCAAAAAAAAAAAAGTTTGTCTACAGGCAGTAAACTTTCATCTTTCTGTTTTCACTGACAAATCTGTACCGTGGCTGGGGAAGGACGAAAACAATTTCTGTTTTTTGAATGCTGAAGAACTCGGGTGATGCCTGTTGGAAAGATGTTATCAGCATCATTTGGTGGCTCTTGACTATTTGGTCTGCTGTCCAGATGTGCAGAGAGGAGAAACTGGGAAATGAAATTCTTTCCCTGGTTTGAGCACTGACAGACAGAAGGTGCTTTGTTCTCAGTGGTCCTGGAGTGACAGGAGGACTTAGAAAGATCATAGAGCAGCTCCAAAGAAGGACTTCAGCTCTTAGGAATTTGCCAAGTAACCTCAAGTTTTGTTATGAAATAGCGATGCTTGGTTTTATCTCTACATTTTTTTGCCCGTGCATGATGTTTAATAGGAAGATATTTTTTTATCTGCTTGGAGTAAAGGTTCAGGGTTTTAGTGGGTCACAGGCTAGGATGAGTCAACATTCCACTGTTGTTAGAAGAAAAAAAAAGAAAAAGTCCATGTGAAGCTGTTTCAATAACAGTATGCCTCGTAAGGCACGAGCAGTCATGCTTCTGTTCTTCTCAGTTCTGCTCGTACAGTAACTCGCCTGGAGTACTGGTCTCTTGTTTTGCAAACCTCACCTGGAGAAAATGGAAGACCAACCTAGTCAGTCTACCCAGTCCAGACAGACTATGAAAATCTTGATTTGAAAATCCTGCCAGGAGAGGTTGAACGAGCTGGTTTTATTTGCGTGAAGAATAGATGTATGTGATCATGTCTTAGTATTGCAGAACTCGTCTGGAGAGGGCACTGCTGTTCAAGGTGTTCCTTCAAGGTAATCCTGAGGGATTATTTCAGTAGCGCTGCTCTTTGTTTTAAATCCATATCCAATTTTCTCAGTGTCCTTTTTTTTTTTTTAATTTAAAAACCGTAAATACCATGTGCATCCATTTATCAAATCCACAGATATACAGTGCAAGATTTATGCATAGAGTGATTTTGTTAGTAATTGCAACCACCCTAAGGTGTGAGTTGCGTTGTATATGCCTGTATCAAAGCATACTCTCAAGCTGTTTACACGAGGCAGTAACCTTTTGTAAATATAGACATAGCTAATTTTCTAATCCAGTCCTTAAAATCCTGTCGGCTGGGAGCCAGGGCCAGTTGGTAAGATTCTTCTGTACCTAAATACAGTAAAATTGACAAATGCCAGTGGCCTGCTGAGAAAGACCTGCTGGGAGAGCTGACAAGCATTAGGTTCTCTTGAGGGTTGAGTGGGTGGTTTCCTCGTTGGAGCAGAAATAGACCGTTGCATTCCTCAAGGTGAAATCTTTGTTTGCTTAACTTATTCGGGATCAAAGTAGGGTTTTTCTCTATCTTTCTGAAGTAAAAGGTTGAAAAGTAAATTGTTCAGTTAAAGCTTTTACCTAATCACTGAAGTTACTGTCAAATCTAGACTTTCTAATAGAACAGTTAGATAAGCAGGTAGCCTTTAATGAGAATAATACGGATGGGAAGTTTTGGCATATTTGAAAATTGATATGCAGAGTTAAGAGCGGTTTGGCCATGAAAACGTCGCTCACTTGTTAGAGGCGAGGGGATGGTTAAGGCCAGCAAGCAACATGGAGCAGAAGACAAGAAAATGAAGCATAAGGCATAAAGTCAGAACCACGGACACGATCCATTCAGTTAATCACAGGAACCTGGCCAGAAAACCTTGCCACCAGGCACCACTTGGAGAAGGAGCCGGTAGCTGCTCCTCACATGACTCCATCTGGATGCTTGCTGGGGGAAGGACACAAAAAAGGGATTCAGTTTCAGACGCAGTTTTGTCCAGCTTTCTCAATTTGGTTTCCTAAGGTGCCAGTTTGATGAAGATGCCTTGTGATTTTGTAAAGCTGTGGACAAAAATGTAGGAGAAATATACATTGTGAGAACAACAGAACAGAAAAGCATTGAGAGTTGTGTATCAGGGATTCCCCTCCTTTTCTGGTAGCAGTGTCTGGAAAATGAGTAGAGTCTCGTGTGTGGTGGGAAACGGGAGCACGAATTAGTTGTCCCCTTGGGCGACTTGGAGGCTGGTGTCTGTCTGAAAGGCTCCCCTCTCCCATGAGGGGAGGGACTTGGCTGACTCAGCAGCTTACCGTAGTTTGTCTCTAGTTAAAATCTACCTGTTCTGTGACAGCCTTGCTAGTGTGCTCCTAAATGCCACTGTAACAACACTGGAACAGGTTCCCCAGAGACCTCGTGGAGGCCCCATCCCTGGCAGGGTTCAAGGCCAGCTTGGATGAGGCGTTGGGCAGCGTGGTCTAGTGGAGGGTGTCCCTGCCCGTGGCAGGGGGGTTGGAACTAGAATGATCCTTAAGGTCCCTTCCAACCCAAACCATTCTATGAACAAAAATGAGAATGTGCTTTGCCATACTTGGGAGAATGCTCTCAAAAAGATTTTCTTTTTTAATTTTTTTTCTCCTTTTCAGTGATGGGCAATCCATGCATGCGGAACACATTGCTCACAGGAATTAAAGGGCTGCCAGGACCAAACTGAGTTTTCAGTTGTTTACCACAAACTAGATTGTGCTAGGGGATAGTTCTCACCGGTGTCAGAAAACACGGCAGGTAGCACTGCACAGACTTGTGTTTGTAATCAGCTCGGACTGAGTTTAAAGCAGTCCCCAGCCTCCCCTAAACTCAAGGGCGAGGGATTCCTTTGAGTTGCTCAGCGTTGCTGCTGAAACGGTCCTTAGTGGAGCCTCAGTACATCTCTATGATCTCCTTATTGCTCGAGCACAGTCAGAGCATCGCATATCTGGAAGTTACCATTGGCATTTCACGAGGTTACCCAAGTACTTGCAGGGTACCCAAGGGATGAAAACCTTGGCGGTCCAGTGTTGCACAGTTTTCATTGTGGAATCCTTTCGTTCATTCCCTGACGTTGGGAGATTCTGACAGATGCCGTATTCTTTTAGTGCAGGCTGATGGTGAAGTTGTGCTCAGCACCTCAGAATACCACGACTTGATTACAGAGGCCGTGTTTCTCGCAGTTTTCTCTCGATTTCTAGTGGGACAAAGATGCTGGTCACTTCTCTGTAGTTTGATAATATTGATAGCTACAGTTAGTTCCTAGATAACAGATCTTTGTTTATAAAGCCAGTGTTAGTTGATTGAGAAATGAATGTTTTTCTTATATATCAGTATGACCTAAATGCTTATATGCTTTACTGCATTAGTGAAATGATGATAATAAAAAGAGAGGAGTATTACAATTAACTTTTTCCAATTCAAAATTCATACTTTTAGTCTTGTAATTCCTTAGCACAATAGGGATGCCACAGCATTTCTGTGAAGTAAACCTTTTTTTTTTTTTTTTTTTTTTTTTAAATCAAAACCACAACACAGTGAACCCTGGCCAAATATGAGCATCAACAACTGCAATATAATTCTGGGAAGAAGTGAAGGGGATGTCATTGTGCATACAATATAAATTGGAATCCAGATCTCCCTCATTATGTTAATTGCTGTATTGGTTGCAGTGGAGATACCTGCCACTGTTTGCATTTTCTTAATTTGCAATTCCCATCAGTTTTAGAGTGCAACAAAGGAGATGGGGGAGTGAGGTTGACAAATTTAGTAATGTCTAATGAAGTCGGTCTGAAAGGCACGCTTTAAATTTTGGCTCTCCAGTGTTTGCCGAGCATTTTGGTTTCCATCTGTTCAGTGGTAAGCAACTATGACAAGAAACCAGTCTCAGCTGGTACTTTTCCCCGCTCTGAATGAGGAAGACTCATCTTAGGAATGATCAAAATGAAGTGACAAATTTGCGGGAAAAATCCTTCAAAGCCGTGTGAACGGTATCTCGTAAAGTATGAATGGTTTCCACAACAGGCTTGTAATAGAAGTCCTTTTAGGCAGTGGTACTAGAATTTTACAGCCGGGAAGACAGAGTTAGAGTGCTAAAGTCACACAGCCTTGATGGTATCGAGACCGGATTTTAGAAAGCCCAGGATTTCCTGGATGTTTAGAAGGTCCTGCTAAAATGCATGTATAACATCTTAGGCTATTAAATATCTCCGAAAATGTGGGCCCTTGGAGAAAAAAGGTGAGTTCATAAATCAAATCTCAATCCTTTTTCTGTGAATATAGTGTCCATTGGAGAAAAGATTAATGCATGTCTTCATGTCATGAAGGAGGAGTTGGCTGACACATTAACTCAATCGTGCTAGTCTGGGAATCTCAGGAGTGTTTAGTAGAAAGAACACAAAAAGTGCCCCAAAGGCATACAGTTAAAAGGCTAGAGATGAGTCTCCCTTTTCAGACCTTAGGAGGTCTCAAGACGAGGAGGTGGCTGAATGGATTTTGACCTTGTTTTTCACATTCATGTGAGGTCAGATGTTTGTATTTCAGGCAATTTCTGTGCACTGTTACCAAATGGGGTGATTTAAAGACTTTTCGCTAGTCCTTTGGCCATAAAAATGTAAGTACAACTGAGGAATTTGTATCAGAGTGTTTTGAGTTTGAATGGAAAGCAAGTGTTTGTATCAAACTGACACAACATATGCAAAGGACCGCGGTATTTTTTTGGTCATTGAGTAGAGGAACCTGCCTCCCTGAAGCCCATGCCGTTCACGTGACTTGTACCGCAGCGTTGTTTCAATGGTATTTGATAATTGCAGCAAGATTGCAAGTAACTTGATAATGAGTTAAAAAAAAACCCCAAAACCAACCCACACTGAGGATGCAGTACTATTTGCAGCATGGCAAAGAAAAGATTTTTAAATTGAACGGGAACAGATCCTACACTGGAATGAATAAGGTCAGTTACAAAGGAGGCACTCAGGGCAAAAATTCGGTTTGACTTAGGGTAACAGGAGGCATCTTTACAAAGGCAAAGCTATCCAAAGCAGAGATTCATGGATGTGTTAATATAATCCAGGAAATTAATTCCTGAAGACAAATGAAGAAGGCAGAGGAAGGGCAAGAAAAGGGCTTTGTGGAATTAATAGTCCAAAAGCCTGATAGCATTTCTAGATAGTGCTCAACTATTTTGAAGATAAACAGCCATTAGTCAGAGCCATCTCATGTGGATTCAGAGCTGCCCTTCTACAGGATTTACTAGCGGCATACATCTCTAAATCATGACCAAAACAAATGGTGGCTGAAATGAAGAATCAGTGCAAGCATTTATTCTGGCATTTTGCACACTTCCACTAAAAAAGTGTGTTGGGGGAAATACCTGTGTAACATCTGTGGGCAGTGGAAACCAAATTACAAAAAATATTTGTATAAAACACCACTTCAATTTCAGAAGATGTTAGGTTTCAATAGGAGTTAGTAATAGAGACTAAAAGCCTGCTGAGAAGCTTCTTGTTGAAGAAGGTCTTTCAAAAGCACCTCTAAATAGCGAAGGCAGGGAGTTCTATGACGGAAATTTTGATGTGCGTGCGATTTAATTTCTGGTATTTAAACCATAATATTTGGCAAGCTCAGATGAGAAATTGAAAGTGATACTCTTTCTATTCGATCTGTTTTAAGAGGAATGAGAGGTTTTCGTTGAGGGGATGACAGAAGAACCCGGAGATGGGAGACATGAAGTCTTTTTACGTCTGATGGGATGGAATTGCTGCAGAAGGGGATTCTGTACAAAGGAGGCAGTTTCATAATAATACACAGTGGTCAGGCAGACTGAACAACCAGCTATAACTTCTAATCGAATGCAGGTCTCTCGGCACATCAGAAAAGTTCCTCTCTGTCCATTTATGGCTTCTGGTGCCAAAGGCAAGCTATTTCAGAAGAAAATCAGCTCCAGAGCAGAAAGCAGAATGGAAAAGAACCCAGAGAGTCCTTATCTCTGTGAGTTCAATGGAGAAAAATATCTTTTGGTAGGGTTATTCACTTCCCCCCCCCCCCAAATGAATGCCTGTAAAACCCATCAGTCAACACGAAAGAACTTAGTAGAAAGAGAATACTTGAGTGAAAGGAATTATTGCAGATATTTCTTTCATCTAGTGTTGTAAGGAGAGTTCTTGAGAGATTTCCACACAATGAGATCCTGAATTAAATTTTAGACCATAGCAATAGCATTAAAATTAAATAGGCAAAAAATCAGTCATATTAAGGGTAACTGCTGGTGATGAGTTCTCTCATAGTTTCCTTTCCTTTTTTTATTTGGGAAAGAGGAAGAATGAACAAATTTGCAAGTCTTGGCTATTGCAACCGCATAAACAGGCTGATTGTCTGTTAAAATTATTTGCAGATGTACTGTTCTTGTGGAGCAGGTGGGCGTAAGTGTCCTGTATGCTCAGAATTTCTGGGAAATTATTACAAACTGCATATGTCCATGCTTGTTACGGCCTTGAGCTAATTTTCTCTCAGGTGAGGCATTCTAGGGATAATATACATACGTGCATTGCCGTGCAACTTTGTGGTTGCAGCGACATCGAGGAAAGGAAAGTGTGTTTTGACGTTCTGTTAAAATGGTCTAAATGAAAAATAAAAGAGGATTCTGTTCGATAGAACTACTGGCACGTCTGGGGAGAGATGAAGTATAAATCTCCGTCCAGTTACTGCGTGTATCGTTTTTATTGTAATTGTGACTAGATGCTGGAAGTTCCCTACCTGGTGCACGTGGGGGCTTCAACACACCAACGGCTTGCTTCACTTTTCCTGCGTGGTACAATTTTTTTGCAGTGATCGGGTACCCTCAGAAAATGAATTGCCCTTTTGAGTTCCCGGTTTCTTGATCACTGATGAACTTGAGAGGGGAACCTCTCAGTATCGTAAGGGTTGCAGTCTGACTTGCGGAAACATTTATTTCTGTCTTGAATCACGCTGATGATGTTTGAAAAAATCAGCCTTTGAGGTTCAAAAGACAGCAGAGCGCATGGTGGCGTCAGAACCAGACGCTGCGAGCGTCACTGACGGTCTCGGCTTTGGTCGGAGGGGGGTCCTCCTTGGAGCTGGCGGGAGCTGGCTCTGTCCAACATGGGAGCAGCTTCTGGCATCTTCTCACAGAAGCCACCCTGCATCCCTCCTCCGCTACCAAACCTTGCCTATGTGTAAACCTCATACACGTGTCAAGCTGGAGTGACGCTATAGGGAGTCTGAAGTGTGGCCATTGCCTTTGCAGGAGCCTTTGGAAATGATCACCCATTTTCTGCTGAAGCTGCTTGGGAAAATGACGGTTGAGGAACATCTCGATCTCTCCCGCATCGTAGCTGTGCTCTCCGGAACTTGGTGATGAAGGGAGGCTGTCAGTTCCAGGAGTACCCAAGGTACCCAGCTGTCCTGAAGTGTCTGAAAAGTGAGCGAGCCAGTGAGTTTCCCTAAAATGGAAAGTACAGTTTGGAGAAATTGGGAGAAGGGCAGTCAGCTGATCTTGGCTATTTTGTGGTAATTTCACTCTTGGACATAACCTAATTTTATTGCACTGAGTTGAAGGACAGCTTAATTGGGGTAGAAAACTAAAATTTTCTCCAACATTTCACATGCTTCATAGGCTTGTAGGGAAACTAACGGAGAAATCTGAAACAATCGCAAGGCCTGTGGTTTGCTTTAAGAAACTGCACTGCTTATTTAGCTCTATCAGTATCACATTATTCTGGCAGTGGTGGTAGAAAGGATGGACTTCTGTAAAAGGCTTATTTCTCAAACTCCCATCAAATTACTGTGATGTTATTAGTAAAAAAAGGGAAGTCCTGATGAGCCTGGAATGAGGCAGAGATGCTACCCAGAAACATGTGCAAGTGACCCAGAATTAGATAATTGCATATTAATTAAACACAGTCCTCATTTCTGAATGTGATGGCTCCCAAAATACAAAATCTGCCTCTCAGCAGTGTGGACAGTATTCTGCAATCCTTTCTTCTTATTATTCTAGTTTATTTTATTTAGTTTAATAGTTTTGCCTCATATTTTTTTACTTCAATGTCAGTCGGAAAGACATTTTCCAGAATGGAAATCTTTCTCATTGAAAGAAGTGGTATTTTATGAACTTCCAATCAGAGCAGATCTTCAGAGATGATGTACTTGGCAGTAGAAGTCATCAGCAACAAGACTTTTCATTCTCTTTAAAAAAAACAACCACCACCACCAAAGTAAATTTCCTTCCAAAGACCCAAGCACAGCATGTCTTCCAAAAGTTGATGGCATCGCTGGTCTTTGGGTTCTCAGTTGTAACAGTTGAGATACCGTAAAAATCTGTTCCTCTGCACGCTTCGGTACAGCCAAAAGCATTAGCAAATCTGCCAGTCCTTTTTGGTAGCCTTATGTATTGCAGCACTGAGGAATTGATTTTGTGGTGGGGTTTGGTTTGTGTTTTTTACTTTTTTTTTTTTTTCCCCCAAAAGTAAAACCATATGGGGGATCTCTTATCCCACTGGTTTTTCTATCATAAATGAAACTTTAAAAAAAGCTAAAATTATATAATTTATAAACTAACTTGCATTGTTTAAACTGTAACTGCCGAATAGCTGTAGCGTACAATTTATTAGGTTTATTTAAGTGGTTAGGTATTTGTTCTAAATGTTTAAAAAGAGATGCAACTGAATGTTACGGGATTTTTTCCAATGTTTTGATGGAGTGCTCCAAAGTACTTTATTTCTGTCTCTCTTTCAATGGTGTGTTTCCCTGGTGGTTCAGTAGCATCTCTCTTGGGCAGTGCAGCTGGGCAGATGTCTGTCCTTATGTGACGCACAAAAAAAACCCCTAGTCAAATTATAACTCTGTATTTTGGAGATAGATAATATAATGGTATCAATTCACAGCTATGCAAGTTAAATTAGTGCAAAAGGGAAATAAAATATTTTTATAGTATAAGTATTTTTATTGGATGTATATAAACATACATATACCTTCTTAGCATAAAGTGAATTAATGAGATTTGATCTTTATTTTACTATTTAAAGTCTTACACTTCACTTTCAGTTTTATTGACCAAGCAAGCAAGGTGCAGCAGCAGCACAACGGCCGTAGCTGTCGTGGTGGATCTGTAGGCGTAGATTCTCATTAGAGTACAACCTCGTCCTGCAGCCTCCCGGGGTTATCTCCCTGCAGCAGTGGCGTAAGGAAGGAAGGAGACATTTTTCCAACACCAGCAAGAGTGTTGACTTTTATGCTAAGAATGTATTCAAAATCATATCAATTAGTCTTAATATTGATTTTAAGTGTTCGAATCACTCTAGCTTTTAAAGGATGTGTTTCTATGTGGAGCTGACCTGTTTACCTAGAGTCTTCCTCTAGCTCAACTACTATCTTCTCCTGTATTCTGACTGAATTCCTCTACTTTATTCTGTGCTATTTTTTTAATATGCTGAAATAGAATTTGGGATTTTTGTTTTTCAGATGTCATGTTGTAAGCATCTCGTGATGCTCAGTAGGTACCCTGCAGGCCAGGTTTGCCTCCCGGTCGTTAAGCATACTGAAGGTAAGGGGTCAGCCCCATGTCTGGAGGCTCCTGGCTCTGTCTCTAGTGGGTGCCCCCCACTAGAGCTGTCTGCTGGGGAGAGTTCGGGGCCAACCGGGACCGGGGAGGTTGGTTGTCCTAGGGTGACCGTGCCAGCACCGAAACGGAGAGGGAGCAGAGCCTGAGCGAGAGACTCGGCACCGTCCTCTCGCACACCGCACCCTGCCCCAGCCTGGGGGACGGGGGGGCTGCAACGGTTTGGAGGGGCTGCCCTCCCTTTATTTTTCTAGCAGAGCTCCTCCCCCTTTTTTGGGCTGGGGTGTGTACATATATAAATGATGCTATTAAAGTAATGACCTGCTGATTGGGGCCATTTGCCTCATTTTGTGCCGTTTTGGGGGATGAATAAAACGAGGGGGGATGGGGGAGTATGAGGGGGTGATGACATCATTTGGTGCACCCCAGTGTCACAGGCAGGAGGGGCGATGATGCAGTGGAGGAGCAGGTGAGTAGCGGGTGGAGGGATCACAGTGGGGGTCCCCCAAACAAAGGGGATCGCAGCCCCCAAGTTCCTGAAAATTTATGGTGAGGAGTTTAAAAAAATATTTGAGGCATTGGAATAGAGAAAAATCTCTCGTTTTTATAAATATTGAAAAATAATACTAATGTATACATATATATAAAGGAATTTAAAAATAAAACCCACATCTACTATATGATATAAAGGATTTTAGAATATAAAAAATTCTAAATAGAGATATACAGGGGTTTAAAATACAAAAATAACTCATGTATACATAAATTAAAAAATAAAGGACTTTAAAATGCAAAAAAAAAAAGATACAAGGGATTTAACGTAGAAGTCTGAATAGAAGAGCTATCTACGCTTGCCGTGTGTTACATATAAGTCTAAGTAGATATTATATGTAATCTAAATAGAGATTATATATAAGTGTAAATAGATAAGTGTCTAAATAAATATGATTGTAAGTAGATACAGAATCATAGAACGGTTTGCGTTGGAGGGGACCTTAAAGATCATCTAGTTCCAACCCCCCTGCCGTGGGCAGGGACACCCTCCACTAGCCCAGGCTGCCCAAAGTCCCATCCAACCTGGTCGTGAACACTTCCAGGGATGGGGCCTCCACAACTACTTTGGGCAACCTGTTCCAGTGCCTCACCACCCTCACAGAAAAGAATTTCTTCCTAATATGTAAGCTAAATCTGCCCTCCTTCAGCTTAACACCATTCCCCCTCATCCGATCACTACATGCCCTTGTATCTAAGTGTAAATAGAGAAGTCTAAAAAAAAATTAAAGTGTCAAAATACATGTCTGAACAGATAGCTAGTCTAAATAGATGTTCTATATAAGAAGTGTAAATGGCTATTTAAGTGTAAATTTGGGGCTGATTCCCTCAAACGGGGACTTTCACCTGCGGGGCCACACGCACAGAGCAGGAGCCACTGCCATGGCACAAAAATACCCCAAACCCCCTGATTCTGGGTTGCAGTGGGGGGAAAAAAATCCCAATGTGAGGTCCCGAGAAAAGCAAATCAGCCTGGATTTGTGCAGCCAGAAAGCAAAAAACCTCACCACATTGTCATGCACAAATGCAAAAGTCACTGATTTTTATGTTGTGGAAAAGCACCAAAACACCCCAAAATTGAGTATTTTGGAAAAGTACACCCCCCCACATTTTTAAGGGGGGGACAACCAACAAACCAAAACCACCCGAATTTAGAGTGAAATGCTGGCAGTTTGAGGGGCATTGCTAGGGGTTATCTGGTGTGGGTTGTCCGGTGTGGGTCAGTTATACAGAGTGGATTTTCTCTTGGGGGTTATTCAGGTGAGTTATCTGCTGTAGATTGTCCCAGGTGAACCCTCTGGTGTAGATCATCCTCACATATGTCCCCCCATGCATGTTTCTACCCTCATCCTGCTGTCCGCCCCTCACTGTTTTTCATGCAAGTTTTTTTCCATGACACCCGCCCCACGCATCCCTTGCCCTCCTATCTTGTGCCCCCCCCCAACTCCTCATGGTGGTGGTTTCTTTTTAATTATTAAACTGCTTTATCTCAGCCCACAAGTTTTCTCATTTTTGCCCTTCTGATTCTCTCCCCCCATCCTACTGTGGGGGGGGTAGTGAGTGAGGGCTTGCGCAGTGCTTAGTTGCTGGGGACCCAGTGCAGGGAAAGTGGAGGTACATTCTGCACTGCGAATGGCTCTTCACCAGGGAACTGTGATCTAGTTTTAGCAGAAAAAGGTGTCAGTCACAGGCAGCCGCATATCACTGGGCACAGCTATTTGGCAGGTGTCTTGCTTGTTCAAATAGTGGCATATTTCTTGCCTCGCAGTCTTGATGCCAAAACAATCAGGGGTTCAAGTTACAAAAGCCTTTTGCCATCAAAGCAAAATGACAACTAGATTTCTACCAGCACTGTATTTCAGCTGTGTTGCTAGCTGAAAATGGCTTGCAGGCCAGGAGATATGTAGAGGGATCTGAATTAACAAAAAAGCGAGCGTTGAAATCTTTGTTTTAAGGATGTGAATTAGGCAGCCAAAGGCACTGAGCTGCTCGCCTGACACGTTGACAGAACAGACCACCCAGCCTACCAAATATTGCACGTTGCAGGCAGCAAAGTGCGACTGCAATGCTTGCCGACAGGAGTGCAGAGCTACGCTCCTGTGCAGAGCAAACATGGAACCTCTAGGGCTCTACGGCCGCCTGCTAAGGACACCTAATACACCGACATGCCTCTTTGCTTTCGCTGCTTCGCATCTAATTTGCATGCTGGAGGACAGGGGGGTACGTAACATCGTAGAGTGTCTTACCTGAGTGACAAACCCTGCACAGGAAGCCTTGTGTGTATGCAGGATTAGGAGAGCAGATTACTGATAGCACAGCGGTGAGGAAAGGTGCAAACGACACAGCAAAGCCCCAGCATCACCAGTTTGTCACTCACACGCAGATCAGACGCTTGCATCTGGTCTGCTCAGCCGCGCTGTTTCCCGCTCAACATAGCTGCCCCTCTCTGCGCAAAGCAACTCTGAGTCTCTCTTCTCCTGCCTTCAGGACGTTGCCTGCGTTGCCTTATTTTTATTAGATCTCTCGCCAGCATCTGTTGACTCGCCGCTGTCACTCCCACAACCCTGATGCCACACGCAGACCGGTACACCAATGCCTGGGGCTTACTCCGGGGGGAAAAAGCCCTCTGTCCCACAGGTTCCATGTGCTGCTTCTCCTCCCTAGATAATGGGGGGGGCATGACCAGAAACAAACACCAGACTTTTAAAGCAGTCAAATGCAAGGGACTGAAACGCTCGAGCTACTTGGATGCTTTTCGGAACGGAGGCAACGAGTATTGCTGCCTGGGCTGCAAGTGGGAAGAGGGCGGAGAAGTTTAAGCCCTGTACGCCCAGTGAGTAGTTACCGCCTGCGGCAGCGTTAGGCGCTCAGAAAAGGATCCGTAAGGCGATGCTGGCGCTCGGCGGCTGAAGGCTGCTACCGCGTCTCGGTGCCGCGCATGCGCGGTGTTGCGCTTTGCCGCGCTCCCTGCTGTCACCCGGCGACCAAAACGCGAAACTTCCGTCTCGAGAGCGGGGCGTGCGCAGCTCACCGCTGACTCGCGCATGCGCGGTGGCGCCGCCGTGTTCCACGCTGCTGTCTGCTGGTAACGGCAATGCGATACCGAGGTGCTTGTGGGGTGCTGCCGCCGCGCTCGCTGCTGCCTCTCGGTAAGGAAACTCCGCTGTCGCCCCACGCGCGCGGTGTCCGCGGGCGCTCGGCGCGCAAAACGCAGAACTGCACCGCCGGTGCGGCCCGCGGGCAAGTGGCCGCCTCATGGCCGAAGCGCGGTACTGCAGCCCGGAGTTCGCGCGCCAGCTGTGGCTCCTTGTGGCGTGCCGTCGGTGGCCGGCGCATGCGCGTTGCCCGGGAGCAGCATGGCGGCGTGCAGGGTGCGGGTCCCGCCGGCGACGGCGAGTGAGGCTGAGGCCACCGGTGAGGTGAGCTAGCCCCTTCGGCGGATGCGGGGATATCTCCTGCCCTGGCAGCCCGGGGGTGGAGGGACGGAAGCTTCAAACTTCCGCTGAGGATGGCCCCCGGTCCGCTGGAGGCGAGCCGCGTCAGGGCAGTCCCAGGCAGTTACCCGGGAGCTGACAGGATGGAAGGGGAGCAAGTAGGTGGACTCCATCCCAGGCACAGGGCACCTCCCCGACTCGCCGGAGCTCCCCCCGAGCCTCCCCCGGCCCCGCTCAGCTTGTGCAGCAGCCCCCAATTCCAGCACCTCTCCTGAAGCCTGTCCGGCAGCCCCAGGCCGCCCCCGAGCCCTGGCGTGAAGGCGGCAAGCTGGCCCTCGCCTGTGCCGCTTTCTTCCTGAACGGGGGTGCTGGCGGCAGCGGCAGCGGCAGCAGCGCGGGGAAAGAGCGGCGTCTCCGGAAGCCCCTGCAGAAGGAGGAGGGTCTCCGGCCAGGGCCGACCTCCGGTAGTAACGGCCACTGCTTTTTCTTTCCCTCTCCCAGGCCGCGCTGAGGACGTGGTTGCCCGTCCCTCCCTTGGGGATGCCGTCGACTGCACCCGCCTCGCCTGTGCCTGGCCTGGCTCGCCTCGTGGCGTGGGGGCGAAAAGGGACAGGCGGCGGCGGAGCGCTTACCGGCCGTGGACAGGAGCTGCCCTAAGGGAAGCTGGAATGGCCAGAGAAAGGTGAAGAAGAAGAAGAAGAAGAGATGGAAGGCTCTCCGGCCGGCAGCTGCCTCCCGCTGCAGGCAAGAGAGCGCCTGCCTCGCCGGGTGAGGAAAGATCCCTCGTTGCGCTCCGCGGCAGGTCAGGCTGCCGACGGGCACCGCAGGGTCGCCACGCGTAATCCAAAGCACGGTGCGGCCGCGTACCGAGGGAGGCAGGGAGGGAGGCAGGGAGGCAGGCTACTCATCTAGGCAGACTCGTCTCCTCGGAGCTGTAAGACACCCGTGTATTCTCTTAGGCGGAGGACAGCCGAGCGACCGGAGTGACAGCAAAGGAAAGGCGGAGAGCAGGAGAAAGAAGCGTCTGCGCTGGCAAGCTCTCCCGGCAGCGCCGAGAGCCAGAGCTGCGGTGAGTCCTGGGCCCGCGGGGCCCCATCGCCTCTCCTCTGCGTCGCGGGCCCTCCTCTGCCCCCCTCGCTTTCCCACCCCGCTGTGGGGTTTTTTGGTTTGCTTTCTGCTCCCCGCTATGTTCTTTTTCCATCTCGCTCTGACGGGCTGCCTGTCCCCACCTTTTTTAGGTCCTCGCTCTCTCTGCCCCGTAGCCCGTGGCTATTGTTTCCTTCTCTCTCTCCCCCTGTCTCTCTGTCCGGCCCCCAGGCACTGTTTCTGCATTCCTCCCCCTCGGTCCTGTAGCCCGTCGGTATTTCTGCCGTCTCTGGCTCTCTCTGTGCGGCTCCTCGTTCCTGTTGTTCGAGGTCTTCCTTCTCGGCTCCGTAGCGAGTCGTCGTGAGTCTCTCTCTTTCTCCGTCCCTCTTGAGCCTCTTCCCTGCCCCTCGTTTTGAAGGCCCGCCTCTCTGTCCCGGCACCCGTCGCTACGGTTCCTTTTTTCGGTCTCGCTCCCCGTCCCTGTTTTTCTAAAGTCTCCCCTCTCTGCCTCCTAGCCCGTCGGTACCTTTTTCTTTCCCCGTCGCGGTTCGTCTGGCTCCCTGTCCCTCTTTCTTTCTTCCTTCCTTCCTCCCTGTCTGCCCCGCAGCCCGTCCCTTCGTTCCTTTCTCCTTCCCTCTCTGTCCCTCTCCCGGTCCCCGGCTTTAAACTCTGCTTCTCTGCCCGGTAGCTCGCCACCGTCTTACCTTTCCCCGTCTCTCTCTCTGTCCAGCTCCCTCTCTCGAATCTTCACTTCCTCCCTGTCGCTGCAGAAGCCTGTCGGGACTTTTTCCCCTGCCCGGCTTGCCTCTCCCTGTCTCGCGATTCCTCCCTCTCTGCCCTCTTAGCCGCGACCGTTTTTATATTCTCCGTCTCTCCCTCGGTCCGCCTCGAGATCCCGATTGTTTTTTAAAGCGACCGAATCGTCGAGGTTGGCAGAGACCTTTACGATTATCGGGTGGAACCGCGAACCTGGCGCCGGCAAGTCCCCCTCTGCCCCGCAGCCTGTCCCTTCCCTTCCGACGGCCTCTTTCTCCACCTCCCTCTGTCCGGCTCCCGGCCCCTCTTTTCCACTTCCGCCCTCTGTACCCTGTGGCTTTCCCCCTCTTCTTTCTCTCTCTGTCTCTGTTTGAGGAGGAGCAGCTGCCGCCCCAGCGTTCGCACCCCGTTCACGGTGTCGCGCGCACGCTTCTTCTCGGGCGCGCTTCCTCCTCCTCCTCCTCCTTCGGGCTCGACCCGAGGCTTCCGGCAGCAGTCTCCGGGTGTCGGATTTTGTAAAATAATTAACGTAACTGAAAGGTGCAGCAGCGGGATCGGCCCGGGCGGGGCGCCTCCAAAGAGAGGGACCCCGAACAAAGAAATCCCGGGGCCGTTCCACGCTTGGGTCCCGGACACCCGCCCCTCGCGCGCTGTCCGCGCGTCCCTTAGTCCCGCGGTGACTTTTGGTCTGGGGTCTTCTACCGTCGTCTCGGATTCTTCTTCTGTATAGCTGTGGGCGGTGCGTTATTCCACAGGTGCCGCTGCGCCGATGCTCCGTACGTTCGCAGTAACGGGTAGAGCGGAAGGCTCCGTGGCCAGGGAAGAGCGGCACGGACACGTTCCTGCTCGCTCCGTTGCACCGGAATTTCGACGGCTGGGTTCGGCCGCTAAATTGATGGCGCTACCGGAAGAAATTTCAGAAAAGTGAGTACTGTGCTTGTCTTTAATCTTTTAAAGTAATTTTTCTACGGGCGCCCGGTCCGTGGCTTAGATATTTGGTTTGCGGCGAAACAGACCCGGAACGTGGCTCCAAGTAGCGTTCCGATTCGCTGAAATTCCCCGTAGTCAGAGAGCAAGAATGGTGAATGTTGCTTGGCGGTTTGAAATCTCAGGCTTTCTCTGAAAGCTGACCTACCAGAATGAGCCGAAAGCAGGCCGAACGCCAATAGGGATGCCGCAGAAAAGGTCCTCTTCTTGACAGGAGAAGAGCTTGGCGAAACGTCAGCGCCGTTTCCCGTAGGGCCTCCGACGTACCGGTTCGGCAAGCGCGGGCTTTGTGCGATTCCCTCGGGGACGATGGCGAACAAACGTTGTACGGCAGAGAGTATCTTAGCTTACTTTCCATCTCCTGCTCGGTTACTTGCAGAATATTTAATTTGGCGTCGCACGGACCCAGAGGGACGGGTCCCCAACTCATGCTGGTAGGGCAACCCCAGTACCAGCCGGTAAAATCGGAAAAGAGTACGACGTTTTGAAACGTTTGCCTTGCAAGGAGAAGGGCCGTCTCTCGTTAGGCAACTGAATTCTGCGACCGATTTCCACGCCTCACGCGCGTGCGTGCGCGCACACGCGCCCCCCCCCCCCCCCCCCCCCCAACAGGCAGGCTTTGAAGGAGGCAGTCCCTAAGGCAACGCGATCTAAAACGTGGAAGTTTTTTTTTCTATTTTTAATAGTTTCTTACGGATAGGAGGCTCGTGTGAGCGTTTAGCCTGTCCCGTCCTTAATTCTGAACCCACTGGCTGGTGCAGAAGGACGGTCGTGTGATAAAAACAGCATGAAATTTGTCCCTGTGCGGCTGCGTCCCGTGGTAAAGGAGTACATCTGTTATTCCTGCGTGAAAGATGTTTGATGAGCGTACCGCATCGTCAGAGCTGCTCTTGGTCTGCCTGCAAGCCGTGGGTTATGATTTAGAAATACGTTCGCCTACCGTTCCTTAACCGTGTGGTTTTGGTTTTTATTTTTTCAAAGAAAGGGTGGCTTTTTCGTCGATCTCTTTGTGAGAGTATCAAATCAGGCGGCGGTAAATACGTAGAAGCAACTAGGCGTACTACGGCGTGTACCGGACAGCGTTGGCGTGCCGCTCTGCTAGCAGCGGAGAGCCAGATGAGGATGCCCGTGGTAAGTACTCGTTCTGCCTCCGGCTGAACGGAAAGATTCTCATGTTGAGGGTTCCCGGGCTTGTCTGTGTGATTAGCGTTACTTTTTTTTTTTTTTTTTTTTTTTTTTTTAATATGAAACAGGGTCAGATGATTGTTGATGAGTGGGACTTTGCGTACTCCTTTAGGTAGTTTTTCGTACTGAACCTTAGATCGGTTACAAAACTTAATCTTTGTGCAGTTTACACGTTTTGTAGCAACTACAAAGACATTTATCCTGCAGGTAAGCTGAAAATAAAAATGCGGTTTCTCACCTGATTTTTCTTTCGGAGGAACGCTCGCCCCCAGCGGCTGGTTTTTTTTGCTAGTGTTGTCGGGGGGAAGGAACGGCGGCGCTTGCCTGGTTTCTTCCCCTAGCCAGGGACCTGAAACTTTGTTTTCCTCAGCTGTTTCACTAGAAATTTACAAGTGTCGGTGGTCAACAGTGGCAGAGAATTGGGTGGCGTTTTCAATTTCAAAGGGAAGGAACGTGTTGATGTTAATTCTGTTACCAAAAGCGAAGTACCAGCTGCTTCCTCTTTCTAGATCTTCTCTCCTTTCGCCGTCCTCCCCGAGGGGTAACGTGGCCACGCCGTATACCTTTTCTGCTCTGGTACCGTTCGTTTGATACGCAGGAGCGCTGTGAAATAAATAGAAGGGCTACGGACAGACATCTGCCATCGTTGCGGCTGCCTTAAATCGTGTATTTGTCCCTTTAGCCCGTCATTTCCTTTCCGCTCAGTTGAGTTACGTGCAGCGTTAGGTTCCAGTCGAGAGCGGTGCCGCCGAACAACGCTCTCGGAGCGTGCGCGGAGGAGGGCGACCGAGATGGCGAGAGGTCTCCGAGGCGAGACTTAGGGGGAGCGGCTGAGGTCACTTGGTTTGTTCAGCTTGGAGAAGGGAAGGCCGAGGGGTGACCTCATCGCAGTCTACACCTTCCTCGAGGGGGACGGCGGAGGGGGAGGCGCTGACCTCCGCTCTCTCCGGTGACCGGCACTAGGACCCGAGGAAACGGGACGAAGCTGCGTCAGGGCAAGTTCAGACCGGACGTTGGGAAAAGGCTTTTCACTGAGAGGGCGGTCGGTCAGTCATGGAACAGGCTCCCCAGGGAAGCGGTCGCAGCCACCGAGCCTGTCAGGAGTTCAAGGAGCATCTGAACGATGCTTTTAGTCGCACGGTTTAGTTTTAGGTAGTCCCGCGTGGAGCGGGGGCTTGGTCTCGGCGATCCGTATGGGTCCCTTCCAACTTGAGATACTCTATGATTCTGTGAAATCTTCTGGGTTAGAAACGACCTTATTGTAATAGAGAATTCGCTGAACGTGGCTTTGTGCAAGGACTGTCGTCTTAGAATATCTTTTTTTTTTTTTCTTCCCCCCCCCCCCCAGATATGAGAAAAGCTCTGTCCAGAGATATGGAGACGAAATCAGTTGTACCTCACCCTGTGACACCGGAAGACATTGAGTAACTGTAAGCTGTGATGCTCAGTGAAATTACTAAGAGCGTTAAGTTTCCCGTGCCTTTGCTTTCACTCTCCCATTCTCTTGTCTTGCGGCACGTCGCATTTTTTGAGGCCGTGGAAGCGACACCGGGAGCGATGGGTTGTCAGAACCAGGTCCTCCTGCCTGTCGCTGGTTTTGCTTACCTTCGCCGTCTCTGTGTACCAGCCTGCGTCTCTCTCTCTGTTCCTCAATCCCTGTCCTCTCTTCTCTGTTCTGCTTTGTTTCACTGCGTATGTCCCGTTCCCTGTCCCACCTTTATCCTTCCTTCCTTCTTCCTCGCCTTTTTCTTTGTCCTTTTGTCCTGCTCCCCGACCCTGTTTCTCGCTCCATCTGACCGTCCTTTTCCTGGCACCTTTGTGTCTCTGCTCCTTGCCCCCGTCTTTCTCTCCCCTCTGCCCAGTCCTCGTCTCCCTCTTTTGTCTCTCTGTCCCTCTGTCCTCCTTCTGCCTCTGCCCCTCTGTCCTGCTCCCTGCCCCTCTTGTTCTCACTCTGCCCCAGCGTCCCGCTCCCCGGTCCTCTTTCCCTCTGTTGCTCTCTCCTTTTATCTCTCCTTCTCCCTGCTCCCCAGCCCGGTTCTCTCACGCTCCCGCTTCCTTTTTTTATTCTCTGTTGCTCTGTCCTGCTCCCCGTGCCGCTGTCCCTCGCCGTACCTCTCGGTCCGGCTCCCTGCCCTTATTCTCTTTTCCTCCCTCGCCGTGGCGCTGCCCGCCCAGGGTCGTTTCTGCCTCTCTGTCCCGCTCCCCGTCCTGGTTTGTCGGTCGCCGTCCCGCTGCCTCTCTTCCTGCCGCTTCTTCCTCCCTCTCTGTCAGGCTCCCTGTCCCCGTCCTTCACTCGCCGTCCCTTTCCTTGCCTCGCGCTTTCTCGCTCGCCGCCGCCGCCCCCCCCATCCAGCTGGCTGCCCCTTTTCTCCTCTCTTCTAGCGTCCTGCAGCTGGCTCCTCGGTTTTGGCGGCAGCCTGCACATAGCAGCCCAGCTCTCCAGCAGCCTGACGGACCGACCGTGTGTCTGTTCCACGCCGGACTGGCAAGCGTGGCTCTGGGTAGGACAGCCGAGGCGCCCCAGGGCCGGGCCCCGAGGCCCGGTGCGGCGTCTCTCCCGGGACCGGCTCTGTGTGTGACTGAATAAACGCTTGCGGTCTCTTTTGCCGTGCCGGCTGCGTTGGCGCTTCCTTTGCGGGGGGGGCGAGGGGCCGTGACGGAGGGCAGGGGAGGAGGTGTGTGTGGGGGTATTAACGTATTCAACAAGGTCACATTGCTCGCATCCTCGGGATCCAAAAGTGATGCTTCTTGGCTCCGCCCCTGACCCATGCTAAACCCCGCCCCCTTACGCAAGCTCCGCCCCCTTACGCAAGCTCCGCCCCCTCACGCAAACCCCGCCCCCTCACGCAAACCCCGCCCCCTCACGCAAACCCCGCCCCCTCACGCAAACCCCGCCCCCTCACGCAAACCCCGCCCCCTCACGCAAACCCCGCCCCCGGCGCACGCCAAGCCCCGCCCCTCACGCAGCGCACAGCGCATGCTCGCTCGGTGCTGCCGCCTAGCGACCAAATTTCGGTACTGCAGCGGCAGCGCCGCGCATGCGCAGTGCAGCGCCACGCCCCCTCCCCGGAACCGGCTGCCGGCAGCCGGTGTGCAGGGGCTGCTGTGAGCCGAGGGAGGAGCGGAGGCGTCGCCGGGCTGCGGCTGCACGGAGGGAGAAGGTGAGCGGGGCAGCGGGACGGACCGGCGGGTCCCGGGGAAAGCCCCGAGGAGGGCGGCGGCAGCGGTGCCGCCTCCGAGGAGAGGCGGGGGGGCGGCGGGGTCCGTGTCACAGAGGGGAGGGGGGCTGCCCGGAGCCGTGCGGCGGGTGGGGGGGGGTGCGCGCCGTGTCGGAACCGGGCGGGGAGACCGTCCGGAGCCGCGCGGCGGGGGCTGCCCGGAGCCGGCGGGCGTCCGCGCCTTTCGGAGGTGGCTGAGGGGAGGCGGGGGCGGGGGCGGGGGAGGGGGGGGCGCCAGCCCGGAGCCGCGCTGCGGAGCTCGGGGCTGCCGTCGCGGCTCGGCGGGGCTTTCGGGTGAGTCGGCTTTGGGGTGAGGGCACGGGACGGTGTCCCCGCAGGGTCAGGAAGCGTGGAAGGCTGCCTCCCGCGGCACGCCGGGAGTTGCAGTCTTGGGGCACGCGGCTGCTGGTCGGCCATATTGGCTCCCCGGAGCACGCCGGGAAGTGTAGTCTTACGGCACTCTAATGGCTGCCACGCGGCGCTTGCCAGTGCGTGCCGGGAGGCGTCGTTTTCGCGGACGGGGCTGCCGGACAGCCCGACTTGCTCTCGCAGGAGCGCGAGGTTGGGGTTTTTTTGCCGGTTTCGAGTGGTTTTCTGCAGGCTTCCAGCCGCTCCCGAGCAGCGGTGCGGCCGTGCTACGAGAGCGCGCGCGCGTGGTGAGGCGTTGCCCGGTGTCCCGAGACGAGCGCTACCGGTCGGACTCTCCGGAAGCCTGTCCGGCAGCCCCAGGCCGCCCCCGAGCCCTGGCGTGAAGGCGGCAAGCTGGCCCTCGCCTGTGCCGCTTTCTTCCTGAACGGGGGTGCTGGCGGCGGCGGCAGCGGCAGCAGCGCGGGGAAAGAGCGGCGTCTCCGGAAGCCCCTGCAGAAGGAGGAGGGTCTCCGGCCAGGGCCGACCTCCGGTAGTAACGGCCACTGCTTTTTCTTTCCCTCTCCCAGGCCGCGCTGAGGACGTGGTTGCCCGTCCCTCCCTTGGGGATGCCGTCGACTGCACCCGCCTCGCCTGTGCCTGGCCTGGCTCGCCTCGTGGCGTGGGGGCGAAAAGGGACAGGCGGCGGCGGAGCGCTTACCGGCCGTGGACAGGAGCTGCCCTAAGGGAAGCTGGAATGGCCAGAGAAAGGTGAAGAAGAAGAAGAAGAAGAGATGGAAGGCTCTCCGGCCGGCAGCTGCCTCCCGCTGCAGGCAAGAGAGCGCCTGCCTCGCCGGGTGAGGAAAGATCCCTCGTTGCGCTCCGCGGCAGGTCAGGCTGCCGACGGGCACCGCAGGGTCGCCACGCGTAATCCAAAGCACGGTGCGGCCGCGTACCGAGGGAGGCAGGGAGGGAGGCAGGGAGGCAGGCTACTCATCTAGGCAGACTCGTCTCCTCGGAGCTGTAAGACACCCGTGTATTCTCTTAGGCGGAGGACAGCCGAGCGACCGGAGTGACAGCAAAGGAAAGGCGGAGAGCAGGAGAAAGAAGCGTCTGCGCTGGCAAGCTCTCCCGGCAGCGCCGAGAGCCAGAGCTGCGGTGAGTCCTGGGCCCGCGGGGCCCCATCGCCTCTCCTCTGCGTCGCGGGCCCTCCTCTGCCCCCCTCGCTTTCCCACCCCGCTGTGGGGTTTTTTGGTTTGCTTTCTGCTCCCCGCTATGTTCTTTTTCCATCTCGCTCTGACGGGCTGCCTGTCCCCACCTTTTTTAGGTCCTCGCTCTCTCTGCCCCGTAGCCCGTGGCTATTGTTTCCTTCTCTCTCTCCCTGTCTCTCTGTCCGGCCCCCAGCCACTGTTTCTGCATTCCTCCCCCTCGGTCCTGTAGCCCGTCGGTATTTCTGCCGTCTCTGGCTCTCTCTGTGCGGCTCCTCGTTCCGGTTGTTCGAGGTCTTCCTTCTCGGCTCCGTAGCGAGTCGTCGTGAGTCTCTCTCTTTCTCCGTCCCTCTTGAGCCTCTTCCCTGCCCCTCGTTTTGAAGGCCCGCCTCTCTGTCCCGGCACCCGTCGCTATGGTTCCTTTTTTCGGTCTGGCTCCGTCTCGCTCCCCGTCCCTGTTTTTCTAAAGTCTCCCCTCTCTGCCTCCTAGCCCGTCGGTACCTTTTTCTTTCCCCGTCGCGGTTCGTCTGGCTCCCTGTCCCTCTTTCTTCCTTCCTTCCTTCCTCCCTGTCTGCCCCGCAGCCCGTCCCTTCGTTCCTTTCTCCTTCCCTCTCTGTCCCTCTCCCGGTCCCCGGCATTAAACTCTGCTTCTCTGCCCGGTAGCTCGCCACCGTCTTACCTTTCCCCGTCTCTCTCTCTGTCCAGCTCCCTCTCTCGAATCTTCAATTCCTCCCTGTCGCTGCAGAAGCCTGTCGGGACTTTTTCCCCTGCCCGGCTTGCCTCTCCCTGTCTCGCGATTCCTCCCTCTCTGCCCTCTTAGCCGCGACCGTTTTTATATTCTCCGTCTCTCTCTCTCGGTCCGCCTCGAGATCCCGATTGTTTTTTAAAGCGACCGAATCGTCGAGGTTGGCAGAGACCTT
Source organism: Grus americana (assembly GCF_028858705.1). Taxonomy (NCBI): domain Eukaryota; kingdom Metazoa; phylum Chordata; class Aves; order Gruiformes; family Gruidae; genus Grus; species Grus americana. Next base: position 20,468 of record NC_072865.1, on the reverse strand, counting down.
TACGATTATCGGGTGGAACCGCGAACCTGGCGCTGGCAAGTCCCCCTCTGCCCCGCAGCCCGTCCCTTCCCTTCCGACGGCCTCTTTCTCCACCTCCCTCTGTCCGGCTCCCGGCCCCTCTTTTCCACTTCCGCCCTCTGTACCCTGTGGCTTTCCCCCTCTTCTTTCTCTCTCTGTCTCTGTTTGAGGAGGAGCAGCTGCCGCCCCAGCGTTCGCACCCCGTTCACGGTGTCGCGCGCACGCTTCTTCTCGGGCGCGCTTCCTCCTCCTCCTCCTCCTTCGGGCTCGACCCGAGGCTTCCGGCAGCAGTCTCCGGGTGTCGGATTTTGTAAAATAATTAACGTAACTGAAAGGTGCAGCAGCGGGATCGGCCCGGGCGGGGCGCCTCCAAAGAGAGGGACCCCGAACAAAGAAATCCCGGGGCCGTTCCACGCTTGGGTCCCGGACACCCGCCCCTCGCGCGCTGTCCGCGCGTCCCTTAGTCCCGCGGTGACTTTTGGTCTGGGGTCTTCTACCGTCGTCTCGGATTCTTCTTCTGTATAGCTGTGGGCGGTGCGTTATTCCACAGGTGCCGCTGCGCCGATGCTCCGTACGTTCGCAGTAACGGGTAGAGCGGAAGGCTCCGTGGCCAGGGAAGAGCGGCACGGACACGTTCCTGCTCGCTCCGTTGCACCGGAATTTCGACGGCTGGGTTCGGCCGCTAAATTGATGGCGCTACCGGAAGAAATTTCAGAAAAGTGAGTACTGTGCTTGTCTTTAATCTTTTAAAGTAATTTTTCTACGGGCGCCCGGTCCGTGGCTTAGATATTTGGTTTGCGGCGAAACAGACCCGGAACGTGGCTCCAAGTAGCGTTCCGATTCGCTGAAATTCCCCGTAGTCAGAGAGCAAGAATGGTGAATGTTGCTTGGCGGTTTGAAATCTCAGGCTTTCTCTGAAAGCTGACCTGCCAGAATGAGCCGAAAGCAGGCCGAACGCCAATAGGGATGCCGCAGAAAAGGTCCTCTTCTTGACAGGAGAAGAGCTTGGCGAAACGTCAGCGCCGTTTCCCGTAGGGCCTCCGACGTACCGGTTCGGCAAGCGTGGGCTTTGTGCGATTCCCTCGGGGACGATGGCGAACAAACGTTGTACGGCAGAGAGTATCTTAGCTTACTTTCCATCTCCTGCTCGGTTACTTGCAGAATATTTAATTTGGCGTCGCACGGACCCAGAGGGACGGGTCCCCAACTCATGCTGGTAGGGCAACCCCAGTACCAGCCGGTAAAATCGGAAAAGAGTACGACGTTTTGAAACGTTTGCCTTGCGAGGAGAAGGGCCGTCTCTCGTTAGGCAACTGAATTCTGCGACCGATTTCCACGCCTCACGCGCGTGCGTGCGCGCACACGCGCCCCCCCCCCCCCCCCCCCAACAGGCAGGCTTTGAAGGAGGCAGTCCCTAAGGCAACGCGATCTAAAACGTGGAAGTTTTTTTTTCTATTTTTAATAGTTTCTTACGGATAGGAGGCTCGTGTGAGCGTTTAGCCTGTCCCGTCCTTAATTCTGAACCCACTGGCTGGTGCAGAAGGACGGTCGTGTGACAAAAACAGCATGAAATTTGTCCCTGTGCCGGCTGCGTCCCGTGGTAAAGGAGTACATCTGTTATTCCTGCGTGAAAGATGTTTGATGAGCGTACCGCATCGTCAGAGCTGCTCTTGGTCTGCCTGCAAGCCGTGGGTTATGATTTAGAAATACGTTCGCCTACCGTTCCTTAACTGTGTGGTTTTGGTTTTTATTTTTTCAAAGAAAGGGTGGCTTTTTCGTCGATCTCTTTGTGAGAGTATCAAATCAGGCGGCGGTAAATACGTAGAAGCAACTAGGCGTACTACGGCGTGTACCGGACAGCGTTGGCGTGCCGCTCTGCTAGCAGCGGAGAGCCAGATGAGGATGCCCGTGGTAAGTACTCGTTCTGCCTCCGGCTGAACGGAAAGATTCTCATGTTGAGGGTTCCTGGGCTTGTCTGTGTGATTAGCGTTACTTTTTTTTTTTTTTTTTTTTTTTTTTTATAATATGAAACAGGGTCAGATGATTGTTGATGAGTGGGACTTTGCGTACTCCTTTAGGTAGTTTTTCGTACTGAACCTTAGATCGGTTACAAAACTTAATCTTTGTGCAGTTTACACGTTTTGTAGCAACTACAAAGACATTTATCCTGTAGGTAAGCTGAAAATAAAAATGCGGTTTCTCACCTGATTTTTCTTTCGGAGGAACGCTCGCCCCCAGCGGCTGGTTTTTTTTGCTAGTGTTGTCGGGGGGAAGGAACGGCGGCGCTTGCCTGGTTTCTTCCCCTAGCCAGGGACCTGAAACTTTGTTTTCCTCAGCTGTTTCACTAGAAATTTACAAGTGTCGGTGGTCAACAGTGGCAGAGAATTGGGTGGCGTTTTCAATTTCAAAGGGAAGGAACGTGTTGATGTTAATTCTGTTACCAAAAGCGAAGTACCAGCTGCTTCCTCTTTCTAGATCTTCTCTCCTTTCGCCGTCCTCCCCGAGGGGTAACGTGGCCACGCCGTATACCTTTTCTGCTCTGGTACCGTTCGTTTGATACGCAGGAGCGCTGTGAAATAAATAGAAGGGCTACGGACAGACATCTGCCATCGTTGTGGCTGCCTTAAATCGTGTATTTGTCCCTTTAGCCCGTCATTTCCTTTCCGCTCAGTTGAGTTACGTGCAGCGTTAGGTTCCAGTCGAGAGCGGTGCCGCCGAACAACGCTCTCGGAGCGTGCGCGGAGGAGGGCGACCGAGATGGCGAGAGGTCTCCGAGGCGAGACTTAGGGGGAGCGGCTGAGGTCACTTGGTTTGTTCAGCTTGGAGAAGGGAAGGCCGAGGGGTGACCTCATCGCAGTCTACACCTTCCTCGAGGGGGACGGCGGAGGGGGAGGCGCTGACCTCCGCTCTCTCCGGTGACCGGCACTAGGACCCGAGGAAACGGGACGAAGCTGCGTCAGGGCAAGTTCAGACCGGACGTTGGGAAAAGGCTTTTCACTGAGAGGGCGGTCGGTCAGTCATGGAACAGGCTCCCCAGGGAAGCGGTCGCAGCCACCGAGCCTGTCAGGAGTTCAAGGAGCGTCTGAACGATGCTTTTAGTCGCACGGTTTAGTTTTAGGTAGTCCCGCGTGGAGCGGGGGCTTGGTCTCGGCGATCCGTATGGGTCCCTTCCAACTTGAGATACTCTATGATTCTGTGAAATCTTCTGGGTTAGAAACGACCTTATTGTAATAGAGAATTCGCTGAACGTGGCTTTGTGCAAGGACTGTCGTCTTAGAATATCTTTTTTTTTTTTCTTCCCCCCCCCCCCCCAGATATGAGAAAAGCTCTGTCCAGAGATATGGAGACGAAATCAGTTGTACCTCACCCTGTGACACCGGAAGACATTGAGTAACTGTAAGCTGTGATGCTCAGTGAAATTACTAAGAGCGTTAAGTTTCCCGTGCCTTTGCTTTCACTCTCCCATTCTCTTGTCTTGCGGCACGTCGCATTTGTTGAGGCCGTGGAAGCGACACCGGGAGCGATGGGTTGTCAGAACCAGGTCCTCCTGCCTGTCGCTGGTTTTGCTTACCTTCGCCGTCTCTGTGTACCAGCCTGCATCTCTCTCTCTGTTCCTCAATCCCTGTCCTCTCTTCTCTGTTCTGCTTTGTTTCGCTGCGTATGTCCCGTTCCCTGTCCCACCTTTATCCTTCCTTCCTTCTTCCTCGCCTTTTTCTTTGTCCTTTTGTCCTGCTCCCCGACCCTGTTTCTCGCTCCATCTGACCGTCCTTTTTCTGGCACCTTTGTGTCTCTGCTCCTTGCCCCCGTCTTTCTCTCCCCTCTGCCCAGTCCTCGTCTCCCTCTTTTGTCTCTCTGCCCCTCTGTCCTCCTTCTGCCTCTGCCCCTCTGTCCTGCTCCCTGCCCCTCTTGTTCTCACTCTGCCCCAGCGTCCCGCTCCCCGGTCCTCTTTCCCTCTGTTGCTCTCTCCTTTTATCTCTCCTTCTCCCTGCTCCCCAGCCCGGTTCTCTCACGCTCCCGCTTCCTTTTTTTATTCTCTGTTGCTCTGTCCTGCTCCCCGTGCCGCTGTCCCTCGCCGTACCTCTCGGTCCGGCTCCCTGCCCTTATTCTCTTTTCCTCCCTCGCCGTGGCGCTGCCCGCCCAGGGTCGTTTCTGCCTCTCTGTCCCGCTCCCCGTCCTGGTTTGTCGGTCGCCGTCCCGCTGCCTCTCTTCCTGCCGCTTCTTCCTCCCTCTCTGTCAGGCTCCCTGTCCCCGTCCTTCACTCGCCGTCCCTTTCCTTGCCTCGTGCTTTCTCGCTCGCCGCCGCCGCCCCCCCCATCCAGCTGGCTGCCCCTTTTCTCCTCTCTTCTAGCGTCCTGCAGCTGGCTCCTCGGTTTTGGCGGCAGCCTGCACATAGCAGCCCAGCTCTCCAGCAGCCTGACGGACCGACCGTGTGTCTGTTCCACGCCGGACTGGCAAGCGTGGCTCTGGGTAGGACAGCCGAGGCGCCCCAGGGCCGGGCCCCGAGGCCCGGTGCGGCGTCTCTCCCGGGACCGGCTCTGTGTGTGACTGAATAAACGCTTGCGGTCTCTTTTGCCGTGCCGGCTGCGTTGGCGCTTCCTTTGCGGGGGGGCGAGGGGCCGTGACGGAGGGCAGGGGAGGAGGTGTGTGTGGGGGTATTAACGTATTCAACAAGGTCACATTGCTCGTATCCTGGGGATCCAAAAGTGATGCTTCTTGGCTCCGCCCCTGACCCATGCTAAACTCCGCCCCCTTACGCAAACCCCGCCCCCTCACGCAAACCCCGCCCCCTCACGCAAACCCCGCCCCCTCACGCAAACCCCGCCCCCTCACGCAAACCCCGCCCCCTCACGCAAACCCCGCCCCCTCACGCAAACCCCGCCCCCTCACGCAAACCCCGCCCCCTCACGCAAACCCCGCCCCCTCACGCAAACCCCGCCCCCTCACGCAAACCCCGCCCCCTCACGCAAACCCCGCCCCCTCACGCAAACCCCGCCCCCTCACGCAAACCCCGCCCCCTCACGCAAACCCCGCCCCCTCACGCAAACCCCGCCCCCTCACGCAAACCCCGCCCCCTCACGCAAACCCCGCCCCCGGCGCACGCCAAGCCCCGCCCCTCACGCAGCGCACAGCGCCTGCTCGCTCGGTGCTGCCGCCTAGCGACCAAATTTCGGTACTGCAGCGGCAGCGCCGCGCATGCGCAGTGCAGCGCCGCGCCCCCTCCCCGGAACCGGCTGCTGGCAGCCGGTGTGCAGGGGCTGCTGTGAGCCGAGGGAGGAGCGGAGGCGTCGCCGGGCTGCGGCTGCACGGAGGGAGAAGGTGAGCGGGGCAGCGGGACGGACCGGCGGGTCCCGGGGAAAGCCCCGAGGAGGGCGGCGGCAGCAGCGGTGCCGCCTCCGAGGAGAGGCGGGGGGGGCGGCGGGGTCCGTGTCACAGAGGGGAGGGGGGCTGCCCGGAGCCGTGCGGCGGGTGGGGGGGGGTGCGCGCCGTGTCGGAACCGGGCGGGGAGACCGTCCGGAGCCGCGCGGCGGGGGCTGCCCGGAGCCGGCGGGCGTCCGCGCCTTTCGGAGGTGGCTGAGGGGAGGCGGGGGCGGGGGCGGGGGGGGGGGCGCCAGCCCGGAGCCGCGCTGCGGAGCTCGGGGCTGCCGTCGCGGCTCGGCGGGGCTTTCGGGTGAGTCGGCTTTGGGGTGAGGGCACGGGACGGTGTCCCCGCAGGGTCAGGAAGCGTGGAAGGCTGCCTCCCGCGGCACGCCGGGAGTTGCAGTCTTGGGGCACGCGGCTGCTGGTCGGCCATATTGGCTCCCCGGAGCACGCCGGGAAGTGTAGTCTTACGGCACTCTAATGGCTGCCACGCGGCGCTTGCCAGTGCGTGCCGGGAGGCGTCGTTTTCGCGGACGGGGCTGCCGGACAGCCCGACTTGCTCTCGCAGGAGTGCGAGGTTGGGGTTTTTTTGCCGGTTTCGAGTGGTTTTCTGCAGGCTTCCAGCCGCTCCCGAGCAGCGGTGCGGCCGTGCTACGAGAGCGCGCGCGCGCGGTGAGGCGTTGCCCGGTGTCCCGAGACGAGCGCTACCGGTCGGACTCTCCGGAAGCCTGTCCGGCAGCCCCAGGCCGCCCCCGAGCCCTGGCGTGAAGGCGGCAAGCTGGCCCTCGCCTGTGCCGCTTTCTTCCTGAACGGGGGTGCTGGCGGCGGCGGCGGCAGCGGCAGCAGCGCGGGGAAAGAGCGGCGTCTCCGGAAGCCCCTGCAGAAGGAGGAGGGTCTCCGGCCAGGGCCGACCTCCGGTAGTAACGGCCACTGCTTTTTCTTTCCCTCTCCCAGGCCGCGCTGAGGACGTGGTTGCCCGTCCCTCCCTTGGGGATGCCGTCGACTGCACCCGCCTCGCCTGTGCCTGGCCTGGCTCGCCTCGTGGCGTGGGGGCGAAAAGGGACAGGCGGCGGAGCGCTTACCGGCCGTGGACAGCAGCTGCCCTAAGGGAAGCTGGAATGGCCAGAGAAAGGTGAAGAAGAAGAAGAAGAAGAAGAAGAGATGGAAGGCTCTCCGGCCGGCAGCTGCCTCCCGCTGCAGGCAAGAGAGCGCCTGCCTCGCCGGGTGAGGAAAGATCCCTCGTTGCGCTCCGCGGCAGGTCAGGCTGCCGACGGGCACCGCAGGGTCGCCACGCGTAATCCAAAGCACGGTGCGGCCGCGTACCGAGGGAGGCAGGGAGGGAGGCAGGGAGGCAGGCTACTCATCTAGGCAGACTCGTCTCCTCGGAGCTGTAAGACACCCGTGTATTCTCTTAGGCGGAGGACAGCCGAGCGACCGGAGTGACAGCAAAGGAAAGGCGGAGAGCAGGAGAAAGAAGCGTCTGCGCTGGCAAGCTCTCCCGGCAGCGCCGAGAGCCAGAGCTGCGGTGAGTCCTGGGCCCGCGGGGCCCCATCGCCTCTCCTCTGCGTCGCGGGCCCTCCTCTGCCCCCCTCGCTTTCCCACCCCGCTGTGGGGTTTTTTGGTTTGCTTTCTGCTCCCCGCTATGTTCTTTTTCCATCTCGCTCTGACGGGCTGCCTGTCCCCACCTTTTTTAGGTCCTCGCTCTCTCTGCCCCGTAGCCCGTGGCTATTGTTTCCTTCTCTCTCTCCCTGTCTCTCTGTCCGGCCCCCAGCCACTGTTTCTGCATTCCTCCCCCTCGGTCCTGTAGCCCGTCGGTATTTCTGCCGTCTCTGGCTCTCTCTGTGCGGCTCCTCGTTCCTGTTGTTCGAGGTCTTCCTTCTCGGCTCCGTAGCGAGTCGTCGTGAGTCTCTCTCTTTCTCCGTCCCTCTTGAGCCTCTTCCCTGCCCCTCGTTTTGAAGGCCCGCCTCTCTGTCCCGGCACCCGTCGCTATGGTTCCTTTTTTCGGTCTCGCTCCCCGTCCCTGTTTTTCTAAAGTCTCCCCTCTCTGCCTCCTAGCCCGTCGGTACCTTTTTCTTTCCCCGTCGCGGTTCGTCTGGCTCCCTGTCCCTCTTTCTTCCTTCCTTCCTCCTTGTCTGCCCCGCAGCCCGTCCCTTCGTTCCTTTCTCCTTCCCTCTCTGTCCCTCTCCCGGTCCCCGGCTTTAAACTCTGCTTCTCTGCCCGGTAGCTCGCCACCGTCTTACCTTTCCCCGTCTCTCTCTCTGTCCAGCTCCCTCTCTCGAATCTTCACTTCCTCCCTGTCGCTGCAGAAGCCTGTCGGGACTTTTTCCCCTGCCCGGCTTGCCTCTCCCTGTCTCGCGATTCCTCCCTCTCTGCCCTCTTAGCCGCGACCGTTTTTATATTCTCCGTCTCTCCCTCGGTCCGCCTCGAGATCCCGATTGTTTTTTAAAGCGACCGAATCGTCGAGGTTGGCAGAGACCTTTACGATTATCGGGTGGAACCGCGAACCTGGCGCTGGCAAGTCCCCCTCTGCCCCGCAGCCTGTCCCTTCCCTTCCGACGGCCTCTTTCTCCACCTCCCTCTGTCCGGCTCCCGGCCCCTCTTTTCCACTTCCGCCCTCTGTACCCTGTGGCTTTCCCCCTCTTCTTTCTCTCTCTGTCTCTGTTTGAGGAGGAGCAGCTGCCGCCCCAGCGTTCGCACCCCGTTCACGGTGTCGCGCGCACGCTTCTTCTCGGGCGCGCTTCCTCCTCCTCCTCCTCCTTCGGGCTCGACCCGAGGCTTCCGGCAGCAGTCTCCGGGTGTCGGATTTTGTAAAATAATTAACGTAACTGAAAGGTGCAGCAGCGGGATCGGCCCGGGCGGGGCGCCTCCAAAGAGAGGGACCCCGAACAAAGAAATCCCGGGGCCGTTCCACGCTTGGGTCCCGGACACCCGCCCCTCGCGCGCTGTCCGCGCGTCCCTTAGTCCCGCGGTGACTTTTGGTCTGGGGTCTTCTACCGTCGTCTCGGATTCTTCTTCTGTATAGCTGTGGGCGGTGCGTTATTCCACAGGTGCCGCTGCGCCGATGCTCCGTACGTTCGCAGTAACGGGTAGAGCGGAAGGCTCCGTGGCCAGGGAAGAGCGGCACGGACACGTTCCTGCTCGCTCCGTTGCACCGGAATTTCGACGGCTGGGTTCGGCCGCTAAATTGATGGCGCTACCGGAAGAAATTTCAGAAAAGTGAGTACTGTGCTTGTCTTTAATCTTTTAAAGTAATTTTTCTACGGGCGCCCGGTCCGTGGCTTAGATATTTGGTTTGCGGCGAAACAGACCCGGAACGTGGCTCCAAGTAGCGTTCCGATTCGCTGAAATTCCCCGTAGTCAGAGAGCAAGAATGGTGAATGTTGCTTGGCGGTTTGAAATCTCAGGCTTTCTCTGAAAGCTGACCTGCCAGAATGAGCCGAAAGCAGGCCGAACGCCAATAGGGATGCCGCAGAAAAGGTCCTCTTCTTGACAGGAGAAGAGCTTGGCGAAACGTCAGCGCCGTTTCCCGTAGGGCCTCCGACGTACCGGTTCAGCAAGCGCGGGCTTTGTGCGATTCCCTCGGGGACGATGGCGAACAAACGTTGTACGGCAGAGAGTATCTTAGCTTACTTTCCATCTCCTGCTCGGTTACTTGCAGAATATTTAATTTGGCGTCGCACGGACCCAGAGGGACGGGTCCCCAACTCATGCTGGTAGGGCAACCCCAGTACCAGCCGGTAAAATCGGAAAAGAGTACGACGTTTTGAAACGTTTGCCTTGCGAGGAGAAGGGCCGTCTCTCGTTAGGCAACTGAATTCTGCGACCGATTTCCACGCCTCACGCGCGTGCGTGCGCGCACACGCGCCCCCCCCCCCCCCAACAGGCAGGCTTTGAAGGAGGCAGTCCCTAAGGCAACGCGATCTAAAACGTGGAAGTTTTTTTTTCTATTTTTAATAGTTTCTTACGGATAGGAGGCTCGTGTGAGCGTTTAGCCTGTCCCGTCCTTAATTCTGAACCCACTGGCTGGTGCAGAAGGACGGTCGTGTGACAAAAACAGCATGAAATTTGTCCCTGTGCCGGCTGCGTCCCGTGGTAAAGGAGTACATCTGTTATTCCTGCGTGAAAGATGTTTGATGAGCGTACCGCATCGTCAGAGCTGCTCTTGGTCTGCCTGCAAGCCGTGGGTTATGATTTAGAAATACGTTCGCCTACCGTTCCTTAACTGTGTGGTTTTGGTTTTTATTTTTTCAAAGAAAGGGTGGCTTTTTCGTCGATCTCTTTGTGAGAGTATCAAATCAGGCGGCGGTAAATACGTAGAAGCAACTAGGCGTACTACGGCGTGTACCGGACAGCGTTGGCGTGCCGCTCTGCTAGCAGCGGAGAGCCAGATGAGGATGCCCGTGGTAAGTACTCGTTCTGCCTCCGGCTGAACGGAAAGATTCTCATGTTGAGGGTTCCTGGGCTTGTCTGTGTGATTAGCGTTACTTTTTTTTTTTTTTTTTTTTTTTTTTTTTATAATATGAAACAGGGTCAGATGATTGTTGATGAGTGGGACTTTGCGTACTCCTTTAGGTAGTTTTTCGTACTGAACCTTAGATCGGTTACAAAACTTAATCTTTGTGCAGTTTACACGTTTTGTAGCAACTACAAAGACATTTATCCTGTAGGTAAGCTGAAAATAAAAATGCGGTTTCTCACCTGATTTTTCTTTCGGAGGAACGCTCGCCCCCAGCGGCTGGTTTTTTTTGCTAGTGTTGTCGGGGGGAAGGAACGGCGGCGCTTGCCTGGTTTCTTCCCCTAGCCAGGGACCTGAAACTTTGTTTTCCTCAGCTGTTTCACTAGAAATTTACAAGTGTCGGTGGTCAACAGTGGCAGAGAATTGGGTGGCGTTTTCAATTTCAAAGGGAAGGAACGTGTTGATGTTAATTCTGTTACCAAAAGCGAAGTACCAGCTGCTTCCTCTTTCTAGATCTTCTCTCCTTTCGCCGTCCTCCCCGAGGGGTAACGTGGCCACGCCGTATACCTTTTCTGCTCTGGTACCGTTCGTTTGATACGCAGGAGCGCTGTGAAATAAATAGAAGGGCTACGGACAGACATCTGCCATCGTTGCGGCTGCCTTAAATCGTGTATTTGTCCCTTTAGCCCGTCATTTCCTTTCCGCTCAGTTGAGTTACGTGCAGCGTTAGGTTCCAGTCGAGAGCGGTGCCGCCGAACAACGCTCTCGGAGCGTGCGCGGAGGAGGGCGACCGAGATGGCGAGAGGTCTCCGAGGCGAGACTTAGGGGGAGCGGCTGAGGTCACTTGGTTTGTTCAGCTTGGAGAAGGGAAGGCCGAGGGGTGACCTCATCGCAGTCTACACCTTCCTCGAGGGGGACGGCGGAGGGGGAGGCGCTGACCTCCGCTCTCTCCGGTGACCGGCACTAGGACCCGAGGAAACGGGACGAAGCTGCGTCAGGGCAAGTTCAGACCGGACGTTGGGAAAAGGCTTTTCACTGAGAGGGCGGTCGGTCAGTCATGGAACAGGCTCCCCAGGGAAGCGGTCGCAGCCACCGAGCCTGTCAGGAGTTCAAGGAGCATCTGAACGATGCTTTTAGTCGCACGGTTTAGTTTTAGGTAGTCCCGCGTGGAGCGGGGGCTTGGTCTCGGCGATCCGTATGGGTCCCTTCCAACTTGAGATACTCTATGATTCTGTGAAATCTTCTGGGTTAGAAACGACCTTATTGTAATAGAGAATTCGCTGAACGTGGCTTTGTGCAAGGACTGTCGTCTTAGAATATCTTTTTTTTTTTCTTCCCCCCCCCCCCCCCAGATATGAGAAAAGCTCTGTCCAGAGATATGGAGACGAAATCAGTTGTACCTCACCCTGTGACACCGGAAGACATTGAGTAACTGTAAGCTGTGATGCTCAGTGAAATTACTAAGAGCGTTAAGTTTCCCGTGCCTTTGCTTTCACTCTCCCATTCTCTTGTCTTGCGGCACGTCGCATTTTTTGAGGCCGTGGAAGCGACACCGGGAGCGATGGGTTGTCAGAACCAGGTCCTCCTGCCTGTCGCTGGTTTTGCTTACCTTCGCCGTCTCTGTGTACCAGCCTGCGTCTCTCTCTCTGTTCCTCAATCCCTGTCCTCTCTTCTCTGTTCTGCTTTGTTTCACTGCGTATGTCCCGTTCCCTGTCCCACCTTTATCCTTCCTTCCTTCTTCCTCGCCTTTTTCTTTGTCCTTTTGTCCTGCTCCCCGACCCTGTTTCTCGCTCCATCTGACCGTCCTTTTCCTGGCACCTTTGTGTCTCTGCTCCTTGCCCCCGTCTTTCTCTCCCCTCTGCCCAGTCCTCGTCTCCCTCTTTTGTCTCTCTGTCCCTCTGTCCTCCTTCTGCCTCTGCCCCTCTGTCCTGCTCCCTGCCCCTCTTGTTCTCACTCTGCCCCAGCGTCCCGCTCCCCGGTCCTCTTTCCCTCTGTTGCTCTCTCCTTTTATCTCTCCTTCTCCCTGCTCCCCAGCCCGGTTCTCTCACGCTCCCGCTTCCTTTTTTTATTCTCTGTTGCTCTGTCCTGCTCCCCGTGCCGCTGTCCCTCGCCGTACCTCTCGGTCCGGCTCCCTGCCCTTATTCTCTTTTCCTCCCTCGCCGTGGCGCTGCCCGCCCAGGGTCGTTTCTGCCTCTCTGTCCCGCTCCCCGTCCTGGTTTGTCGGTCGCCGTCCCGCTGCCTCTCTTCCTGCCGCTTCTTCCTCCCTCTCTGTCGGGCTCCCTGTCCCCGTCCTTCACTCGCCGTCCCTTTCCTTGCCTCGCGCTTTCTCGCTCGCCGCCGCCGCCCCCCCATCCAGCTGGCTGCCCCTTTTCTCCTCTCTTCTAGCGTCCTGCAGCTGGCTCCTCGGTTTTGGCGGCAGCCTGCACATAGCAGCCCAGCTCTCCAGCAGCCTGACGGACCGACCGTGTGTCTGTTCCACGCCGGACTGGCGAGCGTGGCTCTGGGTAGGACAGCCGAGGTGCCCCAGGGCCGGGCCCCGAGCCCCGGTGCGGAGTCTCTCCCGGGACCGGCTCTGTGTGTGACTGAATAAACGCTTGCGGTCTCTTTTGCCGTGCCGGCTGCGTTGGCGCTTCCTTTGCGGGGGGGGCGAGGGGCCGTGACGGAGGGCAGGGGAGGAGGTGTGTGTGGGGGTATTAACGTATTCAACAAGGTCACATTGCTCGTATCCTGGGGATCCAAAAGTGATGCTTCTTGGCTCCGCCCCTGACCCATGCCAAACTCCGCCCCTTACGCAAACTCCGCCCCTTACGCAAACTCCGCCCCTTACGCAAACTCCGCCCCTTACGCAAACTCCGCCCCTTACGCAAACTCCGCCCCTTACGCAAACTCCGCCCCTTACGCAAACTCCGCCCCTTACGCAAACTCCGCCCCCACGCAAACTCCGCCCCCCCGCACGCCAAGCCCCCCCCCACACGCAAACTCCGCCCCCTCACGCAAACCCCGCCCCCGCACGCAAACCCCGCCCCTCACGCAAACCCCGCCCCTCACGCAAACCCCGCCCCCTCACGCAAACCCCGCCCCCTCACGCAAACCCCGCCCCCGACGCACGCCAAGCCCCGCCCCTCACGCAGCGCACAGCGCCTGCTCGCTCGGTGCTGCCGCCTAGCGACCAAATTTCGGTACTGCAGCGGCAGCGCCGCGCATGCGCAGTGCAGCGCCGCGCCCCCTCCCCGGAACCGGCTGCCGGCAGCCGGTGTGCAGGGGCTGCTGTGAGCCGAGGGAGGAGCGGAGGCGTCGCCGGGCTGCGGCTGCACGGAGGGAGAAGGTGAGCGGGGCAGCGGGACGGACCGGCGGGTCCCGGGGAAAGCCCCGAGGAGGGCGGCGGCAGCGGTGCCGCCTCCGAGGAGAGGCGGGGGGGCGGCGGGGTCCGTGTCACAGAGGGGAGGGGGGCTGCCCGGAGCCGTGCGGCGGGTGGGGGGGGGGTGCGCGCCGTGTCGGAACCGGGCGGGGAGACCGTCCGGAGCCGCGCGGCGGGGGCTGCCCGGAGCCGGCGGGCGTCCGCGCCTTTCGGAGGTGGCTGAGGGGAGGCGGGGGCGGGGGCGGGGGGGGGGGGGCGCCAGCCCGGAGCCGCGCTGCGGAGCTCGGGGCTGCCGTCGCGGCTCGGCGGGGCTTTCGGGTGAGTCGGCTTTCGGGTGAGGGCACGGGACGGTGTCCCCGCAGGGTCAGGAAGCGTGGAAGGCTGCCTCCCGCGGCACGCCGGGAGTTGCAGTCTTGGGGCACGCGGCTGCTGGTCGGCCATATTGGCTCCCCGGAGCACGCCGGGAAGTGTAGTCTTACGGCACTCTAATGGCTGCCACGCGGCGCTTGCCAGTGCGTGCCGGGAGGCGTCGTTTTCGCGGACGGGGCTGCCGGACAGCCCGACTTGCTCTCGCAGGAGCGCGAGGTTGGGGTTTTTTTGCCGGTTTCGAGTGGTTTTCTGCAGGCTCCAGCCGCTCCCGAGCAGCGGTGCGGCCGTGCTACGAGAGCGCGCGCGCGCGGTGAGGCGTTGCCCGGTGTCCCGAGACGAGCGCTACCGGTCGGACTCTCCGGAAGCCTGTCCGGCAGCCCCAGGCCGCCCCCGAGCCCTGGCGTGAAGGCGGCAAGCTGGCCCTCGCCTGTGCCGCTTTCTTCCTGAACGGGGGTGCTGGCGGCGGCGGCAGCGGCAGCAGCGCGGGGAAAGAGCGGCGTCTCCGGAAGCCCCTGCAGAAGGAGGAGGGTCTCCGGCCAGGGCCGACCTCCGGTAGTAACGGCCACTGCTTTTTCTTTCCCTCTCCCAGGCCGCGCTGAGGACGTGGTTGCCCGTCCCTCCCTTGGGGATGCCGTCGACTGCACCCGCCTCGCCTGTGCCTGGCCTGGCTCGCCTCGTGGCGTGGGGGCGAAAAGGGACAGGCGGCGGAGCGCTTACCGGCCGTGGACAGCAGCTGCCCTAAGGGAAGCTGGAATGGCCAGAGAAAGGTGAAGAAGAAGAAGAAGAAGAAGAAGAAGAGATGGAAGGCTCTCCGGCCGGCAGCTGCCTCCCGCTGCAGGCAAGAGAGCGCCTGCCTCGCCGGGTGAGGAAAGATCCCTCGTTGCGCTCCGCGGCAGGTCAGGCTGCCGACGGGCACCGCAGGGTCGCCACGCGTAATCCAAAGCACGGTGCGGCCGCGTACCGAGGGAGGGAGGCAGGAGGCAGGCTACTCATCTAGGCAGACTCGTCTCCTCGGAGCTGTAAGACACCCGTGTATTCTCTTAGGCGGAGGACAGCCGAGCGACCGGAGTGACAGCAAAGGAAAGGCGGAGAGCGGAGAAAGAAGCGTCTGCGCTGGCAAGCTCTCCCGGCAGCGCCGAGAGCCAGAGCTGCGGTGAGTCCTGGGCCCGCGGGGCCCCATCGCCTCTCCTCTGCGTCGCGGGCCCTCCTCTGCCCCCTCGCTTTCCCACCCCGCTGTGGGGTTTTTTGGTTTGCTTTCTGCTCCCCGCTATGTTCTTTTTTCCATCTCGCTCTGACGGGCTGCCTGTCCCCACCTTTTTTTAGGTCCTCGCTCTCTCTGCCCCGTAGCCCGTGGCTATTGTTTCCTTCTCTCTCTCCCTGTCTCTCTGTCCGGCCCCCAGCCACTGTTTCTGCATTCCTCCCCCCTCGGTCCTGTAGCCCGTCGGTATTTCTGCCGTCTCTGGCTCTCTCTGTGCGGCTCCTCGTTCCTGTTGTTCGAGGTCTTCCTTCTCGGCTCCGTAGCGAGTCGTCGTGAGTCTCTCTCTTTCTCCGTCCCTCTTGAGCCTCTTCCCTGCCCCTCGTTTTGAAGGCCCGCCTCTCTGTCCCGGCACCCGTCGCTATGGTTCCTTTTTTCGGTCTGGCTCCGTCTCGCTCCCCGTCCCTGTTTTTCTAAAGTCTCCCCTCTCTGCCTCCTAGCCCGTCGGTACCTTTTTCTTTCCCCGTCGCGGTTCGTCTGGCTCCCTGTCCCTCTTTCTTCCTTCCTTCCTTCCTCCCTGTCTGCCCCGCAGCCCGTCCCTTCGTTCCTTTCTCCTTCCCTCTCTGTCCCTCTCCCGGTCCCCGGCTTTAAACTCTGCTTCTCTGCCCGGTAGCTCGCCACCGTCTTACCTTTCCCCGTCTCTCTCTCTGTCCAGCTCCCTCTCTCGAATCTTCAATTCCTCCCTGTCGCTGCAGAAGCCTGTCGGGACTTTTCCCCTGCCCGGCTTGCCTCTCCCTGTCTCGCGATTCCTCCCTCTCTGCCCTCTTAGCCGCGACCGTTTTTATATTCTCCGTCTCTCTCTCTCGGTCCGCCTCGAGATCCCGATTGTTTTTTAAAGCGACCGAATCGTCGAGGTTGGCAGAGACCTTTACGATTATCGGGTGGAAACGCGAACCTGGCGCTGGCAAGTCCCCCTCTGCCCCGCAGCCCGTCCCTTCCCTTCCGACGGCCTCTTTCTCCACCTCCCTCTGTCCGGCTCCCGGCCCCTCTTTTCCACTTCCGCCCTCTGTACCCTGTGGCTTTCCCCCTCTTCTTTCTCTCTCTGTCTCTGTTTGAGGAGGAGCAGCTGCCGCCCCAGCGTCGCACCCCGTTCACGGTGTCGCGCGCACGCTTCTTCTCGGGCGCGCTTCCTCCTCCTCCTCCTCCTTCGGGCTCGACCCGAGGCTTCCGGCAGCAGTCTCCGGGTGTCGGATTTTGTAAAATAATTAACGTAACTGAAAGGTGCAGCAGCGGGATCGGCCCGGGCGGGGCGCCTCCAAAGAGAGGGACCCCGAACAAAGAAATCCCGGGCCGATCCCGCTTGGGTCCCGGACACCCGCCCCTCGCGCGCTGTCCGCGCGTCCCTTAGTCCCGCGGTGACTTTTGGTCTGGGGTCTTCTACCGTCGTCTCGGATTCTTCTTCTGTATAGCTGTGGGCGGTGCGTTATTCCACAGGTGCCGCTGCGCCGATGCTCCGTACGTTCGCAGTAACGGGTAGAGCGGAAGGCTCCGTGGCCAGGGAAGAGCGGCACGGACGCGTTCCTGCTCGCTCCGTTGCACCGGAATTTCGACGGCTGGGTTCGGCCGCTAAATTGATGGCGCTACCGGAAGAAATTTCAGAAAAGTGAGTACTGTGCTTGTCTTTAATCTTTTAAAGTAATTTTTCTACGGGCGCCCGGTCCGTGGCTTAGATATTTGGTTTGCGGCGAAACAGACCCGGAACGTGGCTCCAAGTAGCGTTCCGATTCGCTGAAATTCCCCGTAGTCAGAGAGCAAGAATGGTGAATGTTGCTTGGCGGTTTGAAATCTCAGGCTTTCTCTGAAAGCTGACCTGCCAGAATGAGCCGAAAGCAGGCCGAACGCCAATAGGGATGCCGCAGAAAAGGTCCTCTTCTTGACAGGAGAAGAGCTTGGCGAAACGTCAGCGCCGTTTCCCGTAGGGCCTCCGACGTACCGGTTCGGCAAGCGTGGGCTTTGTGCGATTCCCTCGGGGACGATGGCGAACAAACGTTGTACGGCAGAGAGTATCTTAGCTTACTTTCCATCTCCTGCTCGGTTACTTGCAGAATATTTAATTTGGCGTCGCACGGACCCAGAGGGACGGGTCCCCAACTCATGCTGGTAGGGCAACCCCAGTACCAGCCGGTAAAATCGGAAAAGAGTACGACGTTTTGAAACGTTTGCCTTGCGAGGAGAAGGGCCGTCTCTCGTTAGGCAACTGAATTCTGCGACCGATTTCCACGCCTCACGCGCGTGCGTGCGCGCACACGCGCCCCCCCACCCCCCCCCCAACAGGCAGGCTTTGAAGGAGGCAGTCCCTAAGGCAACGCGATCTAAAACGTGGAAGTTTTTTTTTCTATTTTTAATAGTTTCTTACGGATAGGAGGCTCGTGTGAGCGTTTAGCCTGTCCCGTCCTTAATTCTGAACCCACTGGCTGGTGCAGAAGGACGGTCGTGTGACAAAACCAGCATGAAATTTGTCCCTGTGCCGGCTGCGTCCCGTGGTAAAGGAGTACATCTGTTATTCCTGCGTGAAAGATGTTTGATGAGCGTACCGCATCGTCAGAGCTGCTCTTGGTCTGCCTGCAAGCCGTGGGTTATGATTTAGAAATACGTTCGCCTACCGTTCCTTAACTGTGTGGTTTTGGTTTTTATTTTTTCAAAGAAAGGGTGGCTTTTTCGTCGATCTCTTTGTGAGAGTATCAAATCAGGCGGCGGTAAATACGTAGAAGCAACTAGGCGTACTACGGCGTGTACCGGACAGCGTTGGCGTGCCGCTCTGCTAGCAGCGGAGAGCCAGATGAGGATGCCCGTGGTAAGTACTCGTTCTGCCTCCGGCTGAACGGAAAGATTCTCATGTTGAGGGTTCCTGGGCTTGTCTGTGTGATTAGCGTTACTTTTTTTTTTTTTTTTTTTTTTTATAATATGAAACAGGGTCAGATAATTGTTGATGAGTGGGACTTTGCGTACTCCTTTAGGTATTTTTTCGTACTGAACCTTAGATCGGTTACAAAACTTAATCTTTGTGCAGTTTACACGTTTTGTAGCAACTACAAAGACATTTATCCTGTAGGTAAGCTGAAAATAAAAATGCGGTTTCTCACCTGATTTTTCTTTCGGAGGAACGCTCGCCCCCAGCGGCTGGTTTTTTTTGCTAGTGTTGTCGGGGGGAAGGAACGGCGGCGCTTGCCTGGTTTCTTCCCCTAGCCAGGGACCTGAAACTTTGTTTTCCTCAGCTGTTTCACTAGAAATTTACAAGTGTCGGTGGTCAACAGTGGCAGAGAATTGGGTGGCGTTTTCAATTTCAAAGGGAAGGAACGTGTTGATGTTAATTCTGTTACCAAAAGCGAAGTACCAGCTGCTTCCTCTTTCTAGATCTTCTCTCCTTTCGCCGTCCTCCCCGAGGGGTAACGTGGCCACGCCGTATACCTTTTCTGCTCTGGTACCGTTCGTTTGATACGCAGGAGCGCTGTGAAATAAATAGAAGGGCTACGGACAGACATCTGCCATCGTTGCGGCTGCCTTAAATCGTGTATTTGTCCCTTTAGCCCGTCATTTCCTTTCCGCTCAGTTGAGTTACGTGCAGCGTTAGGTTCCAGTCGAGAGCGGTGCCGCCGAACAACGCTCTCGGAGCGTGCGCGGAGGAGGGCGACCGAGATGGCGAGAGGTCTCCGAGGCGAGACTTAGGGGGAGCGGCTGAGGTCACTTGGTTTGTTCAGCTTGGAGAAGGGAAGGCCGAGGGGTGACCTCATCGCAGTCTACACCTTCCTCGAGGGGGACGGCGGAGGGGGAGGCGCTGACCCCGCTCTCTCCGGTGACCGGCACTAGGACCCGAGGAAACGGGACGAAGCTGCGTCAGGGCAAGTTCAGACCGGACGTTGGGAAAAGGCTTTTCACTGAGAGGGCGGTCGGTCAGTCATGGAACAGGCTCCCCAGGGAAGCGGTCGCAGCCACCGAGCCTGTCAGGAGTTCAAGGAGCGTCTGAACGATGCTCTTAGTCGCACGGTTTAGTTTTAGGTAGTCCCGCGTGGAGCGGGGGCTTGGTCTCGGCGATCCGTATGGGTCCCTTCCAACTTGAGATACTCTATGATTCTGTGAAATCTTCTGGGTTAGAAACGACCTTATTGTAATAGAGAATTCGCTGAACGTGGCTTTGTGCAAGGACTGTCGTCTTAGAATATCTTTTTTTTTTTTTCTTCCCCCCCCCCCCCCCAGATATGAGAAAAGCTCTGTCCAGAGATATGGAGACGAAATCAGTTGTACCTCACCCTGTGACACCGGAAGACATTGAGTAACTGTAAGCTGTGATGCTCAGTGAAATTACTAAGAGCGTTAAGTTTCCCGTGCCTTTGCTTTCACTCTCCCATTCTCTTGTCTTGCGGCACGTCGCATTTGTTGAGGCCGTGGAAGCGACACCGGGAGCGATGGGTTGTCAGAACCAGGTCCTCCTGCCCGTCGCTGGTTTTGCTTACCTTCGCCGTCTCTGTGTACCAGCCTGCATCTCTCTCTCTGTTCCTCAATCCCTGTCCTCTCTTCTCTGTTCTGCTTTGTTTCGCTGCGTATGTCCCGTTCCCTGTCCCACCTTTATCCTTCCTTCCTTCTTCCTCGCCTTTTTCTTTGTCCTTTTGTCCTGCTCCCCGACCCTGTTTCTCGCTCCATCTGACCGTCCTTTTCCTGGCACCTTTGTGTCTCTGCTCCTTGCCCCCGTCTTTCTCTCCCCTCTGCCCAGTCCTCGTCTCCCTCTTTTGTCTCTCTGCCCCTCTGTCCTCCTTCTGCCTCTGCCCCTCTGTCCTGCTCCCTGCCCCTCTTGTTCTCACTCTGCCCCAGCGTCCCGCTCCCCGGTCCTCTTTCCCTCTGTTGCTCTCTCCTTTTATCTCTCCTTCTCCCTGCTCCCCAGCCCGGTTCTCTCACGCTCTCCGCTTCCTTTTTTTATTCTCTGTTGCTCTGTCCTGCTCCCCGTGCCGCTGTCCCTCGCCGTACCTCTCGGTCCGGCTCCCTGCCCTTATTCTCTTTTCCTCCCTCGCCGTGGCGCTGCCCGCCCAGGGTCGTTTCTGCCTCTCTGTCCCGCTCCCCGTCCTGGTTTGTCGGTCGCCGTCCCGCTGCCTCTCTTCCTGCCGCTTCTTCCTCCCTCTCTGTCAGGCTCCCTGTCCCCGTCCTTCACTCGCCGTCCCTTTCCTTGCCTCGTGCTTTCTCGCTCGCCGCCGCCGCCCCCCCCATCCAGCTGGCTGCCCCTTTTCTCCTCTCTTCTAGCGTCCTGCAGCTGGCTCCTCGGTTTTGGCGGCAGCCTGCACATAGCAGCCCAGCTCTCCAGCAGCCTGACGGACCGACCGTGTGTCTGTTCCACGCCGGACTGGCGAGCGTGGCTCTGGGTAGGACAGCCGAGGTGCCCCAGGGCCGGGCCCCGAGCCCCGGTGCGGAGTCTCTCCCGGAACCGGCTCTGTGTGTGACTGAATAAACGCTTGCGGTCTCTTTTGCCGTGCCGGCTGCGTTGGCGCTTCCTTTGCGGGGGGGGGGCGAGGGGCCGTGATGGAGGGCAGGGGAGGAGGTGTGTGTGGGGGTATTAACGTATTCAACAAGGTCACATTGCTCGCATCCTCGGATCCAAAAGTGATGCTTCTTGGCTCCGCCCCTGACCCATGCCAAACACCGCCCCCCCCCCGCAACTCCGCCCCCCC